>NC_087202.1:33615435-33645435 GCF_015104395.2 Macrobrachium nipponense | reverse complement strand
ATTCCTTCTGCCTACTTTTCACAATGTTCCTGAAACAACTCAGGCAAACGTCATCGAACTGCGCAAGCATACGACCTGTGTGAGCCTTTTCGGGGTGTCTTTTTTCTATAAATGTGTAGTGTTCATTAACGGCTGCCCGTCTTGATAATTATCTACTAATTGTTGCACCTCATGGCTCTGTTGGCCCTGGTGTCCATCAAAACCCTGTTCAACCAAATGCTCTCTCTGCAACTGATTTGGGTACTGAATGTTCGGCTGCTGACCTTCAACATAAACTGAAGTGCCTTGATTATACTGGTATGCATGTTGTAAATGATTGGTCAACACCCTCTGTTCAGCAGGGAGTGGAGATTCTACCAACCTTGCAAAGTTTCCAGTTATCCCATGAGAGAGACCTTGATCACTTATCCCATGTGAGAGATCTTGGTCACTTATCCCACGAGAGAGATCTTGATCAATCATATCATATATGTCGTCACTCAAGAGGTGCTCTTCTTTTTCCATTTTCTGTGAAAAGATATGAGAAATTTTTTTAAAAAATACACATTGACGATCCCGAAACGAATACCGCGTGCGTACTATAACAATGCTGGTACCGAGTGGCCGAGGCACGCCACCACGTACATAGATGCATGAGGGGAGGGACGCTGGCCAATAGGAGAGAAGGATCTCGTGGCCGCGACTAGCATCAGGAACCAATGGGAGAGCAGGAGGATAGTGGCGAGTCTACAAAGTTGGCGGCGCGAGTTTCAAAATTGTTATCGGTGGTTCGGGCGAATCTCAGACTTTACAGAAACCTTTCGTATCTTGAAAACTTTTCGTATGTAGAGCCGTTAAGTTTATATTATACTGTTGCAAGCACAAAGACCACCTGGTCAGTCTTTGATTATGGTTTTTCAATGCTGTGATTAAGGCTAGAGTTTCCTTTTCAATAGTTGCATAGTTTTTCTGATGCGTTTTCAGTTTCGAAGACAGGAAACACACAGGGTGTAGAAGGTTATTTTCATCTTCTTGAAGCAGAACAGCTCCAATTCCACAATCAGAGGCATCAACTTGTATCACAAATTTCTTATCAAAGTCTGGAGCTTGAAGCACTGGTCTTGAAGTTAAAACGGCTTTTCATTTGCCCTCAACAGAAGTTTCTGCGTTATCTGAAATACTCTTCAGGTTAGGTTACAGAACATCACCCGGTATTGCTCGACACTATCTAACGGTAAAGTTCTAGGGTCCATGATCACAGTATATGGCAATGAAGGGTCCTGTCCATACACTAAAAAATACGGGGTATCTCTTATAGAGCTGTTATACGCAGTATTAAGTGCAAATTCCGCCATTTACAACATCTCTGCCCACTGATTCGGACTGTCTGCCACTAAATATTTCAAAATATTTGTCACTTCTCTATTATGGGATTCAACTAACCCATTGGCTGAAGGCCGGTAGGATGCGATCGTGAAATGTTCCACATTAAATAATTTTGTCAGCTCTTTTATCACTTCATTAACAAATTCACGCCCATTATCACTGATTAGAGTACGAGGACAGCTGAATTTCGTTATGAATGAGCACAAAGCTCTGGCAACCGATGTTGTGGTCTTATCCACCATTGCGTAGGTGTGTGTATAACGCGTGAACGCATCCACCATCACACATACATATTTGAACTGCCCGTCTCCAGGAGGGAAGGGTCCTATGACATCGATATGCACTCTGTTAAATTTAATTGGCTCTACTGGCCACATGCGAGCCTTAGGAATAGTGTTTGTGGTTTTTCATGGTATTACATATGTGGCACTGGCTGATAAATTTTGTAATGTCTGTTCTCATTCCTATCCAAAAAAAGGATTCTCGTGCCCTCCTGAGGGACCTTTCTATACCTATATGTCCTGCATAAGCACTTACATGTATCATGTGGATGGCTTTCTCTACCAAAGGGGGAGGAAGGACGATGCGAGATAGGATATCGCCCGGTCTCTTCTCATATTTACAAAACAAAATATCTCCTTCAATGAAGAACATACTTCTGGGCTCTTTAGGAAATCGGGAAACTCGTTACTCGCACCCCTTACACAAGCCCTAACCTGCCCGATCCATGGCTCGGACTTCTGACCCCTTATCACCTCTCCAACACTCCAACCACAAATCAATCACACACTCATTTTCACTCCCAGGGCATTCGCTTGCTGACCCCCTAGGAGGATTAGCCCTTTTGCTCCCACGACTCGTTTCCCTTCTCTCTCTCTCCAACTCTGGAGTTCCCGAGTTATTCCCGTTTTCCACATCGGCTGCCTCTGACTCATGCAACTGCTTCTTCCGTCGTTGTTCCTCTCTCTTTGCTGCTCGAGTTGTAACTCCCATTATGGCACTTCTGGAGAGAGCATCCGCTACTTTATTTGTTTTCCCTGCTATATGTTCAATTCCCACAATATCAAACTCTAACAGCCGTTCTATCCAACGAGCCTGTTGAGTGGTCAAATCCCCTTTCTTGAATAAATCTCTCAATGGGCGATGATCTGTGTTAATTTTGACTTTATGCCCCAGTAAAAAGTAGCGATGTCTCTCCAGTATCCATAGAATAGCCAATGCCTCTCTATCGAAGGTACTGTAATTCTTCTCTGCGCCTTTCAATGCTCGTGATGCAAAACAAATCGGCTTTTCATTCCCTGCATCGTCAACTTGAGAAATCACTCCCCCTATAGCTATACTGCTCGCGTCAGTAGTTACTACAAATGCTCGATCGAACTTTGGATAAGCTAATAGTTCATTACTAGTGAGTGAAATCTTTAGTTCTTGAAAAGCCATTTCTTCCTCCCATTCCCAATGAAAATCTTTCTGCTTTCTCAATGAATCTAGCAGTCTCACTATTTTACTGAAATCTTTTATGAATTTACGGTAGTAGCCCGCGAGCCCGAGGAAACTGGCTACTTCCTTTGCATTCTTCGGTCGGGGAAATTCTCTAATTGCTGCTACTTTATTGGCACAAGGCTTAAGGCCTTCAGATGTTACGATGTGCCCCAAAAATTCAACTTCTTGCTGAAAGAATTTACATTTGGTTACATTAATTTTCATCCCCTGTCGCTTTAAAGCTTCTAAAACCTCAATAATGTTCTTCTTGTGTTCTTCTACTGTAGCCCCTATTATGATTATGTCATCTAAATAAACAAACACGCTATGTCCTAATAGCGGAGCTAATACGGACATCATAACACATGAAAAGTGAGCAGGAATGTTCTTTACCCCAAAAGGGAGGTAATTATATTCAAACAATTGATCATTAGCTATAAAGGCTGTCTTTTCCTTGCTACTCTCGTCTATAGGTATTTGATGATAACCTGACTTTAAATCTAAGGTGGTGAAGAATTTACTATCCCTGACCGTAATCAACAACTCTTCGATAGAGGGCAATGGGAATGCATTGTCTTTTGTGATACTATTCAACTTTCTATAATCAACACATAGCCTAAGAGAACCATCCCTCTTTTTAACCATCATGATTGGCGAGGCCCAGGGGGATTCACTTTCTCTAATTGTGCCTTGTTCCCTTAATTTATTAATCACGTTCTCCACTTCCCGCTGATAACAAACTGGTATTCTATAAGGCTTAGATCTTATGGGTGGATGACCCCCGGTTTCTATAACAAAAGGAAAACTATTTACTCTACCTGGGGTTTCGTCGCCAATCGCGATTACATCTTGATAACCTTCTACGATTTCCTTGACAATATTCTGATAAGTAACAGGGGTAGACCCACAAGCTGTCCGGAGGAGTCTACTTAGACGTTCCTCACTGCGACCTTGACACGTGCTACCCAAGGTCGCAAGAGTGTAAGAAGCATCTGCTATTTCACAAGGTTCAAGGTCGCATATCGACTCGCTGTCTAGTACGATACGCTGGTCACTGACATTCATAAATGGCACATTAACTTCGCCCTGTATTACCTCACTCAGACCCGGAATGATAAAATCGTCCCATTTGTTATGGGGTCTGATCATAACTAAAGTGCCTTCCGGTATGCTCCGTGAGGGTGTCACGGCGAGGGATGAGAGGGTCCAGGGTGGTGCCACATCTCCCGCCTCTGGGCAGCGGGTACTTTTCCCCCAGCTCCCTTCGACTTAAGGGAGACTCTTAAGCACCTCGGTCTCTCCCCCTCTGTGGGAATTCTTTGTCCCTTTAAACATACCTCGATCCCTTTCCCGGCTGTGCCAGCCACTATTATTTCGTTCCTATCCACAAAATCAATTCCTAAAATAACTGAAACTCCTTCTACTTGTAATGCTGGCACTACATAAAAGGTGTGTCACCACTCGCCAATCGATGGTTACCTGAAGCCTCACAGCCCTCTGGGTTACCATCCGATGACCACCTGCAGTACTTAAAACCAAAGAACCTTTCATCTGCTGCACCGATCCTGTCACCAGGTGTTCTAACAGAGACACACTTGCACCAGTGTCGATCAACGCCCTTCCCTGTCGCTCCCCTACCCATATTTGCACGATCGGCACCACGGCTTCCTTCGTGGATCAAGGGTGGGAGATAGGCTCTTGCCTTACCTTCTCACCTGGCACCCTGTACGACCAAGCATGGGCAGCGACAGGTGGGGGAGGGCTATCCACTACTCGAGGGGTTGGCTGACTTCCCCTCCTCCCCGACAAGGCGTCACTTGTCCTACCGGGGGCACGGTCGTTGTTTGGACCCGGCGGCCGTGGGTGTAGTCGGGGGTCCTCCCGACTCCTCCTCCACGCCGCCTTCCCCTTCCTCTCATTGGTGAGGGGGGAACGTTGTTCCACTGACCGTCGTCATTTTTTGAACAAGCGCTCACGAGGTGGTCTGTTGCTTTGCATCGAAAACAACGTCGTGGCTTGATGAAAGAGGGGCACTGGGCCCTCAGGTGGCCCTCTCTCCCACACCCCCAGCAACGGCCAACCGTGTAATTCCCGGACGTTTTCCCCTTGCCTCTTTGAGGCCCCTGGGTGCGTGACCCGGCGCCCTGGATGGTGGGTGAGGCTGGCAGAGGATTTGCTGGGTCAGACTGGTTAACCATTGCAACAACTGGTTGGGAGGTGGCCTGTGCCCCCATCCTTGTTTGCTGGCGTCGTCTGTGGTCGAATAGTTGTTGTACCTTCGGCAGCAAGGTGTGTAAGGGCCTCTTGTCGTCAACAAGAAATCCCACTACAGAGGTGGGAAGAATTCGTTTCAGCATGCGTGACAGAAGTTTCCTTTTCCCTCTAAAGTCTGGTCTTCGTCAGGGGTGAGGGACTCATAGTCCTCACCGACGCGATAGTAGAAGGCTGAAATCGACTCCCCCTCCCCCAACCTGGGGTCATAACCTTCCATTAGCCCCATCTTTTCCTCTCGATGTAGGGCAAACTGCTGAGTGAGGTGCTGTTTAAAAGTATCCCAGTCTGTCGAATAACGGACGTCCCAACTCCTGATTTGTCGTGCTGCATTGCCGATGATCTTCTGTTTCGCTTGCACAATTTTTTCTCTTTCTGTCCAACAAATTGTGGCGTTTTCAACACACTTTATAAGGGTCTCGATCGAAAGGAAGCCTTCACCAGTGCGTAAGTTATCAAACTCAGGCACGGATCCGTCTGGCACTGGCAGTTTTTCCATTTTTCCGTCTGATCGCACTTGAGTGAACGACTGGCCGAAATTGTGGGTGGGTCGACGGACTTTTTTGTTTGCGTTTCTTTTGTTTATTTGTGTAACTCTTCTAACGCGTGTTGGATAATTGTTGCCACTGCCGGATCATTCACACTGTCCTTTTTCTCGGCACAGTTATTGTTAGCACTGGTGCTGCTAGTACTGGCACTCCCGCCGTCGCGCGCCGCTTTTCTTGGAGTTTGCATTGTTTATTTCACTTTCACAATTACGCTGTTAAATATTATGCACTGGCAAGACCTCACGACTGACAGCAATTTATATGACCTGATTTTCGATCATACAAGGATTCTACCAGTACAATGAAACACGTAAGATAAAATTAACGTGTATTTTCCTTAATAGTTACACAGGGCCCTGCTGCTAATATTATGCTACTAATTATTTGATTATTATATAGTCGGAAGGTACTCTAAGGCGACACGCGCCGACCACTGTCTTTGAGCCACGCCCTGACCCGTCGACCACTAATTCCCTACTGACTCTTAACTTTTCAAACTGAACTTGTTTGGGTCACAGGTCTAAGCTGATTGGCCTCTTATAATTGAAAGGAACCAATAGGGTCTTCGATGTATGGCACTCATTTGAATCACCCACGCCACGCCACCAACAATCATATGGGCATTCGATGAATCAGCGATATCTATCTGATCGTTACTCTCTGATCACACATACCTACGCACAACACATTTAGTAGATTTTCCGTTATGTCTCTCTCACACATGCATTTTCTATACAGATCAGTTCATATAATAAATATATATATATATATATATATATATAATATATATATATATATATATCTATTATATCTATATATATATATATATATATATATATAAAGATATATATATATATATATATATAATATATATAATATAATATTTATTTATAGAGGAAATCTTATATATATATATATTATTATATATATAATATATATTATATATAATAATATATATATATATATGATATATATATATATATATATATAATATATATATATATATATATAAATATTATTTCGTATATCCTGGTTAAATACCCAAATATGTAAATAAATATTTTATTTAATATGTATAATATTATATAAATATATATCATATAATAATATATAATAATATCTTATATCTATATATATATATATATATATATAGGGAAAATATATATATATATATATATTTACGTATGAGCCTGGCCTTAAAGACCCAAATATGTAAAGGGAAATATTTTAGGGAAAAAATGCAGAATAACTTAACATAACAAAGGATTGATTGAAATATGTTACTCTATAATAAGGTCACCATTGAAAACCTGCTGATTAATCTACATTACATTTATTTACACGACAGTTGAAAGGCAAAGGAACAGGGCCCCATGTGGCCCTCTTTTATGTCTCACAAGGGGAGAGCTGGCAAAAATCAGATTAATACCGATGCAGGCTTTCAAAATTACTCAATGTTATCTTGCGGTAATGCAGCACTTGCGGGCGTGAAGACTTGGACACGTGACTCAGCAAATCTTAAATCCTTGAAGCTTGAACATATGTTGTGCTATGAAGATGGTCCCACCAGCATTTGGACAAAAGGCTGACTTCCCGTAAGAGGAAAGACAAGGCACATCTGCCTTGAAGCTGTCCTCTGAGAGAAGCCTCTCGCTCGGAGGAGACACTTGATAGCCTCCAACCATGAAGAGACAGGGATTCTACTGTCTGGTGGAACCTTACTACATGTGGCACACAGGAGATGCCTCCAAGGGGGAATTTCCCTCGGAACCTCCAACAACAACGACAGCAGATCTGCGAACACATCAACCTGTTCAGGACTTGACAGATCAAATAAAATGGAGGGAAGGCAACACCTCCAAGTTACCCAGGGATGTTAGAATGCAGCCTCCACTTACCTAGATGATCTGGAACCACCGAACAGAATATCTCCAGTTTCCTGTTGAACTGGGTCGCAAAAAGGTCCAGCATGGGTCTCCCCTAAACCTGGAAGAGCTTGTCTGCTACTGCCTGATGAAGGGAACATTCTGTAACTAGGATCTGATCCCAACGACTGAGCTTTTCTGTGACCACATTCCATTTGCCTGGGATATACCTGGCTAAGAGCTCTACCAAATTGCTGACTGCCCACTGGTGAACCTCGACGGTCAAGGCATGAAGTTGACGTGAAACCAGGGCCCCCCTGCTTGTTCACATAAACGACCACCGTGGTGCTGTTCAACATGAGAACGACAGGATGACCCTCCACTTTCTCCCGAAATTCCTTCAACTCCAAGACGTTGACATGCTGCTACTTGTCCTTCAAACTCCAAATGCCTGAGGCAATGAGGCCACCTAAATGAGGCCCCCAACCTGCGAGGGAGGCGTCTGAAAATAAAAGGAAGTCCGGCGGGAAAGAATGCAGAGAACACCCTTCGAGAGATTTTGGTCATCCAACCACCAACGATGGTCTTCTCTCCTGCTAGAGACAGAGGAACCCTATAGGGGGGCCCGGGGGGGGGGAGGGGGGGGTTTTTTTTTTTTTTTTTCCCCCCCACCCCAGAGACAAAGGAACCCTTCACTCAGTCTCCATTGCAGAGATGAAGATGAAGTCGTCCATGAGGGACCAACTTCTCCAGAGAATACAAAATCCCCTAAGAACCTACCACTGATGAGCTGACTGATGTGGTTCCGACAGGAAGACGCACGCCACCACTCACAACTTCTCCAACCTCTGATCTGACGGGAAAACCCTTGAAACCGCCGTATCGATGACCATGCCCAGGTAAAAGCTCCTTTGACTGGGTACGAGGTTTGACTTCTCTTGGTTGACCGATGTTTCAGACAAACCCAAAGCAGACGATCTCTGTCCTGCAGCAGCTTCTCCCTGGAACCTGCCAAAAATAACCAATCGTCGAGATACTTCAGCAAAAGAATTCCCTGAGCATGGGCCCAACTTGACACGAGAGAGAAGACACTTGTGAACACCTGAGGGGCTGTGGTCAGCCCAAAGCACAGGACTTTGAACTCGAAGACCTTGTCTCCCAGAGAGAAGCGAAGGAACTTCCTGGACGACGGATGAATAGGGATCTGGATATATGCATCCTTCAAATCTATCGACAGCTGCCAACACCGAACACGGGGTCTCCATCTTGAATCTCGTTTTCCTGATGAAATGATTCAAGGTGGATAAGTAGATTACAGGTCTCCAACCTCCTGATGCCTTGGGCACCAAGATGTGACTGTAAAACCCTGGAGACGGATGCACCACTTCCTCTATCGCATCCGTGTCCAGCATCTTCTGCACTTCCTCCCGCAGAGCCAAGAACTTCAGAGAATCTGGGGGATACACCCTCCTGAGCAGAGGCTTGTCTGAGAGTGGGGGAGAGAAGTCAAATGGCAGTAGGTACCCCCACCCGAAGGAGATCTACTACCTTCTCCACCCCATAACTCTGCCACTTGGCCTACTGGCCCGCCAGGCACCCCTCCACCCATGGCACAGGAGAGGGAGAGGCTCCTAACCTACCGATGACCCACTTTACCTCTGCCCCTTGGGCCCCTTCTCAACTTAAAAGAGCAGGAGCAAAAGGGGCGTTGGTCCTCTGACCTAGGCTGTGACGAATGGGGAAGCCCTGCTGAAACCGTACTCCTTGACGGCTTACCAGGTGATGCTCTTCGTGACTGCTGCTGGGCTGGGGGAGGAGGAGGAGACAGACATCTCAGAAGACGAGACTCTGACACTGACACAGCCTGGTGCACTAATGTGTCCTTCGTGTCAGCCCGGCGGTGGTCTATCGCATCATCCAGCTCAGTCCAAGGGAACAGAAATTGAGATTCCAAAAGATCCCCATTCCTTAATGCCAGCAAGGACTCAGGGTCAACCAATCTCTCCATCCTGGACCAAGCCGCATCTCTTCTAATCAGGAGAATATTAGCCCATAAATTTATGCCGAGGTGTGCAAGATATGAGATAGCTTTGCCCCCACACTGCAACAAACTGGCAAGAGAAGAAGCACTCACCAACCCCTCTGGGGACCTGTCAGAAGTTATCTTGGCAATGACCATAGACCAGAAGTCCAACCAAGAAACCATCTGCAACATGGAGGCTGCCGTAGACTCCAAAGCTGAGGCATCCTGCAGAGACAAAGACAGAGCAACTAACCTCACCTGCTCCAAAGTCAATCCCACCTTCAGACGAATGACATCCAGATTAAGATGATGTGACATCAAGTAGACAGAGTTTGTAGCATAGTACTTCCTATGCCTCATGAGAGGTGGGAAAGCAATCTGGCAGAGCCCCTTGAACAAAGCAACCAGTCCTGATCTGAAACAGAGGTGTTTACCTTATGTGAGACCAACTGGACATGGCCCGATAAGGGAAGTTGAAACAATAACTTGGAACCTTGCGTAGCTCCCAGCAAGGCTTCCAAGCAGGAAGGAGCGAAAGACAACCGAGTCTGAGTTCTACTCTCCAAATTGTTGAACCCACGAATGGGATCGACAAATTTAGTAAAGAAGATACAAAAGCTCTTGCGTGTCTCCCTCCTCCTGCTCCGGCAACGGAGACTGACGACAAGAAGAATGTGCAGGCTTATCCAATGTGCCTTCTTCGTGCAAACCAACAGAAGAGCCAGCAGTCAAACAGCCCGAAACACCAACCAACCTGTCTGGGCTGGATCCAGCACCAACTCCTGTGACAAACCAACCACAACACTAGGAACATCACTACGCACACTCCTAATAAATGACTCGCTTTGTAGCCACGTACGTGGACGTGCGGGGCAGACATACGTACGTGTGTGGGAGAATTGTCTAGAACACTCGAAATAGAACAAGAATCCCTCGAGTCGAACCCCAGGAAGTACCAAGTGGAGGGGCAGGAAAACACTCCTGCTGCACAATCTCCATGCTCACAACTTTTGACCTCATGACAGGCGCCTTGAGATCCTTACAGCAACGAATAGGCCCTGGTGTTGGAGGAGCAGAAGAATTTGCAACACGTGCACAAACGTGGGAGGTTGCAACACACTTGGGACTTGATGCAGATGACGAAACAGCCACCGCATCTCACAAAGGGGAAGAAACACTAATACTCTCAGTAACACCAACACTCACAGACGAAGAAAGGGCAAAGTCCCTAGCCTTCCAACGCTTGATAAGCCGACGCGGCGGAGATGGGGAAGGAAGGAGAGGAAGACAGCACTGGCTACTTACACAATCTCTTCGCAGGAGGCAGGGGCGACGCAACATACTTGCTTCAAGTCCTCCCAGCCGACATGGCAGCAAACCTATATTCTAAAACAGAATCCAATCTCTTAAGAACCGCCTGACATAAAGCCTAAGACAGATCAGCAAGAGAAGAGGCCGACGACATGGAAGGGAGAAGCAACAAACTGGATGGCAGAGATGACGCCACTGGTGGAGGGATACAAAATGGCTGACCCCATGACGTCACTAGTGGCGCTGATACCACAGCTTCTCTCTGACTCGAAGAAGCAACAATCGTCACTGGCGGAGCAATACAAAATGGCTGACCTCGGCTACCAATGAAGACGAGGGCAGGAGGAGGGGGAGAGCCTGGACAGCCTGGGGTTGGGGGAGGCAAGCATCCATAAAATGTGTCAGCAAACCCTCCAAGGAGGGTGGACCCCATAGCCCAAGCAACCCCTAGAGTGCCACCATTTTGGACACCTCCGAATCTGAATTTGAAAGAAACTGATGAAAAAGCCTCCTCCTTCTTGGGAATTAAATTAACCCTTAAACGCCTATTGGACATATTTTACGTCGACGAAAATTGTCTGTCGGGTGCTTAATTGACGTAAAATATGTTGACGCTAAAAAGTTTTTTAAATATTTGTGGAAAAATAGTTGTAGGCCTACTTGGCAAAAATATTGAATCACGCGCCTTGGGGGATGCTGGGAGTTCACGGATCAAGCTGTTGTTTTGTTTACAAGCGTTACCCAGGCACGCATGCGCAAATTTCTTTCTTCTTGCACTGAAAAGCATCAGCGACACATCTCGGAAATTGTTTCGTCAGATTCTCGTCATTTTTGCAGTTTTAAAATTAGCCGTTACATAGAGTTTTATATATGAAAATGAGTGCAATTTCATGTAGAAAATACAAAAAAAAAACACACATGGTTGTAGCTTTTATTAGTTTTAAAATATTTTCAAATAAATCACGATAAGTGCCAAAATTTCAACCTTCGGTCAACTTTGACTCGACCAAAATGGTCGAAAAACGCAATTGTAAGCTAAAAACTCTTACATTCTAGTAATATTCAATAATTTACCTTTATTTTGCAACAAATTGGAAGTCTCTAGCACAATATTTCGATTTATGATGAATTTTTGAAAAAACTTTTTCCTTACATTCGCACGGTAACTCTGCCGAAAAAATCAGAAATTCTTTCGTCAGATTGTTTGCACCGTTTTATATTAGCCGTTACATAAAGTTTTATATATGAAAATGTGCACAATTTCATGTAGAATACAACAATAAACAATCCATGGTTTTAGCCTTTACCAGTTTTGAAATATTTTCATATATATATAACGATGTGTCAAAATTTCAACCTTCGGTCAACTTTGACTCAACCAAAATGGTCGAAAAATGCAATTGTAAGGTAAAACTCTTACATTTTAGTAATACTCAATCATTTACCTTCATTTTACAACAAATTGGAAGTATCTAGCACAATATTTTGATTTATGGTGAATTTTTAAAAATAACTTTTTCCTTATACTATATGAAAATGTGTACAATTTCATGTCAAATGCAACAAACAACAATCCATGGTTGTAGCTTTTATAAGTTTTGAAATATTTTCATATAAAAATGATAAATAGAAAAAATTCTACCTTTGGTCAACTTTAACTCGACCAAAATGATAGAAAACTGCAATTGTAAGCTACAACACTTACAGTGTAGTAATATTCAATCAATTACCTCCATTTTGCGACAAACGGGAAGTCTCTAGCACAATATTTCAATTTATGGTGAATTTTTGAAAACAACTTTTTTTACGTCCGCATGTTACGAATCATGCATCATATTTTGATAATATTTTCTCTGTGTTGCTTTGATAGTTTTACAATTTGTTATATACCAAAATCATTGCAATTTAGTGTAAAATACAACGAAAAAAATTAACTCATTGGCTTTAACCATTTTGCTCACAGCGTGATTTGTATACAATATATGAAATTTTTTTTGCGCTGTCATATATTCCAACATTTATATATGATAATGATATTTTTTTCATTTCTGATGGTTGCATACTAAACTGCAGGCAATGGCAAAAAAAGGAGCCAAAAATGAACTCTTAATCTTGAAAACTAAGCGTGCTGTGATTTTTTGAAAAAAAAAAAAAATTTCCGCTTCGGCGCTAACTCCCGAACACCACCGGCATACGGGAGACACTTTCAGAAATACCCGCTTGGCGTTTAAGGGTTAACTCCCGAGGAAGAGGGGGTGACATTACATAATAATTCAGCCTGAGGGCCTCCTGATACTTCCAATGATGAATCAATGGAAAAAAAGAAATGTAACAAGGGCACAACACTAGCATAGTGTGTGACAGTGGCAGGAGACGAAGCATTGGGAAGAGGAGAAGAAAATCCCTCCCACGTAGGAAGAGTAGAAACTGCAATGCTCCCTCTTACTATAAAATAACTTCCACTGCTCTCTAAGCCACGCAATGCATTCTGTGCAGGGATTTGTTATTACACAGAAGTTAGAATGACACCTACTACAAGTTCTGTGGGGATCTGTCGCTGAAGAAGCCAAAAAACAAGAACACGGGAAACACGGAGTACCCGGGGCACACATGTTGAGGCCGAGAAGGAGTAGCAGCAGAAGCCATAATAAAAGCACACACACACACAGAAACACAAGGTAAAACGGGCAATGAACAGGGTAAAGGCCGAGAGAGGTCAACCACAACTCTCGCCCAGGTGGTTAAGAAAAAGACATCCTGGGTTGGGAAAGACTGAATACTGTGGCGTGGGTGCATGGTCCTTGACCACTTTTCACCTGATATATGGACGCATTGCCAGATCTCACAAGATTTCTTGCTTTCATCTGCGATTTAACCGGATCCAGCTAGGCACTAGAAATTATCCTATCCTATTGTTAAGATCTCGGGTTTGTTCGCATATGAACAAAGACCTTTTAGGTTGGTACTCACTCTTAGTTCTTCTTATGATGTGAAGCAAAGCATGCAGCACATAACTTTCAACCTAAAATAAATAAGGTAACAACATTTTGCAACTAATTCACTGATATGCAATGCATTTACACAACTTACAGCTCATATTATCTCCATTTTCTCTATATTACTTTTTTATCCAACATCAGCATGTAATAATTTTAAAAAATACTCCATTTTCTCTATATTACATTTTATCCAGCATCAGCATATAATAACAAAAAATCACTTGAAACCAAGACGCCAACTATGATATCTCAACTTTCATTCTAAATAAAATTAGCTTTTGCTACGAATTTACTTATACACTATACATATTCTTCCATTACTGGTAATTCCTATTACCACTTACAACTTATATTATCATTCTATTATGTCTTTATCTCATATTAACCTGTAATAATTACAAAAATAACGAAAAAGATAATAATTATCGAGAGCCGGTCACAGAACACTCAAAACCAATGGCAAGACTGAAGTTTTCATGTGAATTCTTGCTTTTTTCCATGTCATAAACCTTTTAACCAATTAAGTAACAGGATTATGATGATGTCATTGTGATGTAATAACATTTATAAAGTCAATGACACTGAAGTATTCGTACGTCATCAGATAGCAAAGTACTGGCGTAGGAAACCTGTCTCTGAAAGTATTGGTGGACGGTTCAAATCAGTCCACTAAAGTGGCTCTGCGTCAGAAGTAAAAAAGCCATAAAAGTGGCTCTTCGTCTTTTGGGGATTAAATAGCTACTGATACAGGGGTATACTCACGTACAACTGATATACCTTTGTGCTTGTGCTCCCCACCATCCAAGGCCAGGCTTGAAAATCAAGGTAAGAAACTACCAGGTTGCTCATATGTTTGGCTCAGGAAAAGACTGTACCTACTAAAACTACCAGACTAAGTACTGTAGATTCAAATGAAATTTTGAGGTCTTCAAGGAAATGTGCAGCAAAAACAGAATTACACCTCCATAGTGTCATGTTAATTATATTCTCCAGAAACCAATCTCTCAAAATGTAATAACAAAGGGATTTTGACAAAGGAAAAATCTATTTCTGGGTGAAGACTTGTGTCGCCCAGTGAAATGTACCTATAGCACTCATTTCTAGGTATAAATAAATGCTAAATATACCAGAGAAAATAGCCATATGGAATGCTAAGTTATTACCTCTGGATCGATCACCCTCATAGGGTGTCATTATAGCAACTGGGGCGAGTGGAAGCCACTATCATAGATACTTTATCCAATATCTTTCTCCTCTCTCAAAATCCCCTGCCACAGAGGTGCCGTTACAACGACCACCTTCCGCTCGTCACCTCTACCTCTGCCAAGAAACGTCATTCCTGAATACGCACCCAAGCTTGGGCCAGCTAATGGGTGGGGAAAGGAAAAAAAGAGGGATGGGTTCACTGGGCGACACAGGTCTTCACCCAGAAATAGATTTTTCCTTTGTCAAAATCCCTTTTCTGGGATTGACCTGTGTCGCCCAGTGAAATAGTAACAGAGAATTGGCCATAACAAGCTTGGTAAACTGAGAGCAAAACAAAACTTTTATAGAAGGAAAAAAATAAACTTTTCTTAACAATCATTGTTTTAATGATTCAAGTTAGGGGATACAAAATATAAGAAAATAACATATAACCATATATGACCAAGTTCATACCATCACAAGGAAAATCAGCACAGGTAATGAATATAATAATACATGAAATAATGAATTATGTACAAGCACAGGAGTGGGTTAATAAGCAATCCAGTCCGTGACAAAAGGCAAAAAGGGTGGGAATACAAGCGAGGCAGGTAGGTGAGAAGGAGTACCAAAAGGTAATTAAAGGTAAAATCAATGATAATTAACAATATATAACATTACAAAATACATCATTAGGCTGTATCAGGGGAGACAATGTTCCCAGCAGCCACTGCAGAATATTTAAGGGCCTCTAGAGACTTTAGATAGTGGAGTTTAAATACTGCCGGAGACTTCCATCCCGAATACTTTTTGAGATCATCAAAGTTCATGTGATGAAAATAATTAACTGAGGTAGCCACTGCTCGGATATCATGAACCTGAGGAACTGAATCCGGATTAGCTTGTTTAATAAAATAAAGAATTTGTTGTCAGATGGCCTTCAAGGAAATGGTTCCACCATTCTCTCTAATAAAAAGAGGACCTGAAGACTTGTTAGTATCTGAAGCTAACTTGAGTACGTCATTTAAAAACCAGGAGACCGTATGAGGCCGGTTTACTGGTCTCAGACGAGAACATGCTCTAGGGATAGATGAAAAGTATGAATCTGTTAAGTCAATATTAAAGCCATACTGAAATATTTTCCTTAAGGCATTTTTAGTCGTAGTAATGGTAATAGCAGCTAGGCCTTTTTCGAACAGAGTTCTAAAAAATGAAACTGCCAGATTCGTGGTCATCGTCTGAACATCTGATTCTTTTAGAAAGATGGCTAACTTCCTAACTGCCAAATCATACTGCCGGAGTGTCGATTCTCTTTTGTCTGATTCCACGAATAGTGTGTTTAGTGGATCAATATTAGCACCTTTCTGTGCCGCAAACTTCATGAAGTCCATAAAGTTAGGGCATTCAGAATTCTTGAGGAAGCTGACACAGTCCGAGTTTGTACTATTTGAGTCAGTTTTGGGTTGGGGATCCCTTTGGGATGGAGTTTCAACTCTAGTAAAAGAGGAAACCAATTGCTCTTTGGCCAGTTAGGTGCTACCAGAGCTATCCGCCATTTGAAAGATCTGAGTTTGTGTATAACTTTCATCAAAAGGTTTATTGGCGGAAATAGGTCAATCTTCTGCCAATAGTTCCAGTCTATGGACAACGCATCTGTGGCGTGAGCCAGGGGATCCAAATTGGGAGCCACATAACATGGAAGTTTGTGGTTGGACTCCATGGCGAACAAGTCTACCTGAAGGCCCGGTATTTGTAGGCAAATCCAATTGAATGACTTTGTGTCTAAGGACCACTCTGATTCCAGCAGAGTTGTCCTGGACAGTGAATCCGCAATGACATTCCGTACTCCTGGCAGGTGAGTAGCTGACAGGTGCCAATGATGTCTCATTGCCAGCGAGAAGATTGCTATCATCACATGATTTATGTGGCTCGACTTGGAGCCTCCTCTGTTTAGGCAGTGAACTATCACTGCACTGTCCAGGACTAGTCTGATATGAATATTCCTGGCTGGAGCTAGCTGTTTCAGGGTCATGAAAATGGCCATTGCTTCTAAGATGTTGATATGGAATTGGCGGAATACTGCCAACCATGTTCCTTGAACCTTCTTGTACTGAGAATAGCACCCCCATCCCCTCAGAGAGGTGTCCGTGCGGACTACTAGAGACGGCGGGGGAAATTGGAGTGGTACTGACTTGGAAAGACTCTTGACTGTCGTCCATGGACGAAGTCTTTTCCTTAGTATCAGCGGAATCAAGGAGATTTTGTCTCTGAGTCTGCTGTTGGCACTTCTCTGCCATACCCGATTGATGTCCTTCAGTCTGGCTTTCAATAAAAGGTCTGTTATTGAAGCAAACTGAAGAGAACCTAGTACTCTTTCTTGGGTACGACGAGACGCCCGTCTGTTCTTGAGAAATTGTCTTGTAGCTTTCGCTATCTCTTTGCACTTGGTTGGTGGAAGAGATAGTTTGTTTGCGGTTAGATCTCATTGAATTCCTAACCATTGAAAGCGAGACGCCGGAATGAGACGGGACTTTTTCTTGTTTATCTGGAATCCCAGATACTCTAGAAATTTTATTACTTTGGCTGTTGCACTGCGACATTCTTTGTCGTTGAGTGCCCAAATGAGCCAGTCAGTCGTCTAGGTAGGCTACTAGAGTAACCCCCTGAGCTCTTAGTTCCTGAACTACTGTTTCTCCTAGTTTGGTGAATATTCTGGGAGCTATATTGAGCCCGAATGGAATGACTCTGAACAAGTAAGCCTGTCTTCCTAGTTTGAAGCCTAGGTAGGGAGAAAAGTTTCTCGCTATCGGGACGTGATAATAAGCGTCTGTAAGATCGATAGAGGTGGTGACGACCCCACAGGGAAGTAAGGTCCGCACCTGCGAGATGGTTAGCATGCGGAAATTGTCACATTGAATGTATGAGTTGAGACGGGACAAGTCTAGAATCACTCTTCGTTTGTCCGTGTCCTTCTTTGGCACGGTGAACAAACGTCCCTGAAATTTCAGGTGTCTGACTCTATTGCCCTCTCTTGAAGAAGGTCTTTGGCATAGTCTAGGAGGTCTGTCGTTGGAATTTGGTGGAATCTGACTGGTGGAGGAGGCCCTTTTATCCATCTCCACCCCAGGCCTTTTGATACAATACTGTGGGCCCAAGGACTGAAGGTCCAATGGTCCCGGAAGAGGTACAATCTCCCGCCTACCTGGAAAGGCTCATAGATTGGATGAGGTCTTAATTCCTCTGCCTCCTCTGGAACCTCTGCCTCTGGAGGGAGTTCTGGAGCCAGGTCTGTACCAGTAAGCACCTCTTGCTCTGCTTCCTCTTGCATTTCGGTCATAGCCTCGAAACGCCCCTTGTGTTTCAAACGAAGCGTTGAAGGCTGGGGACGTCACGAAAGCAGCTGAACTCGAGGACTGTTGAGTTGGTTAACTCTGAAGCAACACCAATTGTTGCTGTGTTTGTGCCTTAGAGGTCGAAGGTTGACCAATTTGGGAGACGGGGACTGCCTGAATCACCGTCTGTGTCTGAGGAGCCTGGAAAGACTGATACTTCCTGACCCTCTTCCTACCTTTTGGCTGCTGTCCGGAGGTCTCATAAAACTTCCTTTTTGAAGGAACACCCCAGCGGACACGAAGGTTCTGATTAGCCCTAGCAGCCTTACTGATGATGCTATTAACTACGTCTTCAGGAAAAAGGTTAGGACCCCAGATTGCTGCTTTGATGAGCTTATTAGGCTCATGTCTAATGGAAGCATTGGCAAGGACATGCTTCCTGCAGTTCCGCCTAGCAACCACAAAGTCATAAAGATCACTCTGAAAGGTCTGTAAGAGTGACTTTGTAAGAATCCGGAATAGGGGTTCCTCAGAGTAGACAGACGCCGTCAACTCCGATGTAGTAACAGAGTTGATCAACCTACTCAGGTCTGCACCTGGCTTCAAACTCTGCCTTTACCATGGCCTCCAGGATTCTGGGTAATTTCTCACTAAATTGAGTGGAAGCACACTCCGGATCAAGTTTGCCCACTGTGAACGTTTCTGGAGCACCCACCCAGCACTCCAGATCTCCGGGAAAGAGCAGAGAGGTAGGTTCTGTCTCTCGAAGCTGAGGCATTGGTTTCTCTTCCATTCCAGCCCGCAGAGTTAACTCTGCAATCTTAGATGTGCAAGGGGTTGGGATGTTATCCCTCACCACGAACATGGTGTAGCAGCCCTTGTGCAGCGTCAGTCTAGTGTTGACGCACTCCCATTCTGAAAGGGTGCGGACCCATGCCGACTGTGCCTGGTCCCTAGGATAAATTACTGTTTCCTTTGGGACCCTGTCTACCCTGACTAATGCTTCCTCAGCTAACCGAGCGAAGCCTGGGAAGGGAAATTGGAGGTCCGCTAGGAAGAACTCGTAGTCTTCCACGGGACGGGTTCCACAGCCTTCAATTGTCGGCATGCCATCCGAAAAGGGGGCATGTAGAGCCAACCGCCATGGGTTGCTGTTCTCAAAAGGCGGAAGTTTAGAGGTGTCCGGCACAATGAAGGACTGCTATGTGCCTCCGGACTGCGTAAGTCCGGCTAGCAAGCTCTCCTGGACCTGTAGCCTCTGAGCCAGAGACAGGATGGACTGACCCGATGTCTCCAAGCTCGAAGTGAGCTGAGAAGACATTGACTGTAACCTTGAGTCCACCATACTGCCCATCTTCTCCATAAAAAGATTAGCGAAGGCATCAGGATCAAAGCCGGACTCCGTAGATCTGGCTTTAGATACCTTAGCTCTCGACCCCTTACGCGAGGGAGTAGCTTTAGCTGAGGAAGTCATAGGTGTAGGAGCCATTGACAACCTGGCGGAACTCCCTGGAATAGGACTGTTAGTCCTAGGCAGAGTCTTCTTCTTCAAAGGCTTTTACCTTGGGGATCACAGGACTATACCTGTCCTCTAGGTTCCTGGACTTTGAGAAGCCCTGGAAAGAAGAGGAAGAAGACGGAGTAGGACAGAATGAAAAAGATTTCTTTTTTACAGATCTAGAACTACAGCTACCTGCCTCACTCACTTCCCTACCTTCTTCCTGCGCGTCGACGGTCATTGGTTCAAGATGGATATTGATGGCCGCCACCTCCTCGCGCAAGATGTCTTGGTCTTCCGGAGGGGCCTGGGCCTCCAACCGAATCTTTGCAATGATAGGGGCCGCCACTACCCTATCCACTGCCGAAGAAGTCCTTGCGTTTGGATACAGTATTGAACAAAGCTCCTCCGACAGTACGTAGGGGCATCTGGCAGCGACATTCCTGCCAAAACCTCCAACCCAGGTCCTTAGGGTCGTCAACGAGGAGGTTTTGAGCGCCAGAGGAGTCTGTAAGAGAGGACGAAATCAGATCCTCTAGTGGCAGAACGTGTCCTATTTTCAAATATATAAATGTAAGGTTATGTCGTACAAAAATAGAGAACATTACCAAGATGGGAATGATACCTACCGACTCATCAGTCACATACTCAAACAATGAGTAGCAAACTTCACAGCCGTCCAGGTGCCATACCTAAAGGTTCTCAATCTGGACAGCACAACCAGCATGAGATCGACAGACCTCATGACCACACAGTTGTTGGAGGACGGCTGTGCATCCTAACTCCTGACAGCGTACCATCTGTAAGTTAGAATTGATACATGAATATCTTTAAATAATTCCGCCGGAGTTAAATCCGGCAGTATGTTTACATTTAGGCTAGTTCTACTAAAACTCACTAAAGGTAAACATCAACTATTATAATTTTACATAAGGTAAAAGCTCTGATTCCGACTGCTCCGGAATCCATAATCTCATTATCGCAATAGTTATGACCGGCGGAGTTGGCCTGATACGAACAGAACAGGGAAACCAGGTAAAACCTAGGTCTGAAACTGATCATACCAGAGTAGGATAGCAATTCCAAGTCAATTGGAAACGCATTGCCTAAGCCTAGTCCGCTTCCAGCGGAGTGGGGAACAGTGATAACTACAGAGAATACGGAATACTGAGCGGCGGAAACAGTGGTATGTAGTGCTCCGGCGTATAAAATACTGGCGGAAGTGATGGTAGACCATACCTCACCAGAATAAACAGAGGCTCGTAGATATATCAACAGAGATTACGTAATCTACTAATCCTTAATCTCCTCTGACTAATCCCCCGAAATGGTACTAGACGGTCCAGCTGCTGTTCATTGGTAGGATTACTGGGTCAGCGAGCCAACTAAGTACCGCTGGAACGAGTCCGGAACGGAAGGGAAAAGCTCAGAGGAGAAAGGAAGACTAGTAATCGCATGGCAACAGCAACCGGTCAGGTGATTACCATCCTTCGAGAAGCTGTGAAGTAACCTACAACTAAAGGGATAGAAGGCAGCATACCAAATGACACCCTAAAGGAGGAAACGGCCAAGGCTATACTACAAAATTTTATTGATAAAGCAGTATTGGAAGCACCGCCAAAAAAGGGAGCAAGCCCATCTGCGAGCCTACCCTAACCTTCCACAATCGGATACACCGATCTGGTCAGGTAGGCTAGGACAGCGCATACTAGTACGTTACAAAAGAGGACACTCTAGAGCCTAACCTAACACTCCAAAATCGAACGTATTGACCTGGTCAGGTTGGACAGGTCTAGCACCTACATTTACGTAAACAGAGAGGAACTCTCTAGTGATGGAACACCCTCCAAAACCAAATATTGGTCTGGTCAGGTAGCCAGGACTAGTACCAACTATGGGTAGTGATTAGCACTCTCAACCACCTAGCCTACCCTCCAAAATCACATCGATCTGGTCAGGTAGGCTAGGGTTGGTAAATCGTATGGGACTTCCAAACTAATCTCATCATAAAAAATTAGTACACCAATATAATATTAAAACAAGATAATACAAAAATTTACCACATACACAACTTGCATGAGCATATCGGATGGAAGAGGGCTTTCCTTTACCTCCAAAATAAAAACTGGCGAAGTGCTAGGCTAGCTAGCCTAGTTCGCTTCCAACACACTACTCACGCATTAAATGAAATAAAACCACACTTCCGTGAGGGAACCAAATCGCTCATGAAGGACGATGTAACGAGGGAAACCCTCTAATAAGGCCAAAAATGTAAAAGTTGAACCGTAATACATAAGCCTATCGATACCCAACAGGAGCGAAAAGGTAAAATTTCATGACAACAGTAGCGCTTACTGTGATGTGCAATAATGGTGAATTTAAGATAATCATCGTAAAAATAAAAAGTAAAAATTATATTTGATCAGACTGAGAAACGCAGTACTAATGTAAACATGCTGGTTCCCTGGATGAGGGTTCCTTCTACATACGTAACATGTAAACATTTCAACTAACAACTCTTAAACAAGGACAAACCATTGTCTAACTGCGTTCAGTCAATAAAATTATACTCAACTTAAATGAAGATGCTTCTTGACGATCAGAAGACATATTAATCACAAGAATTAATCCAAAATAACTTAAAGGCTCTCAGTGAAAAATCAAGCTGTTCGCGTAGCGAGTGCTATGAAGGAATGACATTTCTTGGCAGAGGTAGCGGTGATGAACGGAAGGTGGTCATTGTAACGGCACCTCTATGGCAGGGGATTTTGAGAGAGGAGAAAGATATTGGGTAAAGTATCTGTGATAGTGGCTTCAACTTGCCCCTGTTGCTATAACGACACCCTATGAGGGTGATCGATCCAGAGGTAATAACTCTAGCATTCCATATGGCTTTTTTTCTCTGGTATATTTAGCCTTTATTTATACCTAAAAATGAGTGCTATAGGTACATTTCACTGGGCGACACGGGTCAATCCCAGAAATAGCTGTTACGTTCTGTTGCGCAAACCATGGCCTAACGTGTTGATGGCTAACAGCCTCACCTTTTATAATGGCATCTGGATATGACCCTTGTCCCTGCCACTCCTACACACTGTGTGTGTGTCTGTGTGTGTGATTTTGCAATTTAAATGTGATGCAACCAACTATCAATTAAGCCTTAAATAAAAGCAGCAAAACTTACATTAATTAAGGATGACTAACACAATGTTATTTAACTCTGAACTTATCTAGTTGTAATTTAGGTGTAATGTTTTGTATAAAAAGGCAAGGTTAGGGTAATTAGTAGTGGTCAAGAATGGAATACCTAATCCATTTTCTGTTATTTCTTATGGAAAAAAATAAATTCCCATTTCCACTGAATCATATCTCAATACTTCTGGAATGGATTAGCACCGAGGTCTGTGGTTCTACTGTACATTAAAAGCCTATATCAATAATTACTTTGATGTGCAAACAATGGCCTGTGTTGATGATTAATAGCCTCACCTTTTATAATGGAATCTGGATATGACCCCTGCCCCTGCCATGCCTAAACACACATCGTGATTTTATAGTTTAAATGTGATGCAACCAACAATAAATTATGCCCAAAACAAAAGCTGCAAAACTTACATTGATTGAGTGATTATATGGAAAAATTGCATTGATCTCTTGCATGTGTTTACAAGAGTGACACACCACAAAATGAACAGATCTAGAACAACCAAAACACTGTGCAATGTCCCAGAAAATCTTAAATCAGTGCTGAATAAGAGAGAACCAAACTACATAAATCAGCGAGTGTCTACCTATACAGTAAGTTTGGACAACACGGAGGGAAATGGGCACCTAGCCTGGCAAGGGTTGTTGCTGTTTTTGTCCCAAGAAGCTGCTAAGCCCAGCAATATACTAAGCACATCTAAAATTATGGGTTTGTATTTAAAATTAAATTGTACTTTTATAACTTCATTTTCCTACATGCCAAAAAAAATACATAATATACTACCTATAATACTCTAAGCAGTCTAAAAATCAAATTAAAATACGTAAAACAATATTAACTTTCAACAATAATCTTATTCATTTCCTATTTTAACTAGATTAACCATTGCATACAGTACCTGGAAAACAGTTGCAGGTGCATCCTTTTGAACACCACGCCGTGACGACTGCAAAAATGTCTTTAATTCTGAAAGACTTCTTTTGTTGACAACTTTAAAGATGACGTGATAGTTGAGTGACTTTCTACCACCAGTTGCTAAAGAAACCTGTTCAAATGTTTGCCAGATATTACTGATAATAATAAAAAATAATGTCCGGCTTGTAAAAACCTGAATAGGGCATGAAAGGAATTATAAAATATCCTTTGGCCAATTTTAGTATGTATGTCATAACACAACACACAAATATGTATTTTACATATGCTACCTTAATAATACTAACTGATAATGACAACAGTTTTAAAATATAATTAACCTAATAAAATATAATAAAGGCACTTTTAGCTACTTACTGGTACTGCAAATATGATGTTTTTATAATAAAATAAATTCTTATATATATTTAGCCAGTAGTTACATAGCTAAAAGTTTCTACCTACAGCAGTTTAAAAATTTGAACTTTGTGGCAGGGCTAATTAACTGTTTAAGTGTAGGTAACCAGCCTGCCCCCTTACATGGTACCAGGAGGAACAACTAAGCCGAGAGCTTCAATTCATTTGTGCCCTTTATGCCCAAGCAATGGGAGGAGGGAAGGCTCTGATCATGTAATTACTTGGTAAGTTTATACTTACAAAACTTTATTTTATTATAAAAATGTAATTTTTATATAAAAAAACTTACCAAGTACAGTGGACCCCCAGTATTCATGTTCTCCGGATTCGTGGACTCACATTCGCGGATTTCTCTTGGGAACATTTCCCCGCATTATTCGTGGAAATTTCGCCTATTTACGGTATTTTTCTA
Organism: Macrobrachium nipponense; assembly: GCF_015104395.2. NCBI lineage: Eukaryota > Metazoa > Arthropoda > Malacostraca > Decapoda > Palaemonidae > Macrobrachium > Macrobrachium nipponense. The sequence goes on along the minus strand of NC_087202.1, from coordinate 33,620,613 downwards.
CAAGAAATACCCACAAATTCCAGTTTTTTTGTTTTATTTTATCAATTTCATCATGAAATGCACTTTTTGTGATAAAACTATTTAAAAATCCAGGTATAAAAATTTTTAGTAATTTTTTCTTGAGTTGTAACTAACAAAATAGGAGGTTTTAAGCATTTTTACAGGGTTCCAACTATTTGCGGGTTCTAACATTCACAGGGGGGGGGGGGGGGGGGGGGGGGGTCTGGTACGCATCCCCCCCCGATTACAGGGGAACCACTGTAATTACATAGCTGATACCACATTGAGGGGAGGTGGGATCTATGGACATACTCTACTCCAAAACATTGAAAACTGATAATGGTTTTGAACCAGAAGTTATCGACATTTAGACCGTGCTTGTATTTTGTTTGTTTGTATGGTGTTTTTACGTTGCATAGAACCAGTGGTTATTCAGCAACAGGACCAACAGCTTTACGTAACTTCCAAACCACGTCAAGAGTGAACTTCTACCACCAGAAATACACATCTCTCACTCCTCAATGGAATGCTTGAGAATCGAACTCGCGGCCAACGAGGTGGCACGCCAACACAATATCAACCAAGCCACTGAGGTGCTCACCCCTACCTGGCAAGGAAGCACTGCAGATAGGTCCTGCCTCTGGTCGGTGCTCCACTTGTCCTGTAGAGTCTGTGGCTGCATAGCACAGAGTCACTCCTAAATAAGTGGGAAACTTTGTGGATTGCAAAGTTAAAAACAGATACCCTTGCCCTGAGCAGAGACCAGATAAAAAATCACACTACTGATACCTACACTGTAAAGAAAACTGGTGGATCCTCCAGGTACCATGTACCCCCAGGATTCCCATAAAAATTCAGCACCTATCACAAGGAAGGGAATATAAAAGGGACAGAAAACACCTATGCTTCCTCTCCCAACACCATGCCAGCCAAGGATAAAAGTCCCAACGCACAGGATTTTTCATACGCAGCCTCCATGTCTGAGATAATCGAGTTTGCCTTTATAAAAAATTGCAGCAGTTTCAGGTATACAATCTGCCCAAGCCCATGGATTGTTCCACAGGGGCTACGGCTCCTAAAAGGCTCATCCATTGCACAGCTGAGCAAGATTGGCGAGACAAAAAATTATGATTGTTTGAAGACAGGAGGCCACTCTTTGGGGAGACAGAGAAGCCCGAAAAGCTTGAGAGTTTAGAGTCATCCCTAAATAGAGAATTTTCTGTATAGGAGTCACCTGAGATTTCTTGTCATTGATTAAAATTCCTAATTTTCTTGTCAAGCGAAGCCTCATTTTTAAGTTCTTCACAAATTTTTCCTTCAATGGAGATTAGAGAGGCCTGTTGTCCAAGTAGACACAAATTCTTGCTCAGAAGATGAAGCCATTTTCCTAGTAGGGCAAGAATCTAAATGAATCCTGTGAAGCCATGGACTTGCTGAAGCATTTGGCTAAGAACTGGAACACTTTGCCCTGAAAGACAAATTTCAAATACTTCCAATCCCCTTGGTGTAGAGGCGACATGACGGAGCAATTCGTTTCCATATGAAACTTCGATTTTAAAACAAAATGATTGAGGGTGCTGACATCCAGTACTGGTTTCCATCAACACTGAAGACTTGGGGACCAGAAAAGTCGGTTGTAAAAACCCTTCAGATTTGATATTCTTTAAAATCTCCACTGCTCTCTTGCAAAGAAGGGATTCTATCTCTAGAGAAAGAGCCAAAAACTTTTCCGAGTCTGCCAAGTATGCTAGCAAAACATGGGAGACTTGGATAAAGGAGGCCTCTGTTTGAAAGGGGAGTAACCTCTTAGCACCTTGATTAACCATGGCTCCAAACCCAAGCAGCTCCATTCCTCCCAAAAGCAGCTTAGTCTGACACCTACCAGAGACGTTGTAATGGGGGAGGTAATATGAAGGAGTAATGATAGTAGTTTATATCTGACAACATCTCCAAGAGTTGTGTGTGTGAGAGAGAGAGAGAGAGAGAGAGAGAGAGAGAGAGAGAGAGAGAGAGAGAGAGAGAGAGAGGGAGAGAGAGAGAGATTGGTGGAAGGATAAAGGGAGTGGTCGAATGGCGGTCGTGAGCGTGTCTGTTGTGGCACTCTGTTGTGTAGCATGTCAGAGACAGTCTGTTACGAAAGTCATGAGGAGTAAGGTGCTCAGTGATTTGTCGGGTTGTAAGTTGTTGTGGGGTTGTGGTTCTTGGTTGGTTGGTTTGTGGTGTGATTAATGGTGGTGGTTGTGTCTCGGCTAGCCTATATCCAGCGGACAGCACAGTCTGGCCCTGAGTATCTGGAGCTGGAGGTGAGTACATATTTGTGTTTTGTGTTTGGTATTTCGTTGAACCAATTGTCCTGCAGGTTAAAAGTAACGTAAAGGGGAAAAGTGTGAGTGTGAGAAATTTTGTTAGCTTGTATGATTAACATAACTGTGTTGAGTTTGCTTGTTTTTTTTTACTTAGCTTTAATTCTGTCACATGGAGAGTTGGCTTGGACTAGCCCAACGTCCAGATACTGAAGCATCCTTACTCCTAATTGATACAGAATGCCCAAAACAGGAGCCATCACCCAAGGAAAGACCCGAGGAGCAGTGGTGAGGCTGAAACAAAGGGACTTGAACTGGAAAACTCCCGAGTCCGTGAAAAAACAAAGGTAAGGTCTGCTCTTCAGATGGATGGGGCTTTCCAGATAAGCATCCTGCAGATCAAATGGAAATCATCCAGTCCCCCTTCCTGACGGATGAAAGAACGACCTGAACCATCTCCAATTGAAACTTGGACTTTAGAATAAACTTGTTCAGGACCAAAAGATCTATGACGGGGCACCAGGCGCCTGAGGCCTTTAGAACCAGAAACACGCATGAGTAAAACCCGGGAGAAGGAGGAGCTCGCTCTATGGCATCCTTCCTAAGAAGGGCAAAAGCTCCTTCTTCAAGGCTTGACCCCTGATGGAGTGAGGGTAATAAGTGCTGATTGATTGATTAATACTATATTAATCTAGCATCGCGACAAGTAAGTAATTGACGCTGAACTATATATAAAAAGACCCTATTCAGTGGACCCCCCCCCACATTTGTGGGGATGAGTACCAGACCCCGCCCCCTGAATAGTTAGAACCCGTGAATAGTTGGAACCCCCATAAAAAGGCTTAAAACCTCTTTTGTTAATTAAAACTCAAGAAAAACCACTAAAAATTTTTAAACCTGGTTTTTATAATAGTGTTATTACAAAACGTGCATTTTATGACGAAATTTATGAAAAAAAAACCAGGAATTTGTGGATACAGGGGGCCCGCGGTTAACGGCGCAATCGCTCAACGGCGAATCGGTTTTACGGCTGTCGTAAAAAATATTCATGAAAAAAATAAGGCATTTTAAGGTATTTTTACGGCACAATTTTCGGTCAACAGCACCGCTAGCGCAGTTATGTCTAATGAGTACATACATCTGTAGAAATACTGTTCAGCCCATAAAGGTTATGCAAATGATATTAAAAAATTGTATTGAGAATTATTACATAGGTATTAGAGCAAAATATATGCCTCTGACGCTGTTCTATGCCGAAAATATCGAGTTAAATGAGTGCAAATTTAGCTATGGATGTGTTGATTTATAAATGTTCCTGCTTTTATGTTCAAAATGTGTATGAAAATGTATTACATATAGATATTTTTTATTTCTGCACAGAAATATGATACAAAGGCAGCTTTTGAAAGTGCCCTTCACGTATCACATATGATGTTTTTCATGTTCGTTCTTGTAAGTCGCCTTCTGCCGCTCTTCCGAAAATATAGTTAAAAAAAGTGTAAATTTAGCGATCAATGTGTCAATTTTATAAATTTTCATGCTTTTATGTTTAAAATGTGTATGCAAATGCATTACGCATAGAGTATTTTTAATTCTGCGCAGAAATATGATACTAAGGCAGTTTTTGAAACTGCCCTTTACATGATCAAATACGATGTTTTTTCATGTTCATTCTTGTAAGCAGCTTCTTGCTGCTCTTCCGAAAATATAGTTAAAAAGAATACAAATTTAGCGATTGATGTGTCGATTTTATAAATGCTCATGCTCTTATGTTTAAAATGTGTATGAAAATATATTACGTATATAGGGTATTTTATTTTTGTACACATAAATTATGGCAGCTTTTGTAACTATCCTCCATGTTGTCAGTGGATGTTTTTTCATGTTCGTTCTTGTCCGCCACTGTTCCGAAAAAGGTATGGTGATATTTCATTAATTATGCATCTTTTCCATAAACCCTTTAAAAAGTTAAACATTGCTTCACTGTATCCTTTAATATTGCATATATTCTCATATTATTGTATTATAAAATACTACGGCAAATTTAAGCTAGTATTCCGCGGAGCGGCTATGTTTTGGTTTCAAATCAGCTGATGGTGAACACGAGTTTGTTTCGCCGTATTTAACGCAATTCTGAGCGAATTTTCTTGCTTCTAGTTGGCATAAACGAACATCTAGATACTTGACTTATATGGGACAAGGTTATTTTTCCTTATAGGACGTCTTTTTAGGTGGAAATATATGAATTGAATATGTCTCATGATTGTGAACTTTTTCTTCCATGCTGAATTATGAGTTCTTCGTGTGACACCGTCATGCATCGTCAATAACTTTTAAGCAATGGACGATATTGAAATGTTCCTTCCAAAATTCACGAAGGGTAAGATTGGTGTTGTCTGTGACATCGAAGCATTTCTTGAACAAATGCTTCGTGTACAGTTTTTTAAAGTTGGAAATTACTTGTTGGTCCCTGGGCTGGAGGAGTGGCGTGGTGTTGGGCGGGAGATAAAAGACCTTGATGAACCTGTACTCATCAAGAATGTCCTCTTCGAGACCAGGAGGGTAACCAGGGGCATTGTCGAGGACCAGGAGACATTTCATAGGCAGGCTTTTCTCGGCCAAATATTTTTTGACTGCTGGACCAAAGCACAGATTAACCCATTCTGTAAAGAAATGCTGCGTAACCCTAGCCTTAGCGCGCCACACACTTGCAGTTTTTCTTTCAAGATTCTTTGACTCTTGAAAGCACGTGGGTTTTCTGAGTGGTACACCAGCAGTAGCTTGACCTTACAGTCACTGCTGGCATTGGCACACAAGGCTAGAGTTAACCGGTCCTTCATGGGTTTATGGCCCGGTAGTCTCTTCTCCTCTGCCG
>NC_087202.1:33592935-33612935 GCF_015104395.2 Macrobrachium nipponense | reverse complement strand
ATGTAAAGAGCAATCACTTCAATAAAGAAAATGCTACAGTGAATTAGTAAGATTTTAGTTCTTTCGAACTACAGGTCTCTCTCTCTCTCTCTCTCTTACTGAGATGAGAGATTTTTATGGTACACGTATGTATAATATGTTTATTAATATTTTCATATAAAATATTAATAATAATAATAATAATAATAATAATAATAATAATAATAATAACTGTGATTACAATAATCATATGTCAATGTATTTTACAAATACTATGATAATATCTCTCTCTCTCTCTCTCTCTCTCTCTCTCTCTCTCTCTCTTCTTACAGATGTATTTTTTTTGGATGATGATTTATAATTTTCAAATATCAATATTAATGTAAACAGCAATAATATAAATTCATTAAAGAAAATACTAAAGTGAATTAGCAAGATTTAAGCTTATAAATAAAAAGAATTATGTAAGAATGAAAGAAAATGCATTTTACCCCGCGTCTTTGAACTCCAGGTAGCCAAGCAGAGCTGGCTGGGGTCCAACAAATGTCAAAACAGGAAGGGGAGTGTTGCTATCAAAGCCGAGATGAGAGAATTTCTATGGTACATGTGTATGTTTATTAATATTTTTGCATAATAATAATAGTAGTATAACTAATTTCTAAATTCATATGTTATAGTATTTTAAAGTACAATAATCTATCCATTTCACTCTTTTAAATAAGGATAACCTCTCTCTCTCTCTCTCTCTCTCTCTCTCTCTCTCTCTCTCTCTCTCTCTCTCTCTCTCTCTCCACACGAGATACTAGTATGTCTTCGTGGTAACTCTCGCCCTCTGTTTGGGCTGGAAGAGTATGTATAAGTATATCTTTAAGGACATTACTACATTTTATGGTAAAATAATAATATACAGTACTAGTTTACAAATAATATTAAGTTTAATGAGATTAAACAGTAACAATAACATCTCTCTCTCTCTCTCTCTCTCTCTCTCTCTCTCTCTCTCTCTCTCTCTCTCTCTTATGTATGTTTACAGTATTTGTTTTGTAGTGTAAATAAATGATTTACCTTATAACTAATTTTCAAATATTAATAAGATTAATTAAAAATAGCAATTCCCAGTCCTTTTATCCACTTGGAGGAAGGTGGGCGGGAGAGTATATGACAGTTTGATATTCGAATTGGCAGAGGGGAGGAAGGAGTCGGTCGGGTCTAGGAGTTATTCTCTCTCTCTCGCTCTCTCTCTTCTCTCTCTCTCTCTCTCTCTCTCTCTCTCTCTCTCTCTCTCTCTCTCTCTCTCTCCATTATTATTCTCTCTGTCTCAGAAATAATTCATAATTTCACTCTTGACGGTCAGTTATATGATATTGCCATTCATTGGTCTCTCTCTCTCTCTCTCTCTCTCTCTCTCTCTCTCTCTCTCTCTCTCTCTCTCTCTCTCTCTCTCTCTGTTATTTGCTGTAGGTATATATTTTTAATGGTAAAATGTTTAAGATGACTTTGAAATTATATTAATAATATAACCTCAATGATTAAGGCAGTAATAGGTTAGTAATTTTAGGTATATTTGAAGTAGGATGTTATTAAAGGTATACATTTGGTATCTGAACTTTCAAGATAGGCAGTAATAAGCATTTTTAGTGGTGGTTTTAACTATTCGCTGGTCTTAATTATTCACAGGGGTGTCTGGTACACATCCTCCGCGAATACGGGGGGAACACTGTGTATGTATGTATGTATGTATGTATTGGTATATATATATATATATATATATATATATATATATATATATATATATATAAATATATACCACACACACACACACACACACACACATACACACACACACACACACACACACACACACATATATATATATATATATATATATATATATATATATATATATATAATATATATATATATATATATCTTACAAGTGTGTAATGTTAGTGACTCACATATCATGTCTTGCTTGGAGACAGGCTGAGCTGTAGGGGCAGCTTACTTGAGTGAGGGAATTTGGGTACGTAAGCATTTTAACCGAGAGACCGCTCGTCTTGTCGTCAAGCATGTACATTTGTTTGTACGGATGTTACAGGTCTAATAGACCAGGGCACTTGCGAAAGTCACATTCCTTTTGGTGAGAACAAAGAGGTCAGTTGGTACACGCTAGGTGTCGGGAGAGAAAACCCCCATCGTAAAGGTATGACACATATTTTGTAAGACTTAGAAAACCGTTACCTTTGAAAAGAGAGAGAAGTGTGAAATACATTCTTTACTTAGTTACTTTGAAAAGAGAGTGATGTGTGAAGTGTATCTTTTTATCCATTGTTATCTTTATTACAGATGGGTTCTATTCCATGGTACTAGAGACGGGATTCTCTAACATGACTAAAATAATGAACCTATTGACATTCTGGGTTTGGGAGTGAATTCTTAGTCAGGAGGGTAGAATGTTAACTTACTAGTTTTCTTTATGGGCAGATTTGGGTTTTTGTCATTATGACTTTTTAATCATTTTGTTCTATTCTATATTCATCTGCTTTAGGTAACAAATAGTATATTTTTATACTTACGTGATCTTAATAGCCTAACGACATGGTTGCAGACAGAGGGCACCATTGACAACAGGTAAGGGTTTCCACTTTGTGTAGTTTTAATAAAAGGGCGGGTAAGAGTGGTGGCAGGCGGTTTAAGAAGTTTTTTATATATTTTATAAGCTGTAGGTATGCTAACGAAGAGACTGATGACCAGTTAGACATAGATGTTTTTTTTGGTAGGAAAAGGGGTTATAATCATGTCACAGGCAACTCGGGGCTCTTTTTGCTGATTCAATGGGTTGGGCAAGGAGAAGCTGTACATCTCTCTGGCTAACTTGGTGTCGGCCATCTTGGGATTCTTGTATACCAGTGTTTTAAAATGTGAAGGGGAAAAGTTTCATTTTCGACATATTAAAGTGTTTCATGAGTGCGGTATCTCGTAACTGTATCATTACAGTTTAGCAACTCTAACCCCGTAAAACCATCCTTGGATACACTTCACCAATGCCGTGCTAACAACCCCTCTAAGCTTCTCGCTATTTTCAATAACACACACATCTGTGGGTTTTCTCATTTCCTTCAATTTAACTTTTACCATAGTCTTCAAACCAGGTAGTAACATAATATCTTCTGATAAAACACCTCTATATTTGTGGTTAGTACCTCCATTTTCCCTCGCCCCATACACATTACCACCCCTAGTATCATCCCCAGCATTGTTAGTATCAGAAATAACATCAATATTAGTATCAACATCACCATCCAAAGTATCATCACCACCATTGTTATCACTGTGAACTCTGATAGAACCCTCGTAATCATTTCCCATATCAGCAACGTGGGTTTTAATATTACCTTTCTCCATAACACTCGTATCACCGCCATGAATATCACTGAGCACATCTCCTCTTTCAATAACCTCCATGTCCTCCATTCTATTCATGTCCTCATAAGGCAGAAAAACACCAGGTATCCCGACTGTTATCCCATTATCACCCGCATGGATCGAAATCTTGTGTCTTCTACAAGCAGGATGACCCAGCAAAAGTCTGTTGCCCAACGCCATTCCTTTCAATACCAAAAATGGTTCTGTTAACACTGTCACCGAGAGTAAACTGTGTTTGAACACAACCCAGGGTATTTAATCTATGGGCTTGCACATCACACACTGTCTCCGTTGAGGGTTGCAAAGGGTAATTGGAAAACATGGATTGATACAAATTATAGTCCATTAGATTTATTGATGCCCCCCAGTCTACAAATATCCGGATATCCACATCCCCTACTGTTCCATAGACTATAGGCCTCCATGGACTCTGGGGCGTCCCCCACGAGACCACAATGGCATGTAACAATCACCTGTACCCTTTTTGTTGATCAGGCTTCCAAAAATTTTGCCAATCCTTTTGCCCTCTGGTTTGACCTGCCTGGGAAGTTTTCACATTATAATTACCAGAACTTTGAGGTGTAGGCCTCGCATCTCTCCGTATCTGAGACGGACAAGACTGCCAATAATGATCAGTACTCTTACACATTTGCATTTTTTTTTTCTTGCTGTCTGTGTTTTTTGCAATTTGGTGGCGGAATGCTTTTACGTTTTTTTCTCTCTTTTTTTCCTTCTACTGTTTTTTTCTTATGCGCAAATCTGCGGCGTTTTGGCGTAAGATTTCGGGGTTAATATTTTACGTGGGAAGGTGTTGCAATACAGTAAATCCTTTGTTTTAGCTGAGAAACGTGATGATAAACATGTGATTATTCCTGTGTGTATGATATTTTGGACTGAATTTTTGGGGTTTTACGAGCCGAATAGATGACATTGGGGTATATATAATTAGGGTAGTGTCGTGAGGAGTTATGATTTAACGGCAATTTTTTTTTGGGGGGGGATGAATTTTTTTGCGTGGGGTTATTAATTAAATGGAGGAAATATTTTTATCACTGGAGTGGTGTTATTATTAAGATGGTGATTTATATATATAAGGAGATGGCATTAATCCTTGGGGGTGATTTTCGTTTTTTTTTTTTGGCAGTATATAATTATGGAATTGTGAGTTTAACGTAGTTTTTTATCCCGAATAGGTGATAATTTTTTATATAATTGGGCAGTATCATTTGGGAAAGTTATGTCTGAGATAATTTTGGAGCACCTTGGTCATATCTTGGAGATAGTTTTGTGGAATGTGCTGATGTGGTTTCAGTATAGAACATTTTTTTGAGAATCATGAGTTTCTGGCGTTGCGAGTCTGACTATGCTGCAGTTCGAAGCACCTGAGGTGTTCACAGGTGGATTTTTTGCTAATGTTGCTGTAATGAATCCGGTTGCGGATTTTTCCCTTTGGAATTGATTACTCGGAGATTTGCACTATTCTCGTAGATGTTGATAATGGCATTCCACGGGAATGCATCATGTAAGGGGATTCTTTTCCGGTCGTTTCTGGTTGAAGGGATTGCTGCTGTGGCAAATCCCGTAACGGGACACATTCCGTTTTGGGAAAGATATTGAATTATTATGTTTCTTTTTCTCTTATGTGCGCTGTGTAATGGGGGAAAGTTCACTCACTGTTATTATTATCTTTTTTTCTTTTTTCTTTTTTTCTTTTTTCCGAGAGATGTTGTAATGGGGGTTAAGCTCTAAATAACATCTCTATTTTAAATAGGAGATATAATTTGTCAGGGTATGTGAGTTAGATAAAAGGGGTGTTCGGCATTATATTTTATGGAGGTTAGTTATATAAACCATAAAAGGGGTTTTTGCTGTTAGACTTTATGGGTTCTCTTTTGATAGCGTGTTTGTCATATATGGGATTATTTGTGAGGCTTCAGTGGGTAAAGATTATATTTTGTTTAGCGAGGAATTTTTAATATTTGACTAGTAGATTGAGTATATTAATTAATGACGAATTTGTGGGGTAAAGCAAGACTTTAGTTATTTTATGACCATGTAGACCTTTTAAATACGGACACACAATGACTTTAGAAAATTCCCAACTCTACGTGATGGTGGCGATGGAAACGACTTCAGTCTACAGTACCAGAGGTCAAGTCAAGTCTACACACGAATGGCGTTTCTATGGACTGCCTTTGCAAAGGATGAGATGTCTTCGATATATCGTATTAGGATACGTTCTGGGATAAATCAGGAGTTTACAATCTTCGATGAGGCGGGTGAGAGTAGCACATGCATAGAAGTCATCGGATATTTCCTTGACAACGGGGTGGTGACCACGTTTCCTTCAGTAGAAAACGTCGAATCTACAGTTTCGCGACAAGAGGGTGTTGGATACACTCACGAGGGTCGCAGATGCTAAATAATGGCGCTCGCTGAGTTGTTTCGAGTTGGTTTATGCACTCGACCTGCGTCTACAACTATTCGTCGAGTTCTGCTTATCTTAGTGGCGAGGATGAGCCTTTCGTTAGTTCACATTACACAATACCAATATTAATGATCATGTTAGGTGCTATACTGATCACAATTTGTGCGCTAGGAGTTCTTAAACTTTTGTGCATTCGACGAAGCACAAGGGATCCAGCAACGGAGGTAGCCCTAAGTCATGTGGTAAATTGATACATTGTGCATTAGTTGCTGATGTGGTGTGCGACAGGAGTGCAAAGAGGACATAGGTGGCCGAGCCATCTTAAAAGTGTGTAATGTTAGTGAATCACATATCATGTCTTGCTTGGAGACAGGCTGAGCTGTAGGGGCAGCTTACTTGAGTGAAGGAATTTGGGTACGTAAACGTTTTAACCGAGTGACTGCTCGTCTTGTTGTCAAGCATGTACATTCGTTTGTACGGATGTTACAGGTCTAAAAGACCAGGGCACTTGCGAAAGTCACATTCCTTTTGGTGAGAACAAAGAGGTCAGTTGGTAAACGCTAGGTGTCGGGAGAGGAAACCCCCATCGTAAAGGTATGACATATATTTTGTAAGACTTAGAAAACCGTTACCTTTGAAAAGAGAGAGAAGTGTGAAATACATTCTTTACTTAGTTACTTTGAAAAGAGAGTGATGTGTGAAGTGTATCTTTTTATCCATTGTTATCTTTATTATGGATGGGTTCTATTCCATGGTACTAGAGACGGGATTCTCTAACATGACTAAAATAATGAACCTATTGACATTCTGGGTTTGGGAGTGAATTCTTAGTCAGGAGGGTAGAATGTTAACTTACTAGTTTTCTTTATGGGGAGATTTGGGTTTTTGTCATTATGACTTGTTAATCATTTTGTTCTATTCTATATTCATCTGCTTTGGGTAATAAATAGTATATTTTTATAACTACTTGATCTTAATAGCTTAATGACATGGATGCAGACAGAGGGCACCATTGACAACAAGTAAGGGTTTCCAATTTGTGTAGTTTTAACCCTTTAATGCCGAAGGGGTATAATAAAAATCATCTCCCGTAAGCCCGGGGGGGTGGGGGGGGGGAGGGGCTGGGAGTGAGCGCCGAAGCGGAAAAAATGTTTTTTTTTTTTTTTAAATCAAAGCACGCTTAGTTTTCAAGATTATGAGTTCATTTTTGGCTCCCTTTTTTGTCACTGTTTGAAGTTTAGTATGCAACCATCAGAAATGAAAAAAATATATAATTATCACATATAAATAATGCGATATATCATAGCGCGAAAACAAAATTTCATATATAATTGTATTCAAATCGCAGTGAGCAAAACGGTTAAAGCTAACGAGTTAATTTTTTTCGTTGTATTGTACGCTAAATTGCAATTATTTTGGTATATAACATATTGTAAAACGATCAAAGCAACACAGAGAAAATATTATCACAAAATGATGCATGAATTCGTAACGCCCAGACGTAAAAAAATGTTTTTTTCAAAAATTCACCATAAATCTAACTATTGTTCTAGAGACTTCCAATTTGTTTCAAAATGAAGATAAATGATTGAGTATTACTAAACTGTGAGAGTTTTAGCTTACAATTGCAGTTTTCGACCATTTTGGACGAGTTAAAGTTGACCGAAGGTCGAATTTTTTATATATATCTTTTTATATGCAAATATTTCAAAAATGAGAAAAGCTACAACCTTCAATTATTTTTTGTTGTATTCTACATAAAATTGCACACATTTTCATATATAAAACTGTATGAAATTCCTAATATGAAAAGGAGCAAATATTATGAGAATGCGACGTACGCATTTCAGAGATTTGCAGCGGAGAATCCGAGCGCGGAGGGAAGGAAAAAGTTTTTTTCAAAAATTACCATAAATCTAAATATTGTGCTAGGGACTTCGAATTTGTTTTAAAATGAAGATAAATGACTGAGTATTACTAGACTGTAAGAGTTTTAGCTTACAATTGCATTTTTTTACCATTTCGGTAGAGTCAAAGTTGACCGAACGTGGTTTTTTTCTATTTATCGTGATTTATATGAAAATATTTCAAAAATGAGAAAAGCTACAACCTTCAATTATTTTTGGTTGTATTCTACATGAAATTGTGCACATTTTTATATATAAAACTTTATGTAACGGCTAATTTAAAATGGTGCAAACATTACGAAAATTGGACGAAAAAATTTATGATTTTTTCGGAAGAATTACCGCGCGGACGTAAGGAAAAAGTATATTTCATAAATTCACCATAAATCGAAATATTGTGTTAGAGACTTCCAATTTGTTGAAAAATAAAGGTAAATGATTGAATATTACTAGAATGTGATAGTTTTAGCTTACAATTGCGTTTTTCGACCATTTCGGTTCAGTCAAAGTTGACCGAAGATTGAAATTTTGGCACTTATCTTTATTTATATGAAAATATTTCAAAACTGATAAAAGCTATAACCATGGGTTGTTTTTAATTGTTTTCTACATGAAATTGTGCACATTTTCATATATAAAACTTTATGTAACGGCTAATTTAAAATGGTGCAAACATTAAGAAAATCGGACGAAAAATTTCTGATTCTTTTCGGAAGAGTTACCGCGCGGACGTAAGGAAAATGTTTTTTTTTTTTCATAAATTCACCATAAATCGAAATATTGTGCTAGAGACTTCCAATTTGTTGCAAAATAAAGGTAAATGATTGAATATTACTAGAATATGAGAGTTTTAGCTTACAATTGCGTTTTTTTACCATTTCGGTCGAGTCAAAGTTGACCGAAGGTTGATATTTTGGCACTTCTCATTATTTATATGAAAATATTTCAAAACTGATAAAAGCTACATCCATGGGTTGTATTTAATTGTAGTCTACATGAAATTTTGGACATTTCCATATATAAAACTTTATGTAACGGCTAATTTAAAATGGTGCAAACATTACGTCAATCGGCCGAAAAAATTTATGATTTTTTCGGAAGCGTTACCGCGCGGACGTAAGGAAAAAGTATTTTTCATAAATTCACCATAAATCGAAATATTGTGCTAGAGACTTCCAATTTGTTGAAAATGAAGGTAAATGATTGAATATTATTAGAATATAAGAGTTTTAGCTTACAATTGCGTTTTTCGACCATTTCGGTCGAGTCAAAGTTGACCGAAGGTTGAAATTTTGGCACATCGTTATTTATATGAAAATATTTCAAAACTGATAAAAGGTACAACCATGAGTTGTTTTTGTTGTATTCTACATGAAATTATGCACATTTTCATATATAATACTCCCTGTAACAGCTAATTTAAAATGGTGCAAAAATTACGTCAGTGACGAAATAATTTCGAAATGTGTCGCTGATACTTTTTAGTGCGATAGGAAAGAAATTTGCGCTTGCGCGCCTGTGTAACGATTGTAAACAAAACAACGCCTTGATCCGTGAGCTCCCAGCATCCCCCAAGGCGCGTGATTCAAAAGTTTCCGCCTAGTAGGCCTATAAAATAAACTTTTTTATATCGATGTACCATACGTCCAATCGGCACCCAACAGACAATTTATATCAACATTTAATATGTCCAATCAGCATTTATATAATAATATATATATATAGATATATATATAATATATATATATTATATACAGTAGTACCTCGAGATACGAAAGGCTCAACTTACGAAAAGTCCAAGTTACGAAAGCCAATACGAAAAATTTTACTGCTCTACTTACGAAAAGTTTTCAAGATACGAAAGGTTGTTGCTATAAAGTCCAGAGATTCGCCCGGACCACCGAGAACAATTTTAAAACTCCCGCGCCGCCAACTGAGTAAACTCGCCACCATCCTCCCGCTCTCCCATTGGTTCCTGATACTAGTCACCCCATAAGGTCCTGCTCTCCTATTGGTCAGCATCTACCCCTTGTGCTTTAAGTACGTATTCTATTGGTAAAAGGTTGCTGTAAATTGAAAAACTTAGTATTCATGCAATACATTTAATAAAAAAAAGAACATTAGATAAAGATAGAATAAAGAATAGAAATGAATGGTTATTATACTGTTTGGTAGTTTCAGTAGTTGAAGAGAGCTAATGAAAATATATGGCTTACTGTGTAAAAGTGATTGCTTGGCGATCGTTTGATACTCGTAAGTGCTGGATGTAAACAGACGTTTGGAAGCTTTTTTTTGTTTGTTTATTATAGTTAATGGTTACTTAATAATTATTTGAAATGAGTACATGCAATACATTTAATAAAAAAATGTGAATTAGATACCATAAAATATTAAAAAAAAATAAAAAAAAACCAGGGGGGGGGGGGGGGTGGGGGGGGGGGGGGGGACTGGCCCCCCAAACAAAAACAACAAATACGCATTTTTTAGAATTCTTCTTCTGTTTTATTATTACGTTACGTAAACGTATTACGTATGTTTCATTATAGCTGTCAGTAACTCGGTATCTCCGTTAGGTAAAGATAGAATAAAGAATAGAAATGAATGGTTATTATACTGTTTGGTGGTTTCATTAGTTGAAGAGGAGAGATACGAATGACAATTTATGGCTTACTGTGTGCTAGGAAAAATGATTGCTTGGCGCTCGTTCGATACTCGTAAGACGGGTAAGAGCTGAGAATGTAAACAATCGATTGGAAGGTTTGTTTTTTTGTTTGTTTGTGTATATAGTTAATGATTAATTAATAATTATTTTGAAAATGAGTACATACTGTAACCTTCCCTTCCCTGATTTAATTTATAATTTGATTGGCATATTTCTAAGCTTTTTAGCTCTTGAGGTTTAGATGTCAGAATCATAGACTAGGCTACAATAGCAACAGCTAACATAGGCTAGGCTTATTGCTAAGGGACATATGATAAAGTCCTAATATATGCAGTAAAAATGGGGTTGAACATTATATGCAGTTGAATATTACTCAAGTATGTACAGTATTTTGCCTTTTTGGAGTCATATTTCTTCCGTCGTAACCCTAGAACATGTGTTTTGGGCCTGGAAATATAATTTACTGGGGTGGTTTTGGAGGGCTTGGAACGGATTAGCCATTTTACATGTAAAATGTGTTCCAAGATACAAAAAACTCTTGATACGAAGGCCGTCTCGGAACGGATTAATTTCGTATCTCGAGGTACCGCGTGTATGTATATATTATATATATATATATATATATATATATATATATATTTTAATCTATATATATATATATATATATAATATATATATATATATATTATATATATATATATATCGGACTTAACCTGTGTCACTCCGTGAAATGTTCCTATAGCACTCATCTAAGGTATAAATATTGCTAAATATATTCAAGAGAAAAAGCTACATGGATTATACCAGGATAAACCTGGTTCGCTCACCCCTGTATAGGGTGTCGGTATAAAACTGGGGCGAGTGAAACCACTACCAAAGGTCCCCTGCCATTTAGTCTCTTCCTTTGTCAATTTCCCCCTTCTAAAGAAGAGCCGTACAAAAGCCATCTACTGCCCGCTACTGGAACAACTAGCGCCTCGATCGTCATTCCTTTCCTTTTAATAGCACTAGTGTGTAGACACATGTTTTTTGGAGGTCTCTTATTTTGGACTTAATTAAGATGTGAGCGTCAGAAATCATCTATATCTAAGTTGAGTACTGCAATTATCAATTTGTTATTGTAAGGGTAGCGATTTTAATCATAATTATGTTTAAGCGTTTGTTTATATATGGGAGCCCCACATGCGCTGCTCCCGAGTCAGCCATTACATGCATCGCTACCAGTAACTTTTATTCTTGACGACTTTCAATTAGTCATCCATACTAATTGTAGTCGCGTTGATATTGATTTTAGCATTTACTCAAGGATTTACAAGTTTATTATAGATATTCTGACGTTTTATGATATGTATCCTGGCATGAGGGTTATACTAGCCTACTCGCCCAGACCTCATTGGTTTGGGAAGTAGGCTAGGCTGAATTCCTTTATCCTACCCGTATAGGCTGCTCCCCTCCGATTCGTTGGATGGGGAACTCAGCCTTATCCCTTTTCCCTTGGTCTTCTAAGAGGAGGATACCGCCTTCACCTGCCCAGGCCAAATATTCACTGATGGAGGGCTGTATGGCCCTCATGGGCCTTCATTTCTGTCCCTTGAGCCACCCTGGCCTACCAGTCCAGATCGTGATTGAATTTACGTTTTTGGAAGGTTAGACTAGCTGCTCAGAGCCTCCCTGGCCGACCTGACCAGATCGTTCCGATTATGTGAAGGTTAGGCTAGCCGCTCATTAGAACGGTATACGCACCTATCCCCCTTCTTCTCCTCATTCTCCTTTATCCCCTCTCATGCCAGGGCTATTATATTGTGTTTATTATCATATGGTATATCGTATTGTTGTATTGTACTCAGTGGACAGTCGGCCTATAGGCCGGCTGTCCCTGTGATCAGTTGGATCCACATCTTACCGGGAGGTGTCCCACCTGGCCGGTTGGAGTGATCAACTGATCGCGAGTGAGCCACCCCTCTAGACGACCTCCCTCCCCCCATCCCACCTTGGTGGGGTGTCACAGCTCGCCAGTCGCTACCTCAGGTAGCCATCCGAGCCCCATCCCCTCTCGCGGGGGGAGGGTAGGGGGTACAGTTGGAGGAGTGATACTCCTCACCTTACGTAGTGGGGGTGGTACGGGGGTGCCCACCCAGACGAGCCCTGGTAGACCACCCAGCTCGTCAGGACGGTATACACCGCATACTACCTCATCTCGCCGTTCCTATCCCCAGTCCCCTATCCAGCATCTATCCTTCCGCCCCGGCGGGTCCGGGATCCAGCTAGGGCTCGTTCGGTTATACATATAACAAGCAAGATCCCTCATATGATCAGATTCAGGCCTAGGTTTTACCTATTTTCCCTGTTTCGATACCTTAGCCGGACCCGGGGATAGAGAGAGATAGTATTGAATGGGAACTGGGCCTGGAACGAGCGTAGAATACAGTGCCTCGGCACAGTAATTTATTTAGTTTTAAGTTATGTTATATGCTTTAGGTTCGTTTACTACGCCGGGCATTTCTACCCCGCCGGGTATCCTAGGACCAAAAGTACTTTGATTTCCCTTTCCTAGTTTCTCCCCCGTTTTACCATTGTACCCCTGTGCCCCACTCCGGTGGAGGCAGACATGAGCTAAGAGAGGCGATCCTAGTTTACTAAGAAAGCCTCTCCGGTGCCGACGGATTCAAGCCAGTTTTAACCTTTCCCTGTTCTGTTGGTACCAAGCCTAAACTTTATATAAAAGACTATGAGGAGAATGCATAACGGGGCCGGAAAGCTGGCGGGAGAGGATGAATATGAATGCCTTTTATATGCATGCCGCCGGAATTTATTACGGCGACTATAATGAAGGAAGGTATGTTCCGCCGGAGTCATCTCCAGCGGGTCTATATATTGCGATACTCTTGTATCAATTATAACTTAGTGCATGCCCCGCCGGATACATCTCTGGCGGGTTTATATATTACGATACTCTTGTATTAATTATAACTTAGTGCATGCTCCGCCGGATACATCTCCGGCGGGTGCATATAAGGGATTTTGACGTACGAAAAATCTATTTCTGGGCGAAAGACCCGTGTCGCTCAGTGAAATAGGTTCCTTTAGCACTATTTCTAAGGTAAAATATTACTATAATACCAAAGAACAGCTAAATTGGAAATGCCAGATTATTCTGGCTCGCTCACCTTTATTATAAGGTGTCGGTATGGTTTCTGGGGCGAGTGAAACCACTACCACAGGTCCTTTTCCATTTAGCCTCTCCCTACATCAAAAAAACCTCAAAAAGAGAGGAGCCGACCTAAGGCTCACTACGCGCTACCGTTACAGCTAGCGCCTCTTGACGTCATTCCTTTGATAGCACTGCTACGCTGCACACGCGTTTTTCTTTGCTGTGTTGTGTTTTTCGCTTTTTGAAACCTTTATTTTCACCATGGATCGTCAATCTGCTTCTGCATCCAAGTTAAGTACTGCTCTTATAGTTGACACTATTTAGGGGCTGCCCTTGGCAATTTTAACCGAATTATTTAGGTTTTTAAGAGTCAACGACCCACGCGGCGCCGGCCCCGAGCCACCACAGCGGCGCGCTCCTTTGTGTCTCCTCATTTCATGTCTCACATGGTCTCCCATACCGAGTGAGCTCGATTTATTATGGCAGTATTGTTATGTTATTAATTGTGATGCATTATTGACATTTTAGTCTCTACACGGGGGATTTTACCGAGCACGTGTTCTCGCTTCGTAGCCTATCGGAACCCTACCGACCCAGTTTTCATGCATGTATGTTCCTTGTTGGTTAGGTCACCTTGTTAGGCTCTGTTATATTTGTGCTAGTCCTACTTTTAGTCCTAGACTACCCCGGCTGCCTGTCCCGCGTTTATTCGTCACGACACTAGGCCAGCTGCTCGGAGTTACCAGGTCTTGACCACCCTTCCCGGTTGGTCCTACCTAGTCCCTCCAGGACGTTCCTCTTTCTCTTCACCTCATTTTATTTCCATTTCCCCCCGTGTAACTGTATATTTCATTTTATTTTATTTCATATCTGTGAGTCGGCTACGGTTGGCCTATAGGCCTTCCTTTCGCCTGGCCTTCTTCACCTCGTGTGTGTTCACACCCAACCGTGAAAAGTCCAGATGATCACGTAGTAGCCACCACGCTGCCGCTCTCCTCTCCCTCCCTCCACGTCTCCCACCTAGGTGGGGTCATATCTAGCTCACATTGTCGCTGACAGCCGATCCGAGTACCCCCTTGGGGGATGTAGGGAGGTCCCCATGGGGACCCACGGTGGGCGGGTGGCGCTACCCAGCCGTTCTCATCCCAGAGTAGGGGAGGAGCTCGGCTCTACCCAGCCTCGGCCGGCCACCAGTCTCAGGTGAGCTCGGCTCCCCTTGGCTCTCTGGGCCATACCCCTGCCTTTACTCACCCCCTCCCACCTGCTCTGGCGGAACCAGGATTCCGGCATAGCCGGACTCCTTGAGGGTGTTGACTATTTGCAGACTCCGGCCTCCGGCGGGATTACATTATGTCATGTATCACATTTATATTTTCCTGTGTATTTCTCTTAATTTAAACTCTCGAAGCCACCGTGCTTCTCCGGGAGCTACCCCTCCCTTTTAGATTAAATTTTATGGCGGAGCTACCAAGCTCCACCACCTTACCTGATCTCTCCCATCTCGACACCCGGTATCTGCTTGGACTACTCCTTCTCCGGTGTATGGCAATAGTAGCTACCCCGATTCAGTAGTTTTCTGTTCTCCGGTGTCACTGGAAACACTGTTAACTACTTGCTACTAGCCTTACCGGATTCTCCAGCATGGTGCATGGCAAGAGAAGGTCGAGATGGGGATAATTCTACAACACCGGAACATTCCAGGGTTATGGCATATCAACCACGGACATCGTCCAAACGGTTAACAATGGTACTCATGTATCATTCCCTTTACAGGCCACCCATCGTATGGAGACTGGCTGCAACGCCGTCCTCCAGGATCCCTGTCTGCCGGACCCACGCCACCTGCGCAGTCCAACTAGAGAGTTCAGTAGTGTGGCACCACGAGAACTGTACCGCCTGCTACGATCTCGTGGAACGAGTCTCCTCTGATGTAAGTGACTCTCCGGCGTGTACATAATAATACAAGGTGGACCATTGTAATATATATGTCAATCATATGCCTCCTAAGTTAAGTTAAATAATAAGAGTTAAGTTTAAGATTAACACTAACCCTTCTCTTACAGGGAGCCCAGTCTGTTCGGGATGCTGCTCTTTCCACACTCAAGGTATGGGTGGGTGGCTTCGGGCGAAATGTAGCCAAGGCAAGACCATACATCCTCTCCCAAGAGATGGCTACTTTGATCTTCTCCGGGGGGGAAGAGCACCGGCTACGTGGACCCCGAAGTAGCAGCTCCCCTCATAGTATCTATTCAAGATGCAGTGTCCCAACACCCAGAGGAGACTTCGGCGCAGGAGGTCGCAGAAGAGGCCATGGCACTAGATCTCGACGTCGAGCCCATGACGGTGGACAGCATGGGCAACGGTAAGGATGCTAGTGAGGCAAGTTTTGTAGGTGCTCAAGGCCTTCCCTTGAGCACATCTAGACCTTCTTTCCCTTCCTCTTCTACTTCCATCCAGGGATTCTCCGGGGGATTTCTATCAGCTGGATCAAAATCCCTCTCGGCGATCCCTAAAGTCAAGGGCAAGCGTGACTCTAAATTGCTGTCAAAGCCCCTTCCTAGAAAGCCAAGTACCAGCCAAGTCCATAAAATTCCGGCTCACCATCCCGGAGTGGACAAACCCAAACATGGGTCTCTCTCCATAGGGTCGAAGACCAAGTCTTCCAAGGAAAGAGCCCACTCTTCCTCTGCCGACCCTGTGGCATCCACCTCTAAAGGTGCGATACCGAAGGTATTCAAGGAGGGCAGAGCCCCCCTCCTTTGACCAGGAAGCATTCGCATCCAACATGATGCAACAAATGGGGAACATGGTTAGAAACTTGGTCAACACCAAGTTTCAAGAAATTCTAGAAAGGCTGGTCACACAGGAGACCATAGTCGCAGGTCTCCAGCAAGGCGTAGCGTTGGGGCTTCAGCACCGGCCAAGCAGCCCAAGGCCAGCTTATGCCGGACTCCTCCACTCTCCCTCCCTTCCACCCAAATAACCCATGGAGGGTGGCTAACTACGCACCTTTCGTAAACGGCATGCTTACGATTGAGGGCTGCAGAACTCGAAGGATTGAGGACTTCGAGTTCCACCCGCCAGGGTTGCAAGCCCCTTTCATAGGCTAAGTCCATCTTACAGAATTTGCCTTGATCAGGGAGGACAAGGTCCCGAAAGAGACGGTTATCCTCTCTTGGGAGCAGGCACAACAGGCTTGGATCCGTAACCTGGATGAATGGCAGTGTGTAAACACTATAGTTACGGCCTTCAGGAGTCCCTTCACAATTTTCACTGTGGACGCGGAGACCCCAATCCCGTTCACATCTAAAGTGGCAGAACTCACTCTGCAAGCTGCAATGAGAGATGAGCTTATGCCACAGCTCCGGGAGACGGAACCAACATCTCTGCTACTTCCCGGAACAGATGACCTCTAGGTAGACCTCCCAGCCACCTTCTCGGTTGGCAAACTCAAACCTGACTGTGCCATCTCTCTATTTAGTGAGAGACTACCCAGGCTGTCTGATGGGCTCATCCAGACAGAATTCGACGCTAGGACACAGTTTGCGAGGTCCCTCAACGTACTAGTCATGACGGAAACAGCGGCTCTTATCTATGCACAAGAGCCGTTGTTCAAGATCATTGCTAAGGCACAATTGCTAAGTATGCAATGTGACTTATATGATTTTGTTGTGGCTAGGAGGAACTGCAGGAAGCATGTCCTAGCAGAATCCACTGTCAGGCATGAACCCAACAAACTCCTGGCCTCTTCGATATGGGGAGCGGATCTTTTTCCAGCCTCAGCGGTAAACGAGGTGCAACATGAGGCTGCTAGGTTGAACCAAAGCCTAAGGGTTTGGTGGGGATTAGTCTCCAAAAGGAAATCGGAGTCTTCCACATCGAATCCCAAAGCCAAGAAAAAGCCTAGGAAGTTCCAGCCCTTCCAGGCTCCTCAACAACAAACTTTGGTCCAAGCAGTTCCGGTTCCCCAACCATCAACCTCCAAGGCCCAACCACAACAGCAGTTCGTGCTGTTGACACAGCCGCAACAGCCGCAGGCGTCTACCTCCTTTGCTGTCTCCCCGGCCTTCAACCCCACCTTTGAAAGCCAAGTATTTCAGGCCTTCAATAGGTTCAGTAGGGGCAGCAGAGCTAGAGGCGCCTTTCGTCAACGAGGCGGAGGAAGGGCTACCAGCAGAGGCAGAGGTTCACGCGGAGGAAGTGGAGGCCGCCCATCAGCAACCCAATGAGAACCTCCAGGTAGGAGGGAGGCTGTACCTCTTTCGTTAACGTTGGAGGTTCAGCAATTGGGCCCAAAGTATTGTGTCCAAAGGTCTGGGCTGGAGTTGGATCCAAGGTCCACCTCCACCCAACACCTTCTATCAAGAACCAACAGCGGAATTGATAGAGTATTCCCGCGATCTTCTTCAAAAAGGAGTAGTGTCAAGAGTCAAACATTTAAAATTTCAAGGTCGCTTGTTCAGCATGCCAAAGAAAGACTCGGGCAAACGAAGAATAATCTTAGACTTGTCCCATCTAAACTTATTCATTCATTGCGACAAGTTCAAGATGTTGACCATTTCACAGGTGCGGACCTTACTTCCCCATGGGGCCATCACCACCTCTATAGATCTTACAGACGCCTACTATCATGTCCCGATAGCAAGACACTTCCGCTCGTTCCTAGGCTTCAAGTTAGGAAACCAAGCCTACTCCTTCAAGGTAATGCCCTTCGGGCTCAACATAACCCCCAGGATATTTACAAAGTTGGCGGATATGGTAGTCCAGGAACTAAGGTCTCAGGGGATCATGGTAGTAGCCTATCTGGACGATTGGCTCATGTGGGCCTCAAGCATCGAAGCTTGCCGCAAAGCAACCGCCACGGTCATCCGTTTTCTGGAATACCTAGAATTCAAGATAAACAGGACAAAGTCCCGGCTAACCCCGGCATCCCATTTCCAGTGGCTGGGAATTCATTGGGATTTGGATTCACACACTCTATCAATCCCGCCGTTGAAAAGGAGAGAAATAGCCAAGGCAACCAGACAAAATTTCTCAAGTGCAAACACGCGTCCTGGAGAAACCAAGAAAGGATCTTAGGTTCTCTCCAATTCGCTTCAGTGACAGACGTCTTGTTGAAAGCCAAACTGAAAGATATAAATCAAGTTTGGCGTTCAAAAGCGAACAAAAGATTCCGGGACAGATTAGCTCCAATTCCGGCGATCTTAAGCAAGCGTCTTCGCCCCCTGGACGGAGGTCAAGAACTTGTCAAAGACAATTCCACTACAGTTCCCTCCGCCGGCCTTAGTGATCCACACAGATGCATAACTAACTGGTTGGGGAGGGTACTCACAGTACAAGAAGGTACAAGGAACATGGTCCCTTCAATTCCGCCCGCTTCATATCAATGTGCTGGAAGCCATGGCGGTATTCCTCACCCTGAAGAAACTTCGCCCAGCCAAGAAATCTCATATCAAGCTGGTGCTGGACACTGCATCAACAGGGGAGGTTCCAAATCAAGCCACGTGAACCACGTCATGATAGCTATCTTTTCACTAGCAGGCAAGAACAAGTGGCACCTATCAGCCACTCACCTTGCCGGAATAAGGAACGTGGTGGTAGATGCGCTATCACG
Organism: Macrobrachium nipponense; assembly: GCF_015104395.2. Taxonomy (NCBI): domain Eukaryota; kingdom Metazoa; phylum Arthropoda; class Malacostraca; order Decapoda; family Palaemonidae; genus Macrobrachium; species Macrobrachium nipponense. Next base: position 33,593,768 of record NC_087202.1, on the reverse strand, counting down.
TTCAATCCCACTGGAGTCCGAATGGTCCCTGGACAAGAGGTCATTCAGTTGGGTATGTCAGCTAGTACCTGGGCTTCAGGTGGATCTCTTCGCCACGGAGTCGAACCAAAAACTCCCTTGTTATGTGGCCCCCAACCTGGACCCTCTGGCTTATGCCACGGACGCGTTGGCTATAGATTGGAATCAATGGAACAAGATTACCTTTTTCCTCCGGTGAATCTTCTCATGAAAGTTCTGAACAAGCTCAGGACATTCAAGGGTCACGTCGCTCTGATAGCTCCCAATTGGCCCAAGAGCAATTGGTTCCCTCTTCTGCTGGAGTTGGGCCTCCGCCCTCAATGATTCCCAACCCCAGACTATCACAGCTGGTGCAAACGCGGACTGTGTTCGCTTCCTCAGGAATTCAGAAAGCCCTAACTTTATGGACTTCATGAAGTTTGCAGCACAGAGGGATGCCGATATCAATCCTCAGAACATCATGTTCTTAGAATCTGATAAACGTGAATCAACCCTTCGTCAATATGATTCAGCAGTTAAAAAACTGGCTGCATTCCTGAAGGAATCTAATGCACAAACCATGACCACAAATCTTGCAATCTCCTTTTTCAGGTCATTATTTGAAAAATGTTTGGCAGCTAGTACCATCACTACTACCAAATCAGCTCTGAAAAAGATTTTCCAATTCGGATTCAAGATAGATTTAACGGATTCATACTTTACATCTATCCCCAGAGCTTGCGCCAGGCTCAGACCTACTGAGCGGCCCAAGTCAGTGTCATGGTTCTTAATGATGTTCTTAAGTTAGCCTCAGATACTAACAATACCTCGTGTGA
>NC_087202.1:33563370-33592435 GCF_015104395.2 Macrobrachium nipponense | reverse complement strand
ACCTCGTGTGACTATTAGCCCTATGAGGAAAACTCTATTCCTCATAAGCTTAGCCCCTCAAGAGCTAGAATTTCAGAACTGTCGGCATTATCTAGAGACCCAAGTCATTAGAATTTCTCCCTTCAGGGGAAGTGTTACTTTCTCCAGATCGCTAATTTCTTGCCAAAAATGAGGATCCATTAGATAGGTGGGCCCCCTGGAAAATTGTTCCGCTTCCACAGGGACCCATCCTTATGCCCAGTCACTTCATTGAAAGCTTACTTAGACAGGACAACCTTGAAATCTTCTGGACCTCTATTTATTAGAGAAAAAGGTGGCACTATTTCCCTAAAAGGCATTAGGCAACAAATTTTATATTTTATCAAACAAGCCAACCCGCAGTCCTTCCCACGGGTACATGATATTAGGGCTATAGCTACCTCAATAAAATTTTTCCAACATATGAAATTCGAAGATCTGAAGAAGTACACTGGCTGGAAATCTCCGGCAGTATTCAAACGCCATTATCTTAAGTCCTTAGAAGCCCTTAACCCCTTCTTTACCGGGTGGGTGAGCAGGATGTAAACATTGCGTTCGCTGCCGATCTGAATCTCTCGCTAGTGTCCCTTGTACAAGGGATACTGGTGGTCGGTGAGAAAACTAGTCTTGAATAGAAATTCGGTCTTACAGAATGTTGGTATATCCACCTGGAACATGCACATAAAGTATTATCAAAATAGAACAGTAAATAAGCACGTAATAACAAAAAAAAGAGCAACAACTAAAGCGAAAGCCCTGCCGATAAATATGGAAATCGCAAATTTTATAGTATATCTCTCAAAAATTGGTCGATGTCGTTTTCTACGTTTTCTAAGATTAGTTTCATCACAGAAAACAACTTTAGGGGTATCAGGGGTATCTAAACTAATTTTTCAAGTTTCTTGTCCTCAGAAAAAATTGCTTTTTTGCTTTTTCTCTGGTTTGGTTTTTTATATATAAAGTTACAATAAGGCTTTATTTTTACCTTCATTTATCTGGTGTTCATATCTTTTATTTGTAAAATGTAATAAGTGAATAAATAAATAAATACAGTAAATGATGATGCAACTGGTTTTATACTTGGGTAGAAGTTATTACATGTTTACGCTTGTCTGGTTTTGTGATTTTTTGTTGAGACGCAGTTCATCTGTCACCTACACACTACTATAAGCAGTAATAATATTTTTTTGGGTTCATCATACGTCTGGGATCGTGTCATACTGTTTATTTTGCTCCAAACTCTTCAAACCGAAATTACAGAATGATTGGAAGTCCCTATCTGAAAAGAGGAGTTTTGGTGGTACTTTTCGTACCACCTTTATGCACCCGGGGCAGTGTAGTAGACTTGAATGGTGGTACCCGCCTACCTCCAAACAAACTTTCGGTAATGAAGAGGTTAAGTATCCAGCAGTAGCGGCGGGAAACACAGTTTCCCCCGATACTGCCAGAGATAGTAGTAAGTAGTCCAGCTTATGTCTCTCCTTTGCCTTCTCCTTCCTACCGGCCTCATTAGCATTCTTGCCTTAGCCCAGTTACGTCACAGTCGTACTGGTCCTTGGATGTAACATATTGTACATAGTATTATTAGTTCATAAGTACCTTTCATCTAAATGTACATTTACTATGATGATTTATATTTTATCTAGTTTTAAGGTTGTATAGTCTTTATGTTACCTATCTGTAACTTAATCTAGATTATAATCAACTAACCTTAATTGTTTTTCATTTGCCTTTTTAAAGATATTTTGTGTACTTCCTCTTCCCAAGCTTGGTATTTTCTCTGGTACTATTTCACAGAGCGACACGGGCCAAGCCCAGAAAAGGAATTTTGACGTAGGAAAAATCTATTTCTGGGCAAAGGACCCGTGTCGCCCAGTGAAATCCCACCCTTACTCATGCAGGTTGTGCGGTCCAAGTGGACAACTTGTTGGTCTCGCACCCAGATGGGTGCGAAGTCTGCTACAATTTGGTGTTAGACCTCACTACCCAGACGAACCCCCAAGCCGTCAAGGACTCGGCCCTCTCCACCCTCAAGATCTGGGAGGGAGGATTTGGCCGCAACGTCAAGGCCAAACAGCCCTACATGCTGGCTGAGGAAATGTGCTCCCTCATCTACCCCAATGCGATGTCGGCAGCGGTAGCGGCGGACTTGGCGGCCCCGATCATTGCCAAGATCCGCGAGGAAACAGGCCGGGCTGGCGGAAGACCTGGAGGATTTAGGGGATGAAATCGTCGGAGAGGTCGCAGCGATCAATCTGGACCGCAAGCCAATGATAATCGACAGTTGCTACACGGGCTAAAGTTCTGTCCTTTAGCCCGTCTCATTCCTCTTCTTCATTTAAGGGGTTTACCAAGAGACCTACGACTTCTAGAGACAAGTTGGGGTCGGTAATCCCTAAAGTAAGGCTAAAATAGACCCCCATAGGTCTATTACAAAGTCCCTCCCTAAGCCTTCCAAACCAAAGCCCCTTAGGGAAAGCTGTTCTGGTCTGTCATCAGCCCCCAACTGATGACGGACACGACAAAAGCTGCCACAACTAGGTAGGGATCGAGGGCAAAAGCGTCTAAACCCAGATCCCAGGACCCTGGATTTGACTCAACAGCCTTTTCCAGCATGCTGATGCAAGAGATAGGGAACTTGGTTCAATCCAAGTTCCAAGAGATCTCAGCTCAGCTGGTCTCGAGCCTGGAGACGTCAGATCAGTCTATTCAGTCTTTGGCAGAAAGACTGAAGAACCAAGAGACCTTGATGCAGGAAGTCCTTCAGTCCGGACAACCACAGCAACCCCGAGCAGTACCGGACGCTTCTAAATTGCCACCCTTCAAGAACAATAACCCTTGGAGGTTAGCAGCACATGCCCCCTTCTCAGAGGGCATGCTGACGATCGAGGAGTGCGGAACCCGGCCAGTAGAAGATTTTGAGTTCTTCCCGCCGGGTCTCCAATTTCCCTTTTCAGGTTATGCGCGCCTGACGGAGGAGGCATTGATCAGGGAAGACTAAGTACCTAAAGAAACGGTCATCTTCCCCAGAGACCAAGCTCAATCAGCCTGGGTTCGAACCCTAACTGATTGGGAGTGCACTAACACGAAGCTGACACGCCACAAAAGTCCCTTTACGATGTTTGTAGTGCCAGATGACACTCCCATTCCGTGTACCTCTAAGGTAGTACATCTTACACTTCAGGCAGCAGCAGAGGACAAACCCATGCCTCAGATCAGAGAGACGGATTTACCATCCGTGCTCTTCCCGGGAGGTATGGAGTGCTGGGTAGATGCCCAGGCAACATTCTTGGTAGGCAAATTGAGCCAAGATTGTGCTACGACGCTCTTTAGTGAGCGCTTACCCAGACTCCCAGAGGCACTGGTAAAGGCGGAATATGTAGCCAGATGTCGCTTGTGTAGGTCTATCAATTCCGCCACTATAGCGGAAATGACGACCCTGGTCTACTATTGTTCAAGATCCTGACGAAGTCATTGCTTCACACCTTACAGTGTGATGTGTATGACTTCGCAGTAGCCAGGACGAACTGCAGGAAGCACGTCTTGGCCGATGCTTCCATTCGCCATGAACCAAATAGGCTCATCAAGCTTCGATCTGGGGTGCGAACCTGTTCCCCGAGACCGTAGTGAACGAAGTTCTGGGTGAAGCGGCTAGGGTCAACCAGAGCTTGCGAGTTCGCTGGGGCCTGATCCCCAAGAGGAGATTTGAATCCTCTGGAGTACAGCCCAGGGGTAAGAAGAGAGCAAGGAGGTTTCAGTCCTTCCAGACTACCCAACCTCAAACAATGGTCCAGGCTGTTCCAGTAGGCCAGCTGAACCAACCATCCACCTCAAAGGCTCAGCCTCAACAACAGTTCGTGCTGCTGCAGAGCCAACCCTCTCAGCAGCCCCAAAGCTCGGCCACTTTTACCTCTTCCCCGGCCTTTAATGCCTCCTATGAGAACCAGGAGGTATTTCACGGGTAAACAGGTTCGCAAGAGGTAGTCGAGCCAGAGGAACTTTCCGCAGAGCTGGCGGAAGAGCATCCGGCAGAGGAAGATGCTTCAGAGGAAGCCGGGGTAGCCGACCCTCGGCGAACCAGTGAGACTCCTCAGGTAGGAGTAAGGTTGGACTTATTCACGAACCGCTGGAAATTCAGCACTCGGGCGCACAACATGATAGCAAAAGGACTGGGATGGAGTTGGGAGAAAGGGCCTCCTCCATCAACCAGTTTTTATCAACATCCTACAGCGGACCTAATAAACTACACTCAAGACCTTCTTCAAAAAAGAAGGTAATTACAAAGAGCAAATACTTAAAGTTTCAAGGACGCTTGTTCAGCGTTCCAAGAAGACTCAAACAACTAAGAATAATATTAGACTTGTCTCATCTGAACTCATACATTCAATGCGACAAGTTCCATATGCTAACCATTTTGCAGGTACGGACCTTACTTCCCCGTGGGGCCGTCACCATCTCTATAGATCTTACAGATGCTTACTATCATGTTCCGGTAGCAAGACACTTCCGCCCCTTCCTAGGCTTCAGGCTAGGCAAACAGGCTTACACCTTCGATGTAATGCCGTTTGGGCTCAACATAGCGCCCAGAATATTTACAAAGATAGCAGAAACAGTAGTACAAGAACTGAGAGCTCAAGGGATAATGCTAATAGCCTACCTAGACGACTGGCTCATCTGGGCCTCAAACGACAAAGAATGTCTCAGAGCAACCCACAAAGTGATGAGATTTCTGGAATCCCTAGGATTCCAGATAAACCACAGAGAAATCCCGACTCACTCCAGCACCACGGTTTCAGTAGTTGGGAATACGATGGGATCTCAAATCACACAACTTTCGATCCCGCCGGAGAAACGAAGGGAAATAGCAAAGGCTACGAGGCACTTCCTCAAAGGCAGAAAAAACGTCCCGGGGGGAACCAAGAAAGAATCTTAGGTTCACTCCAATTCGCCTCAGTAACAGATGTTCTACTAAAAGCCAAACTGAAGGTCATAGACCGGGTTTGGCGGGGCAGAGCGAACAGGAAATTGCGAGACAAAATTTCCCGCATCCCTCAGATACCACGGAAGAGACTCTGTCCATGGACAGAAGTCAAGAACCTGGCAAAATCAATACCATTACAGTTCCCTCCACCAAGTTTAGTGGTCCACACGGACACCTCACTAAGCCGTTGGGGGGGATACTCCCAATACGAAAAGGTTCAAGGAGCTTGGCCACTAACACTCCACCAGCTTCATCTCAATGTTTTAGAAGCCATGGCAGTATTTCTAACCCTAAAGGAACTCTCTCCGGCAAGGAGGATCCACTGCATAAAGAGAGGAGGTTCCAAATCAAGCCACATAAATCATGTCATGAAACAGAGGAGGTTCCAAATCAAGCCACATAAATCATGTCATGATAGCAATCTTTTCGTTGGGAGCAAAGAACCAGTGGCATCTGTCAACAACTCACCTGGCAGGAGTATGGAACGTAGTGGCAGATGCACTGTCAAGGACAACACCACTAGAGTCGGAATGGTCCTTAGACAACGTATCATTCAAATGGATCAGTCAGCAAAGCCCTGGTCTCCAGGTAGACTTATTTGCCACAGAATCCAACCACAAGTTACAGTGCTATGTGACTCCCAATCTGGACCCCATGGCCCAAGCCACAGACGCCATGTCCATAGATTGGAACATTGGCAGAGGATTTACCTACTTCCTCCTATTGAAAGTCCTGGCCCAAGAGCAATTGGTACCCGTTACTAGGGGAATTGGGACTCCGCCCCCAAACAGATCCCCAACCCGAGGCTAACACAATCAGTACAAACGAGGACTGTGTGCACTTCCTCAAGGATTCAGAATGCCCTAACTTTATGGACTTCATGAAATTTGCGGCGCAGAAAGATGACAACATGGATCCTATTAACACCTTGTTTCTAGAATCAGACAAACGTGAATCTACGCTTAGGCAGTACGATTCTGCGGTAAGAAGCTAACCTCTTTCCTGAAAGACTCATGAGTAAGACGATGAATACGAATCTGGCTGTTACTTCTTTAGGACCCTGTTTGAGAAGGGCCTAGTAGCTAGTACTATTACCACAACTAAATCTGCCTTAAGGAAAATATTCCAGTTAGGTTTTAACATTAATTTAACAGATTTATATTTTTCATCGATTCCGAGAGCACTGTACTAGATTAAGACAAATAGACAGACCTCATACGGTCTCCTGGTTTCTAAATGACGTACTTAAACTAGCTTCAGACACTGACAATGAATGGCAGGGGACCTCTGGTAGTGGTTTCACTCGCCCCAGTTTTATACCGATACCCTATACAGGGGCGAGCAAACCAGGTTTATCCTGGTATAATCCATGTAGCTTTTTCTCTTGTATATCTAGCAATATTTATACCTTAGAAATGAGTGCTATAGGAACATTTCACTGGGCAACACAGGTCACTGCCCAGAAATAGATTTTTCCTTTGTCAAAATCCTTATCCCTATATATAGATATATATATACTATAGATATATATAGATATGTTATATATATATATATATACAGTATATATAATATATATACATATATATATATATATATATATATATATATATATATATATATATATATATATATATATATATACACACTATTTCAATAAGAATAAAAGCAAGGCATACACAAGCATTACAGTTTATCTAAAATACCAGTGTTAAAAAGAAATCCAAATAATTCAGTCATATCAGAAATCCCATTTGCTCCCAAAATTTCTGACAACTCAAAAACATTATTCTCCTTCCCAAAGTATAGATATTATATTGACTGTGCTGTTCCACCAAACTGGGGCACTCAACCAGCAAGTGCATAACAGTCAGTATGATTCATGATCACGACTCATCAAGTACGAATGTGTCTAGGTAGGAATGTGTCTGCCTAGTATGTCCAATACGTAGGCGGCACAGAGCCATTTCAACCCTTCTGGGCATAAAATTGTACAGCCAAGGATTGATTGCAGGTGCAATTGTTCTTATTTTTACATTAGTAGTTAAATTAGACCAAATATTTTGCCAAAGTACTTCATGCTTCTCTCTAACTGGAGGATATAAATCTCTGCACGGCAGCTTAAATGATCTGGGATCAATCCAAGAAACAGCATCTTTGGCTATTGCATCGGCGTGCTCTTTCCCAGATATTCCAACATGTGCTGGAACCTAACAAAATTTAGTATTAAAACCCCTCCGCTTAGTTAAAAATAACAATTCTAAAATAATTAAGACTACTGGATGTTTGAAATAAAATTCTTTCAATGACTCTATGCATTACTTGAGAGCCTCCCACTATGCTCAAAGGACGGAAAAACTAAGCCAAAACTAGCGCCTGCACTGGTTTTGGATCCATCGGTAAAAACTGGGATAAAATTATCATGTGACATATGATCCACCCAAACATCCACCGCTCTCTCCTGCCAAGCTGACCAATGGGGAGAGAGACATGCTCCTACTGCGGTCTGCGGGTGAGGTAATGACTCCTACTTCCGAAAATTCTTAAGCACAGACAAGGAAGAAGGACCTCCCAAAGGTTCAGCTCTTCTTCTGCCATAAGATCCATGCCAAGAACCTCTCCTGCTTTTCAAAGGGCGAGCGCCAGAGAAGGAAGCCAAGGCATCAGAAACCTGAGAAGATGTACTTGGGAGAAGCAAGCCACAAGGAAGAAGTTGTTGGGCTGGAGTGGAATTACCCCTTGAAGAAATGGGAGGAAACCTGAGGAAAAAGCTCTTAATAAGGCCCAGTGAGCTCCAGAAGAGGCATCACCTTCATGTTTCTTTCAAAATCTCAGAAAGCAAAGACATCAAAAAGGGAATTGCCAAAGGAAAAGAGTACAATAAACAATTTCTCTGCATCTCCGAAACAGAAGAGGGTACTGAGAGAAATACGGGTTATGCCTTCAAGCAAGAAAGGCCTGCATAGAAGCAGCAAGCTCGTTCTGTGGCAAGGAAGCGATCAAAATAGACAAGCAAAATTTATCAAAAAGAGGAGTATCGAGAGGAACAAACCCGGAGTCCTTATCATACATTAAAAGACCTCCGAGGGCCCCACGTTGAAGGATTGAGCCTCCTGCAAGGAGCTCATAACAGACTCCATGGCAATAAAGTCTTCTAGCAAGACTGAGACCAAAGCCTTGGAAAGCAAAGGCCTGATCTGAAAGTCGGACAAAATTAGGATTTGGTTTGGGGGGGATCGAGAGAACGAAGTATCATCCGCCACACCTGATAAAAACACCTCTCCGGTGTTGTAGAAGAGAAGAGATTCCTCTTCCCTTCCCCAAAAGTTTAGCGGCGACGTCCGTCCTCACCCTCACGAACCTCTGAGCAGAGGGAAAACTTAAAAACTCCTGTGATTGGGAAGGGCCGTCACGAAAAATCCCTTCTGTAATACAGCAATGAGGAGGCTGCTTCAGCTCTTTAGGCCTCACCTAAGGAAGAAAACTCAAATCTAAATATAATGTTTTTATAATAAAACAAGGTTTTATTATACTTATCCAGTAATTACAGTTATGGTTTCTGTTATTCGCAGCAGTATAGTTTAAAAATTCGCGGTAGCGACACCAATAAGTGTGTAGGTGACACAGTCTCGCCCCCCTAGCGAGAAGGTTAGGAACAACACAGCCATTAGCTCATTCCGTTTTATTCTTATGTCCATCAGCGGGGAGGAGGGAGGGCTCTGATCATGTAATTTACTGGTAAGTAAATCAAGAAAACCTTGTTTTATTATAAAAACAACATCATTTTGAATTATGCAACTTACCCAGGAATTACATAGCTGACTCCCTCATTGACAGGAGGTGGGATAAATGGACATACTCTACTCTAAAACGTTAAGTCATGTAATGAATTAGAAATAGATAAGTTACAACATTGAAACAATGCTTGTCGTTCCTTGTTAGTTAAGAGAGCTTGCAGTAGAGACTGCCTCTGGTTGGTGCTCAACTTAACCTGTAGTGGTGCGGCAGTAAAGCCGAGGGTCGCCTCTACTTAAGGGGGAGCCTTGTAGCAAGGATGATTCTAATTGCTCACAAGGACTACAATTTCCCCTTGCCCTAGCATTGTACCATAACACCCAGATTATTATGTCACCTACACTTACAACAGATTATTATGTCACCTACTCTTAAGTAAAATCCACAACACATATAAGTGTCGGGTGCTCTGGGTACATTGTACCCTCTTGGCTCCCTAAACTTCGATCCTTCACTATCAGGTGAAGGTTCGGACAATAAGAGGGAATCCTATGCTTTCTTCCTCGATACCATACCAGTAGTTAAAATTTTCAAGGTACTGCCTAAATTAGCACTTTTCCAAAAAATTCTCTTACTCCATGAGAAATGATGAATGATCACACTACCAGTGGGTCGAATGTGAAATGGACATATGAGACATATAGCTCTTGAAAGCTAATGAGGTAGAGGTTGTACTTAATGTCATTAGCTTTGCTAACAAGATGCAAATGCTCCTCTTAAACCTGAGTCTCAGAAGAAAAAGACCATTAGGGTAAATGGCAAGATGTCCTAATCAGAGGACGAGATGCATATGTACTTGCCATAACATCTTGGATTAAATCTGGTCTGGGCTTCTGGTTCTAGGAAATACCAGGCCATCTAGCCGAACAGAGTTCCACTCTTCTCCCTGCAATAAAGCACTTCCGGCTCTGATAGAACAGGGTTTGCACTTGACTGTAGTTGTCGTCCAGAGTTCCTATCAGAAGGAGCTAGTTCTGCTAAAAAACAACACAGTGGGAAGATTTTGCTTCTTGCAGCTTAATTCAACCGCCAGGATGCTGAATTTCCCTTGTATGAACCAGGTCTGCAAACTTCAAACAGCACCCGGTGGATAGCCGTCAATTCTTTCAATTGATGTGCCACTTTCTCATGGGATGTCCCAATACTCTGTGTCTCCTGAACCAGGATTGGACGTATCTGAATAGAATACCAGGTTGGGGCTCAAGAGGAAGAAGGGACTTCCCTTCTAATAGCCTGTCTTCTGATCTCCACCAAGACAGGTCCTCCTTTACTTCAGATGTTGCCTAAAACACAAATGAGTCTGGAAATTTTTCCCCTTCCAGTTATCTTTAGGAAGAGCTAAAGCTTCCTCATGTGAAACTGCCAGACGACAAAAACTGTTCTATAGAGGATAGGGTGCCCAACAGGCTCCTCCATTCCTTTGCTGAGCAATCTTGAAGGGCTAGTAAATGGTCAACCTACTGAAGGCACGACTCCACTTTTTTGTGGAGATGGAAAAGCCAGAAAGCATCAGAGTCTATCCTCATCCCCAAAAAGACACAATCCAAACAGGAGACTAACTGTAACTTCCTCAAGTTTATCAGAAGTCTCAGCGCCAATGATGGAAATTTCTGCACATCCTCTGTGAACTTCTTCTATGAATGTGACCGAAGAAGCCAATATTCCAGGTAAAGAGAGATTTTTATCCCAACTAGTTACAGCCATTCTCAATGGGGCTAAGCTGTGAGTACTTGAACACTCGTGTGGCTGTCGAAAGCCCAAAGCACGGAGCTGTGAATTGGTACTTCTCTCTGAAGATGAAATGAAGAACTTCTTTGAGCCTTGGTGAATTGGGATATGGAACTATGCATCATCTATATCGATGGACACCATCCAGTCCCATTGATGAAGTAACAAGAAAAACTGTCTGATTCTTACTCACCTCTAACAAGGGCCTCAACCCCGCTGAGGCCTTGGGGGACTTACTAATAATCAGTTATAAAATTCAGGAGTTAGTGGGCTACTACTAACTCTATGACATGGCCTTCTTCTGCAAGTGACGAAACTTCTCTTGACAGGGCAATAAACGTCTGAATTATGAATTTTCCAAGTAGGCTAAAGCTATCGGAGAGCTGAATAAGGGCAGAACGGTCTTGAAAGGAATGTTGTAACCTTCTCTCAACACTATGATCCAAGGTTATTCTTGCTCCTCTTGCTTCCCAGTTCATTCAAATTGGCGGAATCTTTCTCCTGCAGGTGCCCGGAGAACTGCCTCTTCACTTCTTAGCTGGGATTTGGAGGAGGATTTCCTAATGGTTCGAGGGCTGATCATCCTCTTTCCCCAATCTAGGGAATGACCTAGGGCTTCCCTTGCCATGAAAGAGATGAGCGCATGTGGAAGGAGAAGGGTGTGAGCTAGTAGTGGTAAAACAAGAACACTTGGTTCAGTGAGAGAGAGATAAGGTCTGGGGTTGACTTCATCTGGAGGTCAGAAGCTACCTGAATTACTGGATCCTCAGGAAAAAGGTGTTTACTATCCAGAGGAGGGTAAAGAGGGGTAGACCTCTGTGTCTGATACACTCCTTGGTGGAGAAAGAACACGAGTTCTCTCTACTTCAGAATGCCCAACATAAAAGAAGACAATTCCAGGGAACTGTCTCTGATACAGGCGGCCCTCGGTTACCGGCAGGGGTTCCATTCCTGGCTGCCAACGCCAAGTGATTTTCGACGCTAAGCGATTTTAAAGCCTACGGCCGCCGCACACCTTCTTTCGAAATTCTAGACCAGTTAACAGCGCCCTAGACCAGTGAAACGGCGCCGTGATCCCGTAATGGCACAATAAGTAAAATTATATTTATGCCGTATAGTACTATAGAATTTAATGTACAGTAGTACGGTACAGTACAGGCAGTCCCCGGGTTACAACGGTCTTGGCTTACAACGTTCCGAGGTTACGACGCTTTTCAATTATATTAATCAGACATTATTTCCAGGGTTACGACTCCTACAACGGTCATCTGGCAGATGAAATATGACACCAAAAATGCAAAATAATCAACATTTGAAGAGTTTTTTTTTATGAAAAATGCCATAAGAATGCAGTTTACATAGTTTTCAATGCACCCAAAGCATTAAAAGTAAGGTTTTCTTAGGATTTTTGACGATGTTCCGGCTTACGACGATTTTCGGCTTACGAAGCGTCTCAAGAAACAGCCAACCCCCGTCATAACCCGGGGACTGCTGTACATTATAGTATTAAATATTGTAAGGTGTAAAAAGCCTAGCTTTAATCCTTTGGGTGTCTAGAGTATGTAAAGATATAATAAGGTTTTATACAATGTACAGGCCAGCCCTATGAGAGCTGAAAGTCAGCTCAGTGGTCTGGTTAAACTACTTTAATAATAATAATATACAATGTACAAGTAGCTGTAGTGTTCAATTTACAATAATTCGTCTTACGACAATCCAATTTTATGAGAGACCATATTATACGATAGCCTAACTTTATCCCATCTTCTAGTTACATACGTTCAAAAACAGCAAAAGAGAATGATGAAAGTATGGTTAACGTTATACTCCGTTGCGCAAACATGTACAGCCACGAACAACCGAAAGAGAAACAACTTTTTTCTCTAAGTACAACCGAATTGGATAACATCTGTTTGGCTTGTATTTCAATCATCGTACTATAGTACACTATTACGTAGTTGTTATAAATGACGTTATGTAGAATAGAACCGAGATATCTTAGTGTAATAACTTTATTCGCTATGGATCAAAGATCAATCGGGAAATATACTGTTAAATTTAAACTGAAGCTGAGAAAACTGTTCAAAAGCTGCTAATGACTATTATCGTGCATCGGCAACAAGGATAAAACTCCAGTAAATGTATGCCATCAAACACAACCGTAGATAAAATTGAGATTAAATCATTTTAATCAAAAACTACTGTGCTAGAAAGAATACATTTTACTGTTGGTTTCACGCCGATATACATAAGATAAATAATGTAAAGTTCGTATTACGATGAATTATCAAAGGAAAAACCTTGCTGAACGGGAAATCAACTTGAATTTTTTCATGCACTAAACCCATGCCACCAACATAATCTGTTAAAAAAAAAAAATTAGTTCACAATCACAACCAGACCTATTCAATTAATATTTCCACCTAAACACACATCGTATAAGGAAAAATACTTGTTTCATATAAGTATCTAGATATTTGTTTATACTAACTAGAAGCAAGACAATTCACTCAGAATTGCCTTAAATATGGCGAAACAAACTCGTATTCACCATCAACTGATTTTAAACCAAAACATTGACCGCTCTGCAGAATACTGGCTTAGATGTGCCGTAGTATTTTATAATACAATAATATGAGAATACATACAATGTTATTGGATACAGTGAAGTAATGTATAACTTTTTAAAGGATTTATGAAAAAGATGCATAATTAATAAAATAACACCATGCATTTTTCGGAACAGAGGCGGACAAGAACAAACATGAAAAAACATCCTCTGACAACGTGGAGGGTGTTACAAAAGCTGCCTTAAATTGTACCATATTTATGTACAAAAAACAAAAAAAAAATACCTATACGTAATATATTTTCATACACATTTTAAACTTAAAAGCATGAACATTTATAAAATCGACACATCGATCGCTAAATTTGCACTCTTTTAAACTTTATATTTTCGGAAGAGCGGCAGGTGGCAGCTTACAAGAACGAACATAAAAAACATCGTAGTATTTGATAACATGAAGGGCAGTTTCAAGAGCTGCCTTTGTATCATATTTCTGCGCAGAAATAAAAAACTGATTTTGACGAAGGAAAAATCTATTTCTGGGCAAGGGCCCGTGTCGCCCAATGAAATATCCTTTCAGTTCATATTTCTAAGGTAAATAATACTAACATTACCAGAGAAAACTAAAAAGGGGATGTCAGAGTGTTCTGACTCGCTCACCCTAAATAAAAAGAGGGTGTCAGTATGGTACTGGGGCGAGTGAAACCACTACCACGGGCCTCTTGTCATTTAGATATCTCCTCCACAAAATCCCCCTGCTAGAGAGAGCTGGTACACAGGCCCGCGCCAGCAACTACTACTACTTGCTCCCCCACGCCAACACCAGTGCCTCTAGTGGCCATCCTTGAAGTTAGAAGACCAAGCTTGGGCACAAGGGTGGGAGAGAAAACAGGGGGGGATTTCACTGGGCAAAACGGGCCCTTGCCCAGAAATAGATTTTTCCTTCATCAAAATCCTTATAAAATCCCTTATCTGGGCTCAGCCCATGTCGCTCGTGAAATAGTACCAGAGAATTAGCCACAAGCTTGGGGAAAAGGTAACAGTATAAGGTAATAAGAAAACACGAAAAAACAATAAGACGAGTATAATCTAGAACAAATATTACAAAGTTATCGTATAAATACTTAAACTAACTATAGTAACTTATGTTAGCCTTAAAATAAGTAACAAGAATTAACATTATACTTATGCTAACTTACGATAACTTAAAACTAGAATGAAACATTATACAGGCGGCCCGCGGTTAACTGCGCAATCACTCAACGGCGAATCGGTTTTACGGCGGTCGTCAAAAATATTAATTAAAAAAAAAAGGCATTTTAAAGGTATCTTTACGGCACAAATTTCAGTTAACAGCGCCGCTAGCGCCGTTGTCGAACGAGTTCATACATTTGTAGAAATGCCGCTCAATAAAGGTTATGCAAATATTAACAAATTTTATGGAGAGTTATTACGTAGGCTAAGTTAGGGTAAAATAAAATATGCCTCTGACGCTGTTCTATGCCGAAAATATCGAGTTACATAAGTGCAAATTTAGCTATGGATGTGTCGATCTAAATGTTAGCTTTTGTTTAAAATGTGTATGAAAATGTATTACATGAAGGCATTTCTATTTCTGTACAGAAATATGATACAAAGGCAGCTTTTGAACGCCCTTCACGTTAACCAAATACTATGTTTTTTTTTCATGTTCTTTCTTGTAAGCCGCCGCCTGCGCTCTCCGAAAACTATCGATTTTTAAAAAAAGTGCAAATTAGCGATCGATGTGTCGATTTTATAAATGTTTATGCTTTTATGTTTAAAAGTGTAGAAAATGTATTACGAATAGGGTATTTTTTATTTCTGTGCAGAAATATAAAAGGCAGCTTTTGAAACTCCCCTTCAAGTTATCGACTACGATGTTTTTTTCAAGTTTGTTCTTGTATGCCGCCGTCTGCCGCTCTTCCGAAAATATAGTTAAAAAGAGTGCAAATTTAGCGATCGGTGTGTCGATTTTTCAAATGTTTATGCTTTTATATTTAAAATGTGTATGAAAATATATTACGTAAATGGTATTTTCATTTTTGTACAGAAATAAGATACAAATTAAGGCAGCCTTTGTAACTACGCTCCACGTTGTCAGGGGATGTTTTTTTCATGTTCGTTCTTGTCCGCCAGTTCCGAAAAATGCATTGTGTTATTTTATTAATTATGCATCTTTTCCATAAATCCTTAAAAAGTATACCTTATTTCACGGGGTATCAAGAATATTGTATGTATTCTCATATTATTGTATTTTAAAATACTACGGCAAACTTAAGCCAGAATTCCGCGGAGCGGCCAATGTTGTGGTTTGAAATCAGCTGATGAATACGTGTTTGTTTCACCATAACGCAATTCTGAGCGAATGCTCTTGCTTCTAGTTAGCATAAACGAATATCTATATACTTGACTTATATGAGACAAAGTTATTTTCCTTATACAGCGTGTTTTTTTTAGGTGGAAATATTTATTGAATATGTCTCGTTGTGAATGTGAACTACTATTTTTTCGTTAACAGATTACGTTGGCGGCATGTTTATTGCGTAAAAAATTACGTGATTCCGTTCGCAATAATCCTTTATATCATCGTAATACGAACTTTACGTTATCTTATATCGGCATGAAACCAACAGTAACATGTGTTCTTTCAAGCACAGTAATTTTGATTAAAATTATTTTATCCCAAATTTATCTACAGTTGTGTGTGATGGCAGACGTTTACTGCAGTTTTTATCCTTTTGCCGATGTACGATAATAGTCATTAGCAGCTTGAACAGTTTTCTCAGCTTCAGTTATAACTAGGTTTAAATTTAACGGTATATTTCCCGATTGATCTTTAATCTATATTGATCTCTGATCTATAGTGAATAAAGTTATTACATTAAGATATCTCAGTTCTATTCTATACATAACGCCATTTATAACAAATACGGTAATGTTGCACTGTAGTACGATGATTGAAATACAAGCCAAACAGATGTTATCCAGTTCGGTTGTACTTAGAAAAAAAAAAAAACAAAAAAAAAAAAAAAAGTCGTTTCTCGTTCGGTTGTTCATGGCTGTACACGTTCACGCAACGAGTATAACGTTAAAACCATACTTTCATCATTCTCTTTTGCTGTTATTGAACTTATGTAACTAGAAGATGGATAAAGTTAGGCCATTGTAATTTGATCTCTCATAAAATCGAACTATCGTAAGACTAATGATCGTAACCTGAACACTACAGCTACCTGTACACTGTATAAACTTTATTATATCTTTACATAATCTAGACACCCACATGTACTGTACAGTAAATTCTATAGTACTATACTGCATAAATATAATTTTACTTATTGCGCCGTTGTGGGATTACGGCGCCTTTGACTGGTCTAGAGTTTCAAAAGAAGGTATGCGGCGGCCGTAGGCTTTAAAATCGCTCAGCGTCGAAAATCGCTTGGCGTCGGTGGCCAGGAACAGAACCCCTGTCGCTAACCAAGGGCCGCCTGTATACAGTTGTGAGTAACCCTAGCATAAAAATAAGGGAAAACATCACGATATAGCCTTT
The DNA here is from genome assembly GCF_015104395.2 of Macrobrachium nipponense. Lineage (NCBI taxonomy): Eukaryota > Metazoa > Arthropoda > Malacostraca > Decapoda > Palaemonidae > Macrobrachium > Macrobrachium nipponense. Next base: position 33,575,776 of record NC_087202.1, on the reverse strand, counting down.
TGGCAGCTAAGGCTCAAAACAGGGTAGAGCCTGGTGGCAGGATCACAGGAAAAATGTTAGTGAGGTAGGTAGAAAGGAGATCTGGATCTATGACTAAAACTACTTAGGCAGTGTCAGGAGAAACTGTGTTTCCCGCTGCCACTGCTGGAAATTTAAGAGATTCTAAGGATTTCAGGTAGTGACGTCTGAAAACTGTCGGTGACTTCCAGCCTGTATACTTCTTTAGATCATCGAAATTCATATGTTGGAAATAATTAATTGAGGTGGCTACTGCCCTGATGTCGTGAGCTTTGGGGAATGAATCAGGGTTGGCTTGTTTGATAAAGTATAAGATTTGTTGCCTAATTCCCTTTTAAGGAAATAGTGCCACCTTTCTCTCTTATGAATAGTTGGACCTGAGGACCTAGAAGATGTCCTGGACAGATAGGCTCGTAAGGTCGTCACTGGACATAGAGACGGGTCTTGAGGAAGAGGGAGGATCTTCCAAGGAGCCCATCTCATTAAAGGATCCTCATTTTTGGCTAAAAAAACTACGACCTGGGGATAGAAGAAGTTCTCCTGATGGAAGAAATTCGATATGGCCAGAGTCTCTAGAGAGAGCCGACAGTTCAGATATCCTGGCTCCTGAAGCCAGGCTTAGCAGAAATAATGTTTTCCTTAGGAGTGGTATATAGTTACATGAATCATTGTCAGTATCTGAAGCCAATTTGAGAACATCATTTAAGAACCATGAAATTGAGCTAGGTCTCTGATGGTCTGAGCCTAGCACAAGCTTTAGGAATAGACAAAAAATAAGAGTCTGTTAAGCCTATCTTAAAGCAAAGCTGGAAGATTTTCTTTAAAGCTGACTTATTGGTAGTAATAGTACTAGCTGCTAAACCTTTTTCAAATAAGGATCTGAAGAAGGAGATAGCCAGATTAGTAGTCATGGTTCGAGATTCTGTTTCCTTCAGGAAATTTGCTAGCTTTTTAACAGCTGCGTCATATTGACGTAAAGTTCATTCTCTTTTATCCGATTCTAAGAAAAGGATATTTTGAGGATCAATATTTGCATCTCTTTTAGCCGCAAACTTCATGAAGTCCATAAAGTTAGGGTTTTGAGAATTCCTGAGGAAGCGAACACAGTCCTCATTTGTACTGGTTGAGATAGCCTGGGATTGGGAACCCGTTGAGGCCAGAGACCCAATTCCAGAAGAAGAGGGAACCAGTTGCTCTTGGGCCAATCCGGGGCTACTAGAGCAACTTGCCCTTTGAAAGACCTGAGTTTGTTCAGGACTTTCAATAGAAGATTCACTGGAGGAAAGATGTATATCTTCTTCCACTGATTCCAATCTGTGGCATAAGCCAGAGGGTCCAGGTTGGGGGCCACATAGCACGGGAGCTTGTGGTTCGATTGTGATGCGAAAAGATCCACCTGGAGGCCTGGGACCTTTTGGCATATCCACTGGAATGAGCGCCTGTCCAGAGACCACTCCGATTCTAGAGGAACTGAGCTATCACGTTCCTTACTCCCGCCAGGTGAGTGGAGGATAGATGCCATTTGTACTTGGCTGCTAGTGAGAAAATGGCTAACATGACGTGGTTTACGTGACTTGATTTGGATCCTCCCCTGTTGATGCAGTGTACTACTACTGCACTGTCCAATACCAGCTTGATGTGGGATTTCTTGGCTGGTAGAAGCCTCTTCAATGTGAGGGATACTGCCATAGCTTCTAATACATTTATGTGAAGCTGGCAGAACTGAGGTGACCAAGTCCCTTGTACTTTCCTGAATTGGGAGTATCCTCCCCATCCGCTTAGAGAAGCATCCGTGTGGATAACCAACGCCGGAGGGGGAAATTGAAGAGGGATCGACTTGGATAGGTTCTTGACCTCCGCCCAGGGGCGGAGTCGTTTGCGGAGAATCGGCGGGATGGCTGACAACTTGTCTCAAGATTTGTTGTTTGCTCTTGAGCACCAGACCCGGTTTATATCTTTCAGCTTTGCCTTCATCAGAACATCTGTAACTGATGCAAACTGGAGAGAGCCTAGGATTCTTTCCTGGTTTCTCCTTGATGTTAGTTTGCATTTGAGGAATTGCCTTGTTGCTTTGGCTATTTCCTTCCTTTTGACCAACGGAATTGACAGAGTGTGGGAGTTCAAGTCCCATTGAATGCCGAGCCATTGAAAGCGGGAGTTCGGCGTTAGCCTGGACTTGGTCTTGTTTATTTGGAACCCCAGATATGCCAGAAACTGTATTACTTTGACCGTAGCTTTGTGGCATTCTTCGACGGTTGTTGCCCAAACGAGCCAATCGTCCAGATACACTACTACCATTATTCCCTGGGATCTTAGTTGTTGAACTACTGACTCCGCTATCTTCGTGAATACCCTGGGGGCCACGTTCAACCCGAAGGGCATCACTTTGAAGGAGAATGCCTGGTTTCCCAGTCTGAAGCCTAGGTACGGGCGGAAGTGTCTTGCAACTGGGATATGATAGTATGCGTCTGTAAGATCGATAGAGGTGGTGACGGCCCCACGGGGAAGTAAGGTCCACACCTGCGAGATAGTCAGCATTTCGAACTTGTCGCAACGAATGAATAAGTTTAGACGGGGACAATGGTTCTAAAGATTATTCTTTCGTTTGGTTGGCCCCACCCAAGACAACGGAAAAACAACCAATTTCTTTGGCACGCTGAACAAGCGTCCTTGAAACTTTAAATGCTTGACTCTTGATACTACCCCTTTCTGAAGGCGTTCTTGTGCATACTCCGTCAATTCCTTTGTTGGTTTTTGAGGGAAGGTCTTGGATGGAGGAGGACCTTTGTTCCAACTCCATCCCAGTCCTTTGGACACAATACTTTGTGCCCAATTGCTGAATCCCCATCTGTGGCAATAGAGGAACAGTCTCCCTCCTACCTGAGGGTTCTCACTGACTTGTGGCAGGGCGTGATCCACGTCCTCCCCGGAAGTGCTTGCCTCTGCTAGGTGCTCTTCCGCCACCTCTTTGGCGAAATGCACCTCTGGCCCTACTTCCCCTTCCAAACCTATTAAAGGGTTGGAACGCCTGACCTTCAAAGACTGGATTGAAGGCCAGAGATACTGTGTATGAGGTCGAGGGCTGATTCTGTGAGGTCAGTAGGAGTATTGGCTGGGACTGGTTCTTAGAGGTGGAAGGTTGTACCATCTGGGACACTGGCACAGATTATACCACCTGTTGTTGCTGAGCAGCCTGGAAAGGTGGGAACTTCCTAAGCTTTTTCAGCTTCTTTGAAGCGGAGGAAGTAGGTTCGGGCTTCCTCTCAGATGACAGGCCCCAGCGGACCTTAAGCCTTGTTACTTCGTGCTGGACCTCGTTAACTACAGCCTCTGGAAAGAGGTCAGCACCCCAGATTGAAGATGCAAGTAGTTTATTTGCCTCATGACGAATAGTCGCCTCTTGCAGTACGTGTTTCCTGCAGTTGCGTCTTGCTATGGCAAAGTCGTACAGATCACACTGAACGGTGTGTGTCTGTGCTTTGGCCAGAAGTTTAAATAGAGGTTCCATCACGTACGTCACCGCGGCAACCTCCGTCATCACTAGGGCATTTAAGGTCCTCCCTAACCTAGTCCTAGCATCGAATTCTGCTTGATGAGATTATCAGAAAGCCTAGGAAGTCTCTCGCCAAATTGTGCTATTGCACAATCTGGCTTGAGCTTCCCTACTGTGAAAGTGGCTGGGAGATCCGCCCAAAGGTCTTCGGTTCCTGGAAGGAGAAGTGATGTTGGCTCCGTCTCTTTAAGTTGGGGCATAGGCTCGTCTTTCATGGCGGCCTGTAGAGTCAACTCTGCTAGCTTTGTGGTGAAAGGGATAGGTGTTTCTTCCTCTGCCACAAAGATAGTAAAGGGGCTTTTGAAAGCCTGGAGCTTGGTGTTCACACACTCCCAATCTTCTAAGCTCCTGATCCACTCCCTTTGGGCTTGATCCCGGCTGTAAATCACCATTTCTTTCAGGATCCTATCCTCCCTTTTCATTGCCGCCTCTGTCAGACGGGCATAGCCAATAAATGGTGGTTGGAGGTTGGCGGGGTGAAACTCGAAGTCTTCTAATCTTCGAGTACTGCAATCCGGCAACGTCAGCATGCCGTCTTTACAGGAAGCATGTGATGAAAACCCTAAAAACCATGGGTTATTCGTCGTGAAGGGAGGAAGGGAATCATAGTCCGGCATGGGTTGCGCCACCATGCCGGACTGTGGGAGAACTGCTGCGGGATTCTCCCTGAGGCCCGCCATCAGATTCTCTTGGTTTGTCAGTCTCTCCGAATGCTTCTGATCGACTGACTCCTGACTCCTCGAACGAAGTGGAGATGTGCGAAAACATCTGTTCAAACTTATCGTTAACTAGGTTCCGACCAAGTTTCCCCAATTTGCTGCATTATATTTGCAGTAAATGCCTCGGTATCAAAGGGACTAGGGTCCCTGATAACCATAAGAGTCTTAGGACGTGTCCCGGTAGAAGTTGAAGGCTCAGGCTTCGTAGAAGCTCGGGCCTTATCCTTCGAGGACTTGCCCCTGGACCCTTTCGAGTGCGAAGTAGAAGAGGACTTCGACTTTTCTCTTGCTCCGGGTTGGGGTGGTGAGCCGAGGACTTATGAGATGCGGAAAGACGTGGTCTTCTTAGACGACGTCTTCTCGAGGGTCTTCAACTCCCGCTTCCCTTTCACTTTAGGGATAGCTGAAGTGGATTTTGGCCTAACCGAAATTTCACTCTCCGAAAAGCCTTGGAAAGAAGTAGAAGAGTAATTAGGGGATGAAGATCCAGAAGGACCCAAGGGAAGCCCTTGAGCCCCCAACAAACTTACCTCAACTAACAAATTACCTGGGTCACCTACCGCCATTAGCTCTAAATTCAGGTCCAAAGTAGCCACTTCGTCCGCAATCTCAGGATTGCCTTGGGCTGCCAGCGCTTGTGCCACTTGCTGCTGAATGGCGGAGATGTAAGGGGCCGCCGCTGCCGGGTCGACGTAACCAGTTGATTTCCCGCCCGGGAAGAGGCGGACAGCCATACTTTGTCCAGGATGTATGGCTGCCCCTTAGTCACGTTCTTCCCGAACCTGCCGACCCAGGCCCTCAGGGTTGCTGACACGGCGTCTTTCACGGTGGTAGCCTGGAAGAGAGGGTCATTGTAATCCTTAAAACTAAGCCCCAAAGTTATATGATTAATTATCTAAAACTAAATATCGTTTATATCTCTTATAGGACTGCTTGAATAATCAGTTATAAGCAAAGTACTCCGGTATATACTTACGCCGGAGGAAAACTGCTCCACCAAATCATAACATACAGAGCAGGCTTCGTGATGCCATACCGCTATGTCACCATAGCGGATGGCGCAGGGGGCGTGAGTCCGGCAGACCTCGTGGCCACAGGGGTCCTGCAATATAGCATTGCAGCCGGATTCCTGGCAGTTGGTAGCCTGTAAGTGAACAGATACATGAGTATCAGCGGTTACTAACAGGACTAGCCCGTTAAGAGATATAATACTCTGCTATATGCCGGAGTGAAAAATTTTTGGTATTATCCCTCTCCTGTTCTCCTGTAGAGATATGTCTGTGAAACCTGGTATACTAGTCAGATAGTTTCCGGGGCACCGGAGTAAGGAGTTTCACCAAACTAGTTACCAGTCTATACGCCTGGGTGAGGAGTACAAGGACGGCGGAGGAACATGAGAGGGTTAATCCAGAAAAGACAAAACAAGGATAGGTGGAGCGCAGCTCCGCCGTATAAAAATTTCGCAGGCAGGAGGAGAACCCGGATCGTGAGCGGGCACTCCGCCGGCTTAGCGGAATATACAAACATAATAATAACACTAAAAGATAATAATAGGAACAAAAATGTATGTAGTATATATATATATATATATATATATATATATATATAGATGCATGTAGTGGTGCTACTCTCCGTCACCCCCTAGAAGAACTGGCGGGACCAGCTGAGCCCGCCGCTGGCGCGGTGGGTAGGCAGGGGGTGACCGGGGTAGGAGAGAGCTAAGGAGGGACCCGAGGAAGTCCAAGTACAAGCGAGCGAGGTGGCCAACCCAACCCGAGCGTACAAAAGACCCCCCATGGAACCCAGGGAGAGAACGGTATGAAGAGCCAGACTCAGGAACCCCCCCATGACTCCTCTCTGGGGAGAGAGGAAGAGGGGAGGAGAGCCTGGATGGTTGCCGTGGCAACAGTGAGCGAGTGTGACCAGCCTTCCCACCCGCGTAGGGGAGGGGAAGCAGGGAGGGGGACTGAGCTGATGGCTCGTGGCGATCGTCTGGCCCACCGCGAACGTTGTAGGACCACGCGGACAGATAGGCCAGGCGAACTGAGATAGCCTAGGCTAGCACAAACAGTCTCCTACATGCGATATAAATAAAACACAATTATTAAAACAGAAAGGAAGGGAATCAAAAGACAAAGGGAAAGCAACGTCCTAGAGAAGCTAGGCTAACCTACCTGGAAGGTAGGAAGCCTAACTACTCGGGGAGCTGGCCTCTGCCGATACGTAGAAACGGAGGGCGACAGCCAGGGTGGTAGGACTAAAAAGAGAAAGAGGGGCATACGTCCCCACATGCCTAACAGACCTAGACAAAGGCCCATGCATGCATGAACACTGAGCTAAGACATAAAGGCAAAAGATTCCCATAAAAATTAAATACAAATAGCACATCTTGCACCACATGTAGAATAAGCATAAATACTACGCAGACATACCTACAACAGTATGGGAGACCGAAGGAGCTAGAAATGAATCACACGAGGGGAGCCGGTACGGCGAGCCTGAAGCCATGTCGCAGGAGGCACCGTAATAATACCTAAAAAACAGCGGTAAAATGGGTCCTAGCTGGCTAAAATTATGTGAAACACTTTGGCAGTACTTAACTTAGCTGCGGCAATGGCTTGAAGTTCCATAGTACAGAAAAAATCTCAAAACGGAAGCACAAAAGCACTGAGATAGAAAAACACGTGCGTGCAGGATGCTGCTAACGGAAAGGATGGCCACTAGAGGTGCTGGTGTTGGCGTGGGGGACCAAGTAGTAGTAGTTGCTGGCACGGGCTGTGTACCAGCTCTCTCTAGCAGGGGGATTTTGTGGAGGAGTATCAAATACAAGAGGCCCGTGGTAGTGGTTTCATGCCCCAGTACCATACCGACACCCTCGTTTTATTTAGGGTGAGCGAGTTTCAGATACTCTGACATCCCCTTTTTAGTTTTCTCTGGTAATGTTAGTAATATTTACCTTAGAAACATGAACTGAAAGGATATTTCACGAAGCGACACGGGCTGAGCCAAGAAATACCTTATACGTAATAATTTTCATACACATTTTAAACAAAAGCATGAACATTTATAAAATCGACACATTGATCGCTAAATTTGCACTTTTTTTAACTTGATATTTTCGGAAAGGCGGCAGGCGGCAGCTCACAAGAAAGAAGATGAAAAACATCCTCTTTGATAATGTGAAGGGGAGTTTTAAAAGCTGCTTTTGTATCATATTTCTGTGCAGAAATAAAAATACCTTATACATAATACATTTTCATACACATTTTAAACATAAAAGCATGAACATTTATAATCGACACATCCACAGGTAAATTTGCACTTATGTAACTCGATATTTTTGGCATACAAGTCAGAGGCATATATTTTACCCTAATACCTATATAATAACTCTCCATAAAATTTGTTAATATCATTTGCATAACCTTTATGGTCTGAACGGCATTTCTACAAATGCATGAACTCGTTAGACATAACGGCGCTAGCGGCGCTATTGACTGAAAATTGTGCTGTAAAAATACCTTAAAATGCCTTATTTTTTTAATGAATATCTTTGACGATTGCACCGTTAACCATGGGCCGCCTGCATCCTTATCCAGGTAGGAAGTTACTTGTTAAAGGTCTGTAAAAATCCTCATCCAGCAGCGAACATTCCTTGATCTTGCGGCCAAAAGCTCCAACAGTCCAATCAAGGAAGCCCACTACTACAACCACACGGAAGATAATCTTAATTAGATCGTCCAATTCCTGTCAAAAGATGTGACAGTAGGAAATTAAAAGTTAACCTTTCCCTGTTACCTCTTTCAGAAAGCCAAAGGTTATCTTCCTTCATTGCCTAAAAAAATTAGATAAGCAACTTCGAAGAATCTACTTGATTATCCCTAAAAAATGAGGACACTGGCAATATTGGAACTACTGGCGAGACGGAGTCGGAGAAATTCACTAGAAAATAGCAAAGAGGAGACTTGTAAGTCGTAGGAGGACTTTCCTTATCTCTGTCTTCTTCCTCTTCTCTGCCAATAACAGGGGACAAGGCTGTTTGCGGCTGGATAGAAAAAAGGAGCAGTATGCTTTGTGAAGCCTTGACGAGAACAAATCTAAAGAATTCATTACAAAGTAGTAAAGGGGTGAATTGTAGGATGTCGAAGAAGACTCCTTATCCTCTTCTTCTTTGGCCGATGAAAATGGAGACAAGTTAGCTTATGGTTGAACAGGAGTTACAAGACTTCCTAAAACCCAAAAACCTACTGTCTACTTATTTTGAATGGTGGCAGTCGAAGGATCTGAGACAGTCATAATTTGACACTGTCAGTAAAACAGAAAATGTAAGCATTGTCCATGGCTGAGAAAAACTTCCTACTGATCCAGCTACGCCGGGCGCTCGAAACATTTGTGGAAGTTTGGGCGCCGATGGACGCTCAGGCACTTATGGATGCTCGGGCGCTTATGGTCAGGCGCCAATGGATGCTCGGTCGCTTATGGTCGGGCACCAATGGATGCTTGGGCGCTAATGGATCCTCAGGCGCCAATGGACACTTGGGAGCCAACGGATGCTCGGGCGCTAATGGACGTTCGGGAGCCATTGAACATTTTGGCGCCCGCAGTGGCAATTGAACCAATGAGCACTATTGAAGAGGAGGTAAAACATGCACCAGTAGGCACTACTGTGACAATAAGCGCTCAAACCGCTTGTTGAAGCTGAGGCGCCAATGGGTGTCTCTTCCACTCTTGCCCCAATGGGAGTTCTTGAATTACTTTAGATACAGAAGGCAGGAACAGAGAAACCCTTCCTGCTCAAGAAAGATGCACAGTCACCAGAGACTCTCAATTGCCATACACTTTTTAAGAGCTAGACTCTAACACAGAGGAACTATCTGGAATAGGGAGCACAGGAGGATAAAGGTCTGGGCGCGGCAACAGACAATCAGAGCTTTCCCAGCATGCAGCCTTATCCGATGGATGCCCAATGGACAACTTCCTCGAATCTTAGAAGAGGGTATCCTTTCCTTTAACTACACTTACCCTCTAAACCATTGTCATTGTGTGAAAAGCATTCTGGATCGTCCCACACCTGCAAGAAGAAACGTTTGGTCCTCTCTGTAACACTGGTCTTCTTAGGAGGGACAGAAGGTGACATATTACAAGTCCTCCTTTACAGTGGACAAGGCTCGGGAATGACTCCTCAAGAGCTCAAAAACCACTTGCGGAAACGACGAAACACTATCCTTATAGATGCCTTTTCAAATGGCATAGTCACGAACTGGGATTTAACAACAGGACAACCTGAGGGGCGACTGTCCGTGGGCAAATCCCACTGACCTCCCTTGGGGCTACCAGTATGCCTCCTCCCAGGTGCTGGGGAGTTTGACAGGACCTTTGCTTAGGAAAATCAGGGTACGAACAGCACCTCCTCCACTGCACAACTTCACTATCACAGGGTTAACATTGCTAACCCCAACACCACTGGCAATGGTATGGGAAGGAAGCAAGGGAGACAAGCGAAGGAGCAATGGGTACAAATTAAATTTTTTACAATAAAAAAATTACATTTCATTAAAATAATAATGCTTCAATAATGCCTACCCATCAACTACACAGCTATAAGCGGAACATACAAAAATAAAAGAGGATCAACCTCAAAAAAAGAGAAACCAAATAGATATACAATCTGTCCTCCTTGGACAGCATCTAACCCCTAACCCATCGTTTCCTCTTCAAAACTGCTAAGTGATTGAGGGTTTGTATATAATCATAGCACAACCGCACAAAAATATTTATAAAAAAAAGACAGCAAAATGGCATATGGGCAGAGAAGCATAGTGATGTCTTCACACAATGGTGGCTGAAAGTACAGTGGATTGCAGACATTAGTGGGCAGGCTTCACCCCTACTGTCGGTAGTTAACGACCTTGTCTGAAAGTTAAATGGCAATTCCAACTCGCATCAGCAAGCTAAATATCAATGTAAAAACCTGCTTTAATTTGTATAGGAAGAAACAAATATTTGTGTATTCTGTATGGTTACAAAAGACAAAGCAAAGAAACAACCAAAAGCTGAACGGATCAAGTGCAGTCCCATTACAATGTCTGATAGCCTAGGAAATAATAATTTACAGTGACCCAGAAATATGAAATCTATATCAAATAGGTGAAGGACTGGATTAGTGAAGGTCTACCTGTATTAACACATATCTCCAAGAATATACACAATGAAAAATACAAAGAAACAGTCCATATCTACATGTTTACCTTATAAACAGTGCCATCTTTTAACTGTGGAATGACTCCAACACTTACAGCTGACTTCATGCCATCATAGCCTATATATTATTGAAGAACTCATGATTCTTGTTCTTGAATTCTCTTCAAATATTTCCTTTTCCCTGCAAAGAACATAAAACTTTTTTACTCAAGAAAATTCAAATCCAGGTACTACCAAGAAATTTTTAAAAATATCACATAGTATACGTACCTGGTATACTTTTTCTAAAATCACATTGACAATTTCAGGCTACTGTAATTTGCATTCATCCTAGATTTTCTATGTCAATAAAATATCACATAGTATACGTACCTGGTATACTTTTCTAAAATCACATTGACAATTTCAGGCTACTGTAATTTGCATTCATCCTAGATTTTTCCTATGTCAATATGCTAACTTTAATTAGTTCATTCAGTCATTGAAGATTAGTAACAAGATAGTTAGTAGTACTAGTAAGAAGGTGGATGTACCACCTACTCACTTGACTATTGGCACCCACTTTTCCTTTCAGCAAAAGGGTGCAAATTAGGGATTTGTTATAATTATTATCATGATAAAAGACTTCTGATCGTACACCTAAGAACATTGCAATTTATCATGAATATGTGATCCACTCCTATATGGATAAAAACCTTCACCTTTTACATGGAAACAATTCTTGGGTGAGAGGTACAGTCCATAGAACATGACTACTCAGACATCAAAGGTCATATATATGGAGAAGGTATCCAATGGGGTAAATAGCCATGCAGCCTGATAAATATTAAACCTGCTTGATGACCTTAAGAGTCTGCAACAAAATAGTACTTTGAAAGATCTCTATCTTGTGGTCAACAGTACTAATAAACAGTCTCCTTCACAAAGGCCTAAACTGTGGAAGCCTGTGCAAGTAGTACCATGAAACTCCACAAAGTCACAAGGGAAAGGGACTGATAAGTTTTCCAAATCTCACATCAGAGACGGAGGGGTCCCAAGTGCTGCACAATCTAAGAAAGTCTGTGAAGCTTCCCTGCTCTCTTTACTAATGTTAAAACTAACAGGAAAACATCCTATAGCGTGGTACTTGTCAGACACCTCCCACTAGGGATCATATGTCACTTGGGTGAAACTATGGAGCATGCAAGTTCCATCCAACTCTGGAGGGCAGGCAAGACTGTTAGAAGCTACTCAAGAGCAAGAAGACTTTTTAATCATCCTTCAGCAGGTGCACTAGGAAGAGCTAAATATTAGCCCTATACTGCAGATATTGAGAAGAGCTTTCCTGAGTGGAGGCAAACTAAGAAGTTTGCATCAGGCCCTGACTAGCAGATGGCATGTCTAATGAGGACTTACTGAATGTACCTGATATTCCATATCTAGCCCTGAAAAGAAAGTCTTTCTCTTGCAGGAGCTGCTGGATAGTCTCCTGCTGTGAAGTTCTAGTAACTCCACCGTCTGGTGGTATCTCCAGCATAGGCCATAAAGTATCTCTCTTGGTAGCCCAACAAGGTCTAGCAGATAGGAATTTCACTTGGCTTGGGCAAATGAAGACCACCAAGGTCATTTTTGAGACTGGATGTGCCAAACATGGTTGAATACTTGATAAATCAGGCTGGAAAAGGGAATGGCAAACATCAGTCTCAGAGGTGTTGAACTCTCCACTCATTCATCTTCTTTACGAACTATCAAACACAGAGAGAGAGAGAGACCATACCCCTTTACTTGCTGAATTATGCATTTACAGTTATGTAGTTGCACTACTGAGTGACAGAGAAGCTGATCCATAAATGCTTTGCAACATTAGAAGTACCACATCTAAATCTACAATGCTGATGAGCTTGTAAGTTGCCTCACCTCCACACCTCACACAAAT
>NC_087202.1:33495754-33562870 GCF_015104395.2 Macrobrachium nipponense | reverse complement strand
ACCTCGTGTGACTATCTAGCCTATTGAGGAAAACTCTACCTTCATAAGCTTAGCCTCAAGAGCTAGAATTTCAGAACTGTTGGCATTATCTAGAGACCCAGGTCATATAGAATTTCTCCCTTCAGGGGAAGTGTTACTTTCTCCAGATCGCTAATTTCTTGCCAAAAATGAGGATCCATTAGATAGGTGGGCCCCCTGGAAAATTGTTCCGCTTCCACAGGACCCATCCTTATGCCCAGTCACTTCATTGAAAGCTTACTTAGACAGGACAACCTTGAAATCTTCTGGACCTCTATTTATTAGAGAAAAAGGTGGCACTATTTCCCTAAAAGGCATTAGGCAACAAATTTTATATTTTATCAAACAAGCCAACCCGCAGTCCTTCCCACGGGTACGTGATATTAGGGCTATAGCTACCTCAATAAACTTTTTCCAACATATGAAATTCGAAGATCTGAAGAAGTACACTGGCTGGAAATCTCCGACAGTATTCAAACGCCATTATCTTAAGTCCTTAGAAGCTCTTAACCCCTTCTTTACCGGGTGGGTGAGCAGGATGTAAACATTGCGTTCGCTGCCGATCCGAATCTGTCGCTAGTGTCCCTTGTACAAGGGATACTGGTGGTCGGTGAGAAAACTACAGTCTTGAATAGAAATTCGGTCTTGCAGAATGTTGGTATATCCACCTGGAACATGCACATAAAGTATTATCAAAATAGAACAGTAAATAAGCACGTAATAACAAAAAAAAGAGCAACAACTAAAGCGAAAGCCCCGCCGATAAATATGGAAATCGCAAATTTTATAGTATATCTCTCAAAAATTGGTCGATGTCGTTTTCTACGTTTTCTAAGATTAGTTTCATCACAGAAAACAACTTTAGGGGTATCAGGGGTATCTAAAAGTACTTCATGCTTCTCTCTAACTGGAGGATATAAATCTCTGCACGGCAGCTTAAATGATCTGGGATCAATCCAAGAAACAGCATCTTTGGCTATTGCATCGGCGTGCTCTTTCCCAGATATTCCAACATGTGCTGGAACCTAACAAAATTTAGTATTAAAACCCCTCCGCTTAGTTAAAAATAACCATTTTAAAATAATTAAGACTACTGGATGTTTGAAATAAAATTCTTTCAATGACCCTATGCATTACTTGAGAGCCTCCCACTATGCTCAAAGGACGGAAAAACTAAGCCAAAACTAGCGCCTGCACTGGTTTTGGATCCATCGGTAAAAACTGGGATAAAATTATCATGTGACATATGATCTACCCAAACATCCACCGCTCTCTCCTGCCAAGCTGACCAATGGGGAGAGAGACATGCTCCTACTGCGGTCTGCGGGTGAGGTAATGACTCCTACTTCCGAAAATTCTTAAGCACAGACAAGGAAGAAGGACCTCCCAAAGGTTCAGCTCTTCTTCTGCCATAAGATCCATGCCAAGGACCTCTCCTGCTTTTCAAAGGGCGAGCGCCAGAGAAGGAAGCCAAGGCATCAGAAACCTGAGAAGATGTACTTGGGAGAAGCAGGCCACAAGGAAGAAGTTGTTGGGCTGGAGTGGAAGGTACAAGTCTGGCACTAAACTTGCAATTACCCCTTGAAGAAATGGGAGGAAACCTGAGGAAAAAGCTCTTAATAAGGCCCAGTGAGCTCCAGAAGAGGCATCACCTTCATGTTCTTTCAAAATCTCAGAAAGCACAGACATCAAAAAGGGAATTGCCAAAAGGAAAAGAGGACAATAAACAATTTCTCTGCATCTCCGAAACAGAAGAGGGTAACTGAGAGAAATACGGGTTATGCCTTCGAGACAAGAAAGGCCTGCATAGAAGCAGCAAGCTCGTTCTGTGGCAAGGAAGCGATCAAAATAGACAAGCAAAATTTATCAAAAAGAGGAGTATCGAGAGGAACAAACCCGGAGTCCTTATCATACATTAAAAGACCTCCGAGGGCCCCACGTTGAAGGATTGAGCCTCCTGCAAGGAGCTCATAACAGACTCCATGGCAATAAAGTCTTCTAGCAAGACTGAGACCAAAGCCTTGGAAAGCAAAGGCTGATCTGAAAGTCGGACAAAATTGGGATTTGGTTTGGGGGGGATCGAGAGAACGAAGTATCATCCGCCACCTGATAAACACCTCTCCGGTGTTGTAGAAGAGAAGAGAGCTTCCTCTTCCCTTCCCCAAAAGTTTAGCGGCGACGTCCGTCCTCACCCTCACGAACCTCTGAGCAGAGGGAAAACTTAAAAACTCCTGTGATTGGGAAGGGCCGTCACGAAAAATCCCTTCTGTAATACAGCAATGAGGAGGCTGCTTCAGCTCTTTAGGCCTCACCTAAGGAAGAAAACTCAAATCTAAATATGATGTTTTTATAATAAAACAAGGTTTTAATTATACTTATCCAGTAATTACAGTTATGGTTTCTGTTATTCGCAGCAGTATAGATTCAAAATTCGCGGTAGCGACACCAATAAGTGTGTAGGTGACACAGTCTCGCCCCCCTAACGAGAAGGTTAGGAACAACACAGCCAATTAGCTCATTCCGTTTATGCTTATGTCCATCAGCGGGGAGGAGGGAGGGCTCTGATCATGTAATTACTGGTAAGTCTAATCAAAACCTTGTTTTATTATAAAAACATCATTTTCAATTATGCAACTTACCCAGGAATTACATAGCTGACTCCCACATTGACAGGAGGTGGGATAAATGGACATACTCTACCCTAAAACGTTAAGTCATGTAATGAATTAGAAATAGATAAGTTACTACCATTGAAACAATGCTTGTCGTTCCTTGTTAGTTAAGAGAGCTTGCAGTAGAGACTGCCTCTGGTTGGTGCTCAACTTAACCTGTAGTGAGTGGTGTGGCAGTAAAGCCGAGGGTCGCCTCTACTTAAGGGGGAGCCTTGTAGCAAGGATGATTCTAATTGCTCACAAGGACTACAATTTCCCCTTGCCCTAGGCACTGTACCATAACAAAAAAAAAAACAGATTATTATGTCACCTACACTTACAACCAGATTATTATGTCACCTACTCTTAAGTAAAATCCACAACCCCTCCACTATAAGTGTCGGGTGCTCTGGGTACATTGTACCCTCTTGGCTCCCTAAACTTCGATCCTTCACTATCAGGTGAAGGTTCGGACAATAAGAGGGAATCCTATGATTTCTTCCTCGATACCATACCAGTAGTTAAAATTTTCAAGGTACTGACTAAATTAGCACTTTTCCAAAAAATTCTCTTACTCCATGAGAAATGATGAATGATCACACTACCAGTGGGTTGAATGTGAAATGGACATATGAGACATATAGCTCTTGAAAGCTAATGAGGTAGAGGTTGTACTTAATGTCATTAGCTTTGCTAACAAGATGCAAATGCTCCTCTTAAACCTGAGTCTCAGAAGAAAAAGACCATTAGGGTAAATGGCAAGATGTCCTAATCAGAGGACGAGATGCATATGTACTTGCCATAACATCTTGGATTAAATCTGGTCTGGGCTTCTGGTTCTAGGAAATACCAGACCATCTAGCCGAACAGAGTTCCACTCTTCTCCCTGCAATAAAGCACTTCCGGCTCTGATAGAACAGGGTTTGCACTTGACTGTAGTTGTCGTCCAGAGTTCCTATCAGAAGGAGCTAGTTCTGCTAAAAAACTACACAGTGGGAAGATTTTGCTTCTTGCAGCTTAATTCAACCGCCAGGACGCTGAATTTCCCTTGTATGAACCAGGTCTGCAAACTTCAAACAGCACCCGGTGGATAGCCGTCAATTCTTTCAATTGATGTGCCACTTTCTCATGGGATGTCCCCAATACTCTGTGTCTCCCGAACCAGGATTGGGCGTATCTGAATAGAATACCAGGTTGGGGCTCAAGAGGAAGAAGGGACTTCCCTTCTAATAGCCTGTCTTCTGATCTCCACCAAGACAGGTCCTCCTTTACTTCAGATGTTGCCTAAAACACAAATGAGTCTGGAAATTTTTCCCCTTCCAGTTATCTTTAGGAAGAGCTAAAGCTTCCTAATGTGAAACTGCCAGACAACAAAAACTGTTCTATAGAGGATAGGGTGCCCAACAGGCTCCTCCATTCCTTTGCTGAGCAATCTTGAAGGGCTAGTAAATGGTCCACCTACTGAAGGCACGACTCCACTTTTTTGTGGAGATGGAAAAGCCAGAAAGCATCAGAGTCTATCCTCATCCCCAAAAAGACACAATCCAAACAGGAGACTAACTGTAACTTCCTCAAGTTTATCAGAAGTCACCGCCAATGATGGAAATTTCTGCACATCCTCTGAGAACTTCTTCTATGAATGTGACCGAAGAAGCCAATATTCCAGGTAAAGAGAGATTTTTATCCCAACTAGTTACAGCCATTCTCAATGGGGCTAAGCTGTGAGTACTTAAACACTCGTGTGGCTGTCGAAAGCCCAAAGCACGGAGCTGTGAATTGGTACTCTCTCTGAAGATGAAATGAAGAAACTTCTTTGAGCCTTGGTGAATTGGGATATGGAACTATGCATCGTCTATATCGATGGACACCATCCAGTCCCATTGATGAAGTAACAAGAAAAACTGTCTGATTCTTGCTCACCTCTAACAAGGGCCTCAACCCCGCTGAGGCCTTGGGGGACTTACTAATAATCAGTTATAAAATTCAGGAGTTAGTGGGCTACTACTAACTCTATGACATGGCCTTCTTCTGCAAGTGACGACACTTCTCTTGACAGGGCAATAAACGTCTGAATTATGAATTTTCCAAGTAGGCTAAAGCTATCGGAGAGCTGAATAAGGGCAGAACGGTCTTGAAAGGAATGTTGTAACCTTCTCTCAACACTATGATCCAAGGTTCTGCTCCTCTTGCTTCCCAGTTCATTCAAATTGGCGGAATCTTTCTCCTGCAGGTGCCCGGAGGACTGCCTCTTCACTTCTTAGCACGGATTTGGAGGAGGATTTCCTAATGGCTCGAGGGCTGATCATCCTCTTTCCCCAATCTAGGGAATGACCTAGGGCTTCCCTTGCCATGAAAGAGATGAGCACATATGGAAGGAGAAGGGTGTGAGCTAGTAGTGGTAAAACAAGAACACTTGGTTGAGTGAGAGAGAGATAAGGTCTGGGGTTGACTTCATCTGGAGGTCAGAAGCTACCTGAATTACTGGATCCTCAGGAAAAAGGTGTTTACTATCCAGAGGAGGGTAAAGAGGGGTAGACCTCTGTGTCTGATACACTCCTTGGTGGAGAAAGAACACGAGTTCTCTCTACTTCAGAATGCCCAACATAAAAGAAGACAATTCCAGGGAACTGTCTCTGATACAGGCGGCCCTCGGTTACCGGCAGGGGTTCCATTCCTGGCTGCCGACGCCAAGTGATTTTCGACGCTAAGCGATTTTAAAGCCTACGGCCGCCGCACACCTTCTTTCGAAATTCTAGACCAGTTAACAGCGCCCTAGACCAGTGAAACGGCGCCGTGATCCCGTAATGGCACAATAAGTAAAATTATATTTATGCCGTATAGTACTATAGAATTTAATGTACAGTAGTACGGTACAGTACAGGCAGTCCCCGGGTTACAATGGTCTTGGCTTACAACGTTCCGAGGTTACGTCGCTTTTCAATAATATTTATCAGACATTATTTCCAGGGTTACGACGCATGTTCCAGGGTTACGACTCCTACAACGGTCATCTGGCAGATGAAATATGACACCAAAAAAGCAAAATAATCAATATTTGAAGGTTTTTTTTGATGAAAAATGCCATAAGAATGCAGTTTACATAGTTTTCAATGCACCCAAAGCATTAAAAGTAAGGTTTTCTTAGGATTTTTGACGATGTTCCGGCTTACGACGATTTTCGGCTTACGACGCGTCTCAAGAACAGAACCCCCGTCATAACCCGGGGACTGCCTGTACATTATAGTATTAAATATTGTAAGGTGTAAAAAGCCTAGCTTTAATCCTTTGGGTGTCTAGAGTATGTAAAGATATAATAAGGTTTTATACAATGTACAAGTAGCTGTAGTGTTCAATTTACAATAATTCGTCTTACGACAATCCAATTTTATGAGAGACCAAATTATATGATAGCCTAACTTTATCCCATCTTCTGGTTACATACGTTCAAAAACAGCAAAAGAGAATGATGAAAGTATGGTTTTAACGTTATACTCGTTGCGCAAACATGTACAGCCACGAACAACCGAAAGAGAAACAACTTTTTTCTCTAAGTACAACCGAATTGGATAACATCTGTTTGGCTTGTATTTCAATCATCGTACTATAGTACACTATTACGTAGTTGTTATAAATGACGTTATGTAGAATAGAACCAAGATATCTTAGTGTAATAACTTTATTCGCTATGGATCAAAGATCAATCGGGAAATATACTGTTAAATTTAAACTGAAGCTGAGAAAACTGTTCAAAAGCTGCTAATGACTATTATCGTGCATCGGCAACCAGGATAAAACTCCAGTAAATGTATGCCATCAAACACAACCGTAGATAAAATTGAGATTAAATCATTTTAATCAAAACTACTGTGCTAGAAAGAATACATTTTACTGTTGGTTTCACGCCGATATACATAAGATAAATAATGTAAAGTTCGTATTACGATGATATAAAGGAAAATTGCGAACGGAATCACTTAATTTTTTCATGCACTAAACATGCCACCAACATAATCTGTTAAAAAAAAAAAATTAGTTCACAATCACAACCAGACCTATTCAATTAATATTTCCACCTAAACACACATCGTATAAGGAAAAATAACCTTGTTTCATATAAGTATCTAGATATTTGTTTATACTAACTAGAAGCAAGACAATTCACTCAGAATTGCCTTAAATATGGCGAAACAAACTCGTATTCACCATCAACTGATTTCAAACCAAAACATTGACTGCTTTGCAGAATACTGGCTTAGATGTGCCGTAGTATTTTATAATACAATAATATGAGAATACATACAATGTTATTGGATACAGTGAAGTAATGTATAACTTTTTAAAGGATTTATGAAAAAGATGCATAATTAATAAAATAACACCATGCATTTTTCGGAACAGAGGCGGACAAGAACAAACATGAAAAAACATCCTCTGACAACGTGGAGGGTGTTACAAAAGCTGCCTTAAATTGTACCATATTTATGTACAAAAACAAAAATACCCTATACGTAATATATTTTCATACACATTTTAAACTTAAAAACATGAACATTTATAAAATCGACACATCGATCGCTAAATTTGCACTCTTTTAAACTTTATATTTTCGGAAGAGTGGCAGGTGGCAGCTTACAAGAACGAACATAAAAAACATCGTAGTATTTGATAACATGAAGGGCAGTTTCAAGAGCTGCCTTTGTATCATATTTCTGCGCAGAAATAAAAAACTGATTTCTGGGCTCAGCTCGTGTCGCTTGCGCGAAATATCCTTTAATCTATTATTTCTAGGGTAAATGTACTAACACATACCAGAGAATAAATAAAATAAAGAAAAAGGTCAGTATAACTGACTCGCTCACCCTCCAGGAGGGTGTCGGTATGAACACTAGGCGAGTGAGACCACTACCACGAGCCAAATGCCAATGGAAATCTCCCACTACAAAACCCTCCAAGAGGGGAGCCGACCCACAGAGTGAGCAGCTCGTACTACTACTACTCCATCCCATGCTGCCGACTGCTGCGCCTCTGGTGGCCATCCTTTTCAGTTAGCGCACACGAGTCACACGTGATATTTTTCTCTCTGTGTTTTTTTGTGCCCTTTCGTTGGATTTATCTATAATGGAGCGTGCAGCTATCGCAGCAGCTAAGTTTAAGTACTCAGTATTTATGGTTAGTTGTTTTTTCCGGCCCTGAGACAGTATTTGCCGTTTTTTAGGTATAAATACGATCTCTGGGTCGGAAGCATGGCAGCATGGTTCTGCCTCGTGGTGGGTTCGTTCTTGGTCTCCCATACCTAGAACATCCCCTTTTCTACGTACGCTCTATATTAGTTATCCGCTTTTCTTATGGTTCTGTCTACTCAGGTTTGTCATGCATGCATGTCTTTTACCTTATGTAGGCTTCTTCTATCCAGACCCTAGTCCCGGCTCTTAGTATCGGCCTCCGACTAGCTTTGAGTGGTAGACTTGCTTTCGGGTTAGTCGTACACTCCTGGATTTTTTCTCCTGCTATGTTGTTTTCTTCTTTCATTTTATTTATTTATGTATTGTTATAGTTAGGTTAGGCGTCTGGCTTAGCCTAGGCCCTGGCTCATTGAGCCTATTCTACCGCTCATCAGTTCGGTTGCTTCCCTATAGCATCTCTCTGATCAGTTGGTTTCGGCCCAGTGGGCCTATATGCTACCGCTTTTCAGTTCAGTTGCTTCCCGATAGCATCTCTCTGATCAGTTGGTTTGTCCTAGGCTTAGTTGTCTTATGTTGGTCTTACCGCCTCGTGGTCACTACGTGATCACGAGACAGCCAGACGCCTGCCCAGTCACCTTCCCCCCCCTCCCGCTCTTCCATAGAGTCGGCGGTTGGGGGTGGGTCGGTCTGCCCATGCTCGCTCATTCTACCCGAGCCTGCCTCCCTCTCTCCCCCCAGGCGGAGGGGCTAGGGAGTCGGGACAGACCCAGACTGGACTCGACCCCTCCGGCTTCTCGGTCCGGCCGGGTGGTACGTAGTGGGGGGTACTGGCCTTTCCCCCCCTCCGTTGCTACCTAGTCGCTCCGTGCTAGTTCGAGCCTGTATGTCTTCTCGCCCTTTCCCACCTTACTAGGGCTCCTTTCCTGACAGGAGTCCTGGTATCCAGTGGAAAGATGTTAGCCCACCCAGTAGAGTGGACCGGAACATACAGGGGGTCACTGCTAACCTTACCGTATTGCTGAGTTACTACACTCCGCTACGCACTGGACTTGGTCCGGTTCGTTTGTGTTTTAGGTTTAAGTGTTTTTGATTAACTATAAGTTTATCTTAAGTACCTTAACCATCCCCCCTCCCTTACATGTCTTACCGGATCTCTCCGGGATTATAGCCTATTCAGGCGATGCAGGGAGGGGTTATGCCCAAATTTTTTCCGAGCTCCGGCATGCAACGGAGTTCTTCTGTCCTTTAGTCTGTAAGTGTTACTCTTTAAGATACTCATGTGTCTTCCCACTTACAGGCCACCAACTGTGAGCATCCGGGATGCGCCGCCACACTTCAGGACCCATGTTGGGACAAGAGAAAGTTTCGGCCGGTTCCCATGGGCTCCATGCGCGACTTTGCACGGGGACATCCAGGTCTGGTACCATGAGACGTGTACCATATGTTACGACTTGGTGAGCCAGCTTTTGGACGGGGTAAGTATTCCATCTCCAATAGCTGCTCCGCTTCTTTTTTAGTGCTTAAGTTTTCATCATTCATTTTAACTTAAGGCATCTAGTTTAAGTTATACTTTAAGTTTTAGTTTTAAGAGATTCTTAAATCTAATCTACGCCCTCTCTCCTTCCAGGCGCCGGCAGTGAGGGATACCGCACTGGCTACCCTGCGGGCCTGGGTCGGCGGTTTTGGGAAGAACGCCGCCAAGGGTATGCCCTATACATCTGGAGAAACGGTTGGCGGTATTAATCTTCCCCGGAGGCAAGGCGACAGGATACGTCGACCCAGTAGAGGCGGCCCCGACTATCGCCTTCATCTAACAACAGCTGGCTGCCTCATTAACTGATCAAGACCAGGATATCTCCACAGACGTCGCGACTCTAGATATTAATGTTGAACCTATGGTAGGTGTAGACGACCTGTTGGTCGAGGTAGGTACGGTGGACACCCAAGGTCTCCCTTGGGCGTAACTGTTTCTTCTACTCCTGCAACCTCTCCATCCTTCCAAGGCTTTACGGGTGATGAATTATATTCTCCTCCTGACGCTTCGGTTAGACCTAAGGTCAAGAGTAAAGCAGTGATGACCTTGACTAAGACGTCATCGTCGTCTAAGAAGACGACCTCAGCTTCATCCTCCTCCCGTAAGTCTCCGGCTGGGAATCCCGGAGCAGACAGGTCTAAAGCTTCTAGCTCCGGCTCTAAGTCCTCGAGGAGTACAAATCCTCCAGAGAGAGATCTCGCACTCCGGCAGAGTCACCAGTTCCGCTACCCTTGGTTCCGATTCAGAGCCACCCTTCCACCTCCGCAGCAGCTCCGGCTTTGGACTCCAATGCTGGCCTGTTGCAACAGGTGGGCGACCTGGTTGGGTCCCTAAAGAGTAGCATGGAACAAATGATCTCTCGTTTGTCGGATAGGATTACTTCCCAAGACTCCATTATAGCCGGGCTAAGAGAAGCTCCTCTAGCCTCTCCTCCACTTTCCAATACAAGTGGAACTCAGCTTCCTCCCTATGACTCGCTACCTCCGTTCTCTATGAACAACCCATGGAGAGTAGCGTCATACGCCCCCTTCCAGGACGGTCTCATCTCTATACCGGAATTTGGGACTCGAAGAATAGAGGACTTCGAGTTCTTTACCCGAAGACCTCCAGCCTCCGTTTATAGGCTACGCAAGGCTCACACCTTCAGCCATGGTTCGGGACGATAGGGTACCAAAGGAGACAGTCCTCTATTCACGAGACCAGGCTCAAAGAGAATGGCTCAGGTGTTTAGAGGACATGGATTGTTCTAATACCAAGATACAACCTTTTAAGAGTCCCTTTACCATTTTCACAATGGATGAAAGTACCCCGCTCCCGTTCCTGACCTAGATCGCGAGGTCGACCATCCCAGCGGCCCAGAAGGGGGAACCCATACCTCAGTTGAAGGAAGCAGATCCCACTTCTCCGTTACTCCCCTCAGTTGGAGAATTGTGGGAAGACTTGCCGAACACCTTCTCAGCTGGCAAACTCAAACTGGACTGTGCTATGGAGCAGTTTGGTGAAAAGCTACCCAGGCTTCCAGATAGCCTTATTCAGGCTGAATTTGACGCGAAATCGCGACTAGCCAGATCAATTAACTCTATGGCTATGTCCGAGGTAGCAACCATGGCCTATGGATCAGAACCGATTTTTAAGCTCATGACCAAAGCCCTGACTCAAACGGTACAGTCAGATATGTTTGAGTTTGCCACTGCTAGAACGAATTGTAGGAAGCATGTCCTACAAGAGGCAACCATTCGGCATGAGCCGAATAGGTTACTCTCGTCTAACATCTGGGGAGCAGATCTCTTCCCAGAAGCTATGGTAAAGGAAGTCCAGTCAGAGGCTACGAGGTTGAACCAGAGCCTTAAGGACCGTTGGGGCCTTACGGCTAACAGGAGCAAGACCTAACACCTAAAGGTAAGGGACAGAGGAAACCCAGGCGTTTCCATCCTTACCAGAAAAAAACAACCACGCTTTCCTCAGCAAGTTCCAGCGGTACCATTAGTGCAGGCAGCCCAACCTTCCACTTCTAAAGGTCAATCACAGCCAATTTATGTGATATCCCCTCAGCCTCAGCCCTCCACCTCTTACGCCATCTCTCCAGCTTACAATCAAGCCTTCGAGAGTCAAGCTTCACAGAAGTATGACCGCTCGGGTAAGGGAGGCAGAGGTAAGCGTTCCTTTCGTGGGAGAGGATCGGGAGGCCCCTTTAATAGGGGAAAGCACTTCAGAGGAGGCCGAGGCGGTTACCAGAACCAATGAAGAACTTCAGGTAGGAGGGAGGCTGTTTCACTTTCGACACCGGTGGAATTCAGCGAATGGGCTCAGAGCATAGTGTCAAAAGGTCTGGGTTGGAGCTGGTTGACGAACCCACCTCCAGCCAGACCTTTCCGTCAACTTCCTTCCAAAGAATTGACAGAGTACGCAGAGGACCTCCTTCAGAAAGGAGCTATAGCGAGAGTCAAGAGATTAAAATTTCAAGGTCGCTTGTTCAGCGTGCCAAAGAAAGGCTCACAAAAAAGAAGGGTAAGTCTTAGACTTGTCCCGCTTAAACTTAGCCATCCGCTGCGACAAGTTCAAGATGCTCACGATCTCACAGGTGCGGACCTTACTTCCCCCGTGGGGCCGTCACCACCTCTATCGATCTTACAGACGCTTACTATCATATCCCTATTGCAAGACACTTCCGTCCGTATCTGGGTTTCAAGATAGGAGACCAGACATTCTCCTTCAAGGTAGTTCCCTTCGGACTCAACGTGGCACCCAGAGTGTTCACGAAGCTAGCGGAAGTGGTAGTGCAACAACTCAGGACACAAGGGATTATGGTAGTAGCGTATCTCGAACGATTGGTTGATCTGGGCTCCACCAGTCGAGGAATGCAACAGAGCTACACTGAAAGTGATTCAGTTCCTGGAATATCTAGGTTCAAAATAAACAGGACCAAATCAAGACTCACTCCAGAGTCAAACTTTCAGTGGCTGGGCATTCAATGGAATCTATCCTCCCACACTCTGTCGATCCCATCAGCCAAAAGGAAAGAAATAGCGAAGTCAGTCAAGCAATTTCTAAGTCACAAACTAGCGTCAAGGAGAGCTCAGGAAAGGATCCTGGGTTCTCTCCAGTTTGCATCAGTGACGAACGTCTTAATGAAAGCCAAACTGAAAGACCTTACCAGAATCTGGCGCTCGCGGGCAAATGTCAGGTCCAGGGACAGACTATCCTCAGTCCCTCTGATTCTAAAGAATCGACTTCGGCCGTGGGCGAAAGTCAAGAATTTGTCAGTGTCAGTACCCCTTCAGTTCCCTCCACCAGGGATCACCATCCACACAGACGCGTCCTTAAGCGGTTGGGGAGGGTATTCCCAGGTCAAACAGGTCCAAGGGACTTGGTCACCTCAGTTCCGTCAGTTCCATATAAACGTACTGGAGGCAATGGCAGTGTTCTTGACTCTAAAAAGGTTGCGCCCACCAAAGTACTCCCACATAAAGCTAGTCCTGGACAGCGCAGTGGTAGTACATTGTATAAACAGAGGAGGCTCCAAGTCACGTCATCTAAATCATGTCATGGTAGCCATCTTCTCCCTGGCAGACAAGTTCAGTTGGCATCTTTCCTCCACTCACATAGCTGGAGTGAGAAACGTCATAGCAGACGCCCTATCCCGATCAGTGCCCCTAGAGTCGGAATGGTCACTGGACAACAGTTCGTTCCAATGGATCCTTCAAAGAGTTCCAGGGCTACAGGTGGACCTCTTCGCATCTCAAGCGAACCACAAACTACCGTGTTATGTAGCCCCCAACCTGGACCCTCTGGCCTATGCCACGGACGCCCTGGTCTAGACTGGAACAACTGGAAGAAGATTTATGTCTTCCCTCCAGTGAATCTTCTCATGAAAGTATTAAACAAACTCAGGACATTCAAGGGTCAAGTGGCTCTAGTAGCCCCAGACTGGCCGAAGAGCAACTGGTATCCTCTAATTCTGGAGCTGGGCCTTCGTCCTCTTCGGATCCCCAATCCCAGGCTCTCCCAGTCAGTACAAACGAAGACTGTGTTCGCTTCCTCAGGGATTCTCAAAACCCTAACTTTATGGATTTCATGAAGTTTGCGGCAAAAAGAGATGCGAATATTGACCCTCAGAATATTCTCTTCTTGGAATCCGATAAAAGGGATTCAACTTTGAGACAGTATGATGCTGCTGTCAAAAAGTTAGCAATCTTCCTGAGAGAATCAGATATTGAATCATGACAGTTAATTCAGCTATATCCTTTTTCAGATCCTTATTTGAAAAAGGTTTAGCAGCTAGCACGATTACGACAAACAAGTCAGCATTGAAAAAGATATTTCAATTTGGATTCAACATAGACTTGACGGATTCCTACTTCTTGTCTATTCCTAAGGCATGTGCTAGACTTAGGCCTTCTGTAAGGCCTTCGTCAGTTTCATGGTTCTTAAACGATGTTCTAAAACTGGCTTCAGAAACCGATAATGACACATGCTCGTTTATAATGCTCTTAAGAAAAACCCTATTTTTATTAAGCTTAGCTTCAGGAGCAAGAATTTCAGAACTGTCGGCTTTATCCAGGGATCCGGATCATATTCAATTCCTTCCCACAGGGGAAGTCCTACTTTCTCCAGAACGTAGCTTCTTAGCAAAGAATGAAGATCCTTTGATGAGGTGGGATCCTTGGAAGGTACTACCCTTCCACAGGATGTATCCCTTTGCCCAGTTTCAACCTTACGAGCCTTTCTGTCCAGGACCTCTTCATCTTCATCGGGTCCCCTCTTTAAGAGGGAAAAAGGTGGAACTTTATCCATTAAAAGGCATCAGGCAACAAATCCTGTACTTTATTAAGCAAGCCAATCCTGACTCTTCCCGAAAGCACATGATGTCAGGGCAGTAGCCACCTCAATTAATTACTTTCAACATATGAACTTCGATGAGTTGAAAAAGTATACCGGATGGAAATCGCCGACAGTGTTCAAACGTCACTACCTTAAGTCCTTGGAAGCTCTGAAATTTCCAGCAGTAGCAGCGGGTAAACATAGTTTCCCCTGATCTAGCTAATCTGTAGTAGAAGATTCAGTCCTCCTTTCTACCTGCCTCACCCAACAGTTCGTCTATTCCTACCTTATTCATTTGCATTCACCTTGTGTCTTAGCTGCTTTTATGATGGTGTAGTGGGTGCCCCTTATTGTTTTGCTAGGGACACTCACAGATGATTATAAACATTGATCTCATGGATGTTACCCCCTTATTTTTATGCTAGGGGATACATCGTATTCTAATGGTTACGGGTTTTGTATATTAAGTCATATACTTTCCTTTATATATTATCATTGTGATTAATTTGTTATCTGATTATATTAATTGCTATTATATTTTTGATACATGCCTTTACACAGATATCATTTTGATACATGTAAGCCATTTTCCTGTATATATGTAAATTACCTTTTGTTAAGAAACATTATTAGAATTAAGGGTAATTTAAGCATATTCCTAATTTTATATCACTGTGTATATGTATCTTTTTATTAGCAATTATATTCACTTTATATTTATTTTATCTTTTATTTGAGACCTATTCTGTTTTATTTTATTACTTTTGTTTACAATCTTGTGCTATTTCTCTGGTACGATTTCGCGCAAGCGACACGAGCTGAGCCCAGAAAAGGGATTTTGACGTAAGGAAAAATCTATTTCTGGGCGATTGGCTCGTGTCGCCAGCGAAATCCCACCCTACCCATCCCTTCGCCCAAGATTGTCTGCTAACTTCAGGATGGCCACCAGAGGCGCAGCAGTCGGCAGCATGGGATGGAGTAGTAGTAGTACGACCTGCTCACTCTGTGGGTCGGCTCCCCTCTTGGAGGGTTTTGTAGTGGGAGATTTCTATTGGCATTTGGCTCGTGGTAGTGGTCTCACTCGCCTAGTGTTCATACCGACACCCTCCTGGAGGGTGAGCGAGTCAGTTATACTGACCTTTTTCTTTATTTTATTTATTCTCTGGTATGTGTTAGTACATTTACCCTAGAAATAATAGATTAAAGGATATTTCGCTGGCGACACGAGCCAATCGCCCAGAAATAGATTTTTCCTTACGTCAAAATCCCTTTTTGACGAAGGAAAAATCTATTTCTGGGCAAGGGCCCGTGTCGCCCAATGAAATATCCTTTCAGTTCATATTTCTAAGGTAAATAATACTAACATTACCAGAGAAAACTAAAAAGGGGATGTCAGAGTGTTCTGACTCGCTCACCCTAAATAAAAATAGGGTGTCAGTATGGTACTGGGGCGAGTGAAACCACTACCACGGGCCTCTTGTCATTTAGATATCTCCTCCACAAAATCCCCCTGCTAGAGAGAGCTGGTACACAGCCCGCGCCAGCAACTACTACTACTTGCTCCCCCACACCAACACCAGTGCCTCTAGTGGCCATCCTTGAAGTTAGAAGACCAAGCTTGGGCACAAGGGTGGGAGAGAAAACAGGGGGGGATTTCACTGGGCGAAACGGGCCCTTGCCCAGAAATAGATTTTTCCTTCATCAAAATCCCTTATCTGGGCTCAGCCCATGTCGCTTCGTGAAATAGTACCAGAGAATTAGCCACAAGCTTGGGGAAAAGGTAACAGTATAAGGTAATAAGAAAACACGAAAAAACATAAGACGAGTATAATCTAGAACAAATATTACAAAGTTATCGTATAAATACTTAAACTAACTTATAGTAACTTATGTTAGCCTTAAAATAAATAACAAGAATTAACATTATACTTATGCTAACTTACGATAACTTAAAGCTAGAATGAAACATTATACAGGCGGCCCGCGGTTAACGACGCAATCACTCAACGGCGAATCGGTTTTACGGCGGTCGTCAAAAATATTCATTAAAAAAAAAGGCATTTTAAAGGTATCTTTACGGCACAAATTTCAGATAACAGCGCCGCTGTCGAACGAGTTCATACATTTGTAGAAATGCCGCTCAGACCATAAAGGTTATGCAAATTATATTAACAAATTTTATGGAGAGTTATTACGTAGGTATTAGGGTAAAATATATGCCTCTGACACTGTTCTATGCCGAAAATATCGAGTTACATAAGTGCAAATTAGCTATGGATGTGTCGATTCATAAATGTTCATGCTTTTGTTTAAAATGTGTATGAAAATGTATTACGTGAAGGCATTTTTATTTCTGTACAGAAATATGATACAAAGGCAGCTTTTGAAACTGCCCTTCACATTATCAAATACGATGTTTTTTCATGTTCTTTCTTGTAAGCCGCCGCCTGCCGCTCTTCCAAAAATATCGATTTAAAAAAAGTGCAAATTAGCGATCGATGTGTCGATTTTATAAATGTTTATGCTTTTTTGTTTAAAATGTGTATGAAAATGTATTACGAATAGGGTATTTTTATTTCTGTGCAGAAATATAAAAAGGCAGCTTTTGAAACTCCCCTTCAAGTTATCAACTACGATGTTTTTTTCAAGTTTGTTCTTGTATGCCGCCGTCTGCCACTCTTCCGAAAATATCGAGTTAAAAAGAGTGCAAATTTAGCGATTGATGTGTCAATTTTTCAAATGTTTATGCTTTTATGTTTAAAATGTGTATGAAAATATATTACGTAAAAGTATTTTCATTTTTGTACAGAAATAAGATACAAATTAAGGCAGCCTTTGTAACTATGCTCCACGTTGTCAGGGGATGTTTTTTCATGTTCGTTCTTGTCCGCCAGTTCCGAAAAATGCATTGTGTTATTTTATTAATTGTGCATCTTTTCCATAAATCCTTTAAAAAGTTATACATTATTTCACTGTATCCAAGAATATTGTATGTATTCTCATATTATTGTATTTTAAAATACTACGGCAAACTTAAGCCAGAATTCCGCGGAGCGGCCAATGTTGTGGTTTGAAATCAGCTGATGAATACGAGTTTGTTTCACCATAACGCAATTCTGAGCGAATGCTCTTGCTTCTAGTTAGCATAAACGAATATCTATATACTTGACTTATATGAGACAAAGTTATTTTTCCTTATACAGCATGTTTTTTAGGTTGGAAAATATTTATTGAATATGTCTCGTTGTGAATGTGAACTACTATTTTTTTCGTTAACAGATTACGTTGGCGGCATGTTTATTGCGTAAAAAATTACGTGATTCCATTCGCAATAATCCTTTATATCATCGTAATACGAACTTTACGTTATCTTATATCGGCGTGAAACCAACAGTAACATGTGTTCTTTCAAGCACAGTAATTTTGATTAAAATTATTTTATCCCAATTTTATCTACAGTTGTGTGTGATGGCAGACGTTTACTGCAGTTTTATCCTTGTTGCCGATGTACGATAATAGTCATTAGCAGCTTGAACGGTTTTCTCAGCTTCAGTTATAACTAGGTTTAAATTTAACGGTATATTTCCCGATTGATCTTTAATCTATATTGATCTCTGATCTATAGTGAATAAAGTTATTACATTAAGATATCTCAGTTCTATTCTATACATAACGCCATTTATAACAAATATGGTAATGTTGCACTGTAGTACGATGATCGAAATACAAGCCAAACAGATGTTATCCAGTTCGGTTGTACTTAGAAAAAAAAAAAAAAAAAAGTCGTTTCTCATTCGGTTGTTCATGGCTGTACACGTTCACGCAACGAGTATAACGTTAAAACCATACTTTCATCATTCTCTTTTGCTGTTATTGAACTTATGTAACTAGAAGATGGATAAAGTTAGGCCATTGTAATTTGATCTCTCATAAAATCGAACTATCGTAAGACTAATGATCGTAACCTGAACACTACAGCTACCTGTACACTGTAGAAACTTTATTATATCTTTACATAATCTAGACACCAACATGTACTGTACAGTAAATTCTATAGTACTATACTGCATAAATATAATTTTACTTATTGCGCCGTTGTGGGATTACGGCGCCTTTGACTGGTCTAGAGTTTCAAAAGAAGGTATGCGGCGGCCGTAGGCTTTAAAATCGCTCAGCATCGAAAATCGCTTGGCGTCGGTGGCCAGGAACGGAACCCCTGCCGCTAACCAAGGGCCGCCTGTATACAGTTGTGAGTAACCCTAGCATAAAAATAAGGGAAAACATCACGATATAGCCTTTTGGCAGCTAAGGCTCAAAACAGGGTAGAGCCTGGTGGCAGGATCACAGGAAAAATGTTAGTGAGGTAGGTAGAAAGGAGATCTGGATCTATGACTAAAACTACTTAGGCAGTGTCAGGAGAAACTGTGTTTCCCGCTGCCACTGCTGGAAATTTAAGAGATTCTAAGGATTTCAGGTAGTGACGTCTGAAAACTGTCGGTGACTTCCAGCCTGTATACTTCTTTAGATCATCGAAATTCATATGTTGGAAATAATTAATTGTGGTGGCTACTGCCCTGATGTCGTGAGCTTTGGGGAATGAATCAGGGTTGGCTTGTTTGATAAAGTATAAGATTTGTTGCCTAATTCCTTTTAAGGAAATAGTGCCACCTTTCTCTCTTATGAATAGTGGACCTGAGGACCTAGAAGATGTCCTGGACAGATAGGCTCGTAAGGTCGTCACTGGACATAGAGACGGGTCTTGAGGAAGAGGGAGGATCTTCCAAGGAGCCCATCTCATTAAAGGATCCTCATTTTTGGCCAAAAAACTACGATCTGGGGATAGAAGAACTTCTCCTGATGGAAGAAATTTGATATGGCCAGAGTCTCTAGAGAGAGCCGACAGTTCAGATATCCTGGCTCCTGAAGCCAGGCTTAGCAGAAATAATGTTTTCCTTAGGAGTGGTATATAGTTACATGAATCATTGTCAGTATCTGAAGCCAATTTGAGAACATCATTTAAGAACCATGAAATTGAGCTAGGTCTCTCTGATGGTCTGAGCCTAGCACAAGCTTTAGGAATAGACGAAAAATAAGAGTCTGTTAAGCCTATCTTAAAGCAAAGCTGGAAGATTTTCTTTAAAGCTGACTTATTGGTAGTAATAGTACTAGCTGCTAAACCTTTTTCAAATAAGGATCTGAAGAAGGAGATAGCCAGATTAGTAGTCATGGTTCGAGATTCTGTTTCCTTCAGGAAATTTGCTAGCTTTTTAACAGCTGCGTCATATTGACGTAAAGTTCATTCTCTTTTATCCAATTCTAAGAAAAGGATATTTTGAGGATCAATATTTGCATCTCTTTTAGCCGCAAACTTCATGAAGTCCATAAAGTTAGGGTTTTGAGAATTCCTGAGGAAGCGAACACAGTCCTCATTTGTACTGGTTGAGATAGCTTGTGATTGGGAACCCGTTGAGGCCGGAGACCCAATTCCAGAAGAAGAGGGAACCAGTTGCTCTTGGGCCAATCCGGGGCTACTAGAGCAACTTGCCCTTTGAAAGACCTGAGTTTGTTCAGGACTTTCAATAGAAGATTCACTGGAGGAAAGATGTATATCTTCTTCCACTGATTCCAATGGCATAAGCCAGAGGGTCCAGGTTGGGGGCCACATAGCACGGGAGCTTGTGGTTCGATTGTGATGCGAAAAGATCCACCTGGAGGCCACTCCGATTCTAGAGGAACTGAGCTATCACGTTCCTTACTCCCGCCAGGTGAGTGGAGGATAGATGCCATTTGTACTTGGCTGCTAGTGAGAAAATGGCTAACATGACGTGGTTTACGTGACTTGATTTGGATCCTCCCCTGTTGATGCAGTGTACTACTACTGCACTGTCCAATACCAGCTTGATGTGGGATTTCTTGGCTGGTAGAAGCCTCTTCAATGTGAGGGATACTGCCATAGCTTCTAATACATTTATGTGAAGCTGGCAGAACTGAGGTGACCAAGTCCCTTGTACTTTCCTGAATTGGGAGTATCCTCCCCATCCGCTTAGAGAAGCATCCCTGTGGATAACCAACGCCGGAGGGGGAAATTGAAGAGGGATCGACTTGGATAGGTTCTTGACCTCCGCCCAGGGGCGGAGTCGTTTGCGGAGAATCGGCGGGATGGCTGGCAACTTGTCTCGAGATTTGTTGTTTGTTCTTGAGCACCAGACCCGGTTTATATCTTTCAGCTTTGCCTTCATCAGAACATCTGTAACTGATGCAAACTGGAGAGAGCCTAGGATTCTTTCCTGGTTTCTCCTTGATGTTAGTTTGCATTTGAGGAATTGCCTTGTTGCTTTGGCTATTTCCTTCCTTTTGACCAACGGAATTGACAGAGTGTGGGAACCCCAGATATTCCAGAAACTGTATTACTTTGACCGTAGCTTTGTGGCATTCTTCGACGGTTGTTGCCCAAACGAGCAAATCGTCCAAATACGCTACTACCATTATTCCCTGGGATCTTAGTTGTTGAACTACTGATTCCGCTATCTTCGTGAATACCCTGGGGGCCACGTTCAACCCGAAGGACATCACTTTGAAGGAGAATGCCTGGTTTCCCAGTCTGAAGCCTAGGTACGGGCGGAAGTGTCTTGCAACTGGGGTATGATAATATGCGTCTGTAAGATCGATAGAGGTGGTGACGGCCCCACGGGGAAGTAAGGTCCACACCTGCGAGATAGTCAGCATTTCGAACTTGTCGCAACGAATGAATAAGTTTAGACGGGACAAGTCTAACATTATTCTTCTTTTGGTTGAGCCTTTCTTTGGCACGCTGAACAAGCGTCCTTGAAACTTTAAATGCTTGACTCTTGATACTACCCCTTTCTGAAGGTGTTCTTGTGCATACTCCGTCAATTCCTTTGTTGGTTTTTGAAGGAAGGTCTTGGATGGAGGAGGACCTTTGTTCCAACTCCATCCCAGTCCTTTGGACACAATACTTTGTGCCCAATTGCTGAATCCCCATCTGTGGCAATAGAGGAACAGTCTCCCTCCTACCTGAGGGTTCTCACTGACTTGCGGCAGGGCGTGATCCACGTCCTCCCCGGAAGTGCTTGCCTCTGCTAGGTGCTCTTCCGCCACCTCTTTGGCGAAATGCACCTCTGGCCCTACTTCCCCTTCCAAACCTATTAAAGGGTTGGAACGACTGACCTTCAAAGACTGGATTGAAGGCCAGAGATACTGCGTATGAGGTCGAGGGCTGATTCTGTGAGGTCAGTAGGAGTATTGGCTGGGACTGGTTCTTAGAGGTGGAAGGTTGTACCATCTGGGACACTGGCACAGATTGTACCACCTGTTGTTGCTGAGCAGCCTGGAAAGGTGGGAACTTCCTAAGCTTTTCCAGCTTCTTTGAAGCGGAGGAAGTAGGTTCGGGCTTCCTCTTAGATGACAGGCCCCAGCGGACCTTAAGGATCTGGTTAAGCCTTGTTGCTTCGTGCTGGACCTCGTTAACTACAGCCTCTGGAAAGAGGTCAGCACCCCAGATTGAAGACGCAAGTAGTTTATTTGGCTCATGACGAATAGTCGCCTCTTGCAGTACATGTTTCCTGCAGTTGCGTCTTGCTATGGCAAAGTCGTACAGATCACACTGAACGGTGTGTGTCTGTGCTTTGGCCAGAAGTTTAAATAGAGGTTCCGTTACGTACGTCACCGCGGCAACCTCCGTCATCACTAGGGCATTTAAGGTCCTCCCTAACCTAGTCCTAGCATCGAATTCTGCTTGGATGAGATTATCAGAAAGCCTAGGAAGTCTCTCGCCAAATTGTGCTATTGCACAATCTGGCTTGAGCTTCCCTACTGTGAAAGTAGCTGGGAGATCCGCCCAAAGGTCTTCGGTTCCTGGAAGGAGAAGTGATGTTGGCTCCGTCTCTTTAAGTTGGGGCATAGGCTCGTCTTTCATGGCGGCCTGTAGAGTCAACTCTGCTAGCTTATTGGTGAAAGGGATAGGTGTTTCTTCCTCTGCCACAAAGATAGTAAAGGGGCTTTTGAAAGCCTGGAGCTTGGTGTTCACACACTCCCAATCTTCTAAGCTCCTGATCCACTCCCTTTGGGCTTGATCCCGGCTGTAAACTGTAAATCACCATTTCTTTCAGGATCCTATCCTCCCTTTTCATTGCCGACTCTGTCAGACGGGCATAGCCAATAAATGGTGGTTGGAGGTTGGCGGGGTGAAACTCGAAGTCTTCTAATCTTCGAGTACTGCAATCCGGCAACGTCAGCATGCCGTCTTTAAAGGAAGCATGTGATGAAACCCTCCATGGGTTATTCGTCGTGAAGGGAGGAAGGGAATCATAGTCCGGCATGGGTTGCGCCACCATGCCGGACTGTGGGAGAACTGCTGCGGGATTCTCCCTGAGGCCCACCATCAGATTCTCTTGGTTTGTCAGTCTCTCCGAAATGCTTCTGATCGACTGACCTGACTCCTCGAACGAAGTGGAGATGTGCGAAAACATCTGTTCAAACTTGTCGTTAACTAGGTTTCCGACCAAGTTCCCCATTTGCTGCATTATATTTGCAGTAAATGCCTCGGTATCAAAGGGACTAGGGTCCCTGATAACCATAGGAGTCTTAGGACGTGTCCCGGTAGAAGTTGAAGGCTCAGGCTCCATAGAAGCTCGGGCCTTATCCTTTGAGGACTTGCCCCTGGACCCTTTCGAGTGCGAAGTAGAAGAGGACTTCGACTTTTCTGCTCCGGGGTGGTGAGCCGGAGACTTATGAGATGCGGAAGACGTGGTCTTCTTAGACGACGTCTTCTCGAGGGTCTTCAACTCCCGCTTCCCTTTCACTTTAGGGGTAGCTGAAGTGGATTTTGGCCTAACCGAAATTTCACTCTCCGAAAAGCCTTGGAAAGAAGTAGAAGAGTAATTAGGGGATGAAGATCCAGAAGGACCCAAGGGAAGCCCTTGAGCCCCCAACAAACTTACCTCAACTAACAAATTACCTGGGTCACCTACCGCCATTAGCTCTAAATTCAGGTCCAAAGTAGCCACTTCGTCCGCAATCTCAGGATTGCCTTGGGCTGCCAGCGCTTGTGCCACTTGCTGCTGAATGGCAGAGATGTAAGGGGCCGCCGCTGCCGGGTCGACGTAACCAGTTGATTTCCCGCCCGGGAAGAGGCGGACAGCCATACTTTGTCCAGGATGTATGGCTGCCCCTTAGTCACGTTCTTCCCGAACCTGCCGACCCAGGCCCTCAGGGTTGCTGACGCGGCATCTTTCACGGCGGTAGCCTGGAAGAGAGGGTCATTGTAATCCTTAAAACGAAGCCCCAAAGTTATATGATTAATTATCTAAAACTAAATATCGTTTATATCTCTTATAGGACTGCTTGAATAATCAGTTATAAGCAAAGTACTCCGGTATATACTTACGCCGGAGGAAAACTGCTCCACCAAATCATAACATACAGAGCAGGCTTCGTGATGCCATACCACTATGTCACCATAGCGGATGGCGCAGGAGGCGTGAGTCCGACAGACCTCGTGGCCACAGGGGTCCTGCAATATAGCATTGCAGCCAGATTCCTGGCAGTTGGTAGCCTGTAAGTGAGTATCAACGGTTACAAACAGGACTAGCCCGTTAAGAGATATAATACTCCGCTATATGCCGGAGTGAAAAATTTTTGGTATTAGCCCTCTCCTGTTCTCCTGTAGAGATATGTCTGTGAAACCTGGTATACTAGTCAGATAGTTTCCGGGGCACCGGAGTAAGGAGTTTCACCAAACTAGTTACCAGTCTATACGCCTGGGTGAGGAGTACAAGGACGGTGGAGGAACATGAGAGGGTTAATCCAGAAAAGACAAAACAAGGATAGGTGGAGCGCAGCTCCGCCGTATAAAAATTTCGCAGGCAGGAGGAGAACCCGGATCGTGAGTGGGCACTCCGCCGGCTTAGCGGAATATACAAACATAATAATAACACTAAAAGATAATAATAGGAACAAAAAATGTATGTATAATAATATATATATTATATATATATAAGATATATATATATATATATAATATATATATATATAGATATAATATTATATATATATATATATATATCTATATAATAAATATATATATATATGAATAACTTGATCACGAAGTATATAAAACGTGATGCTATGTATACGTAAATAAAGGTTTTTTTGCCACGAAGGAAAAAAATGAAAAAACGAGTTGGCCGAGTACTTTCGGTCCTATTCGCGGCCAACTCGTTTTTCATTTTTTTCCTTCGTGGCAAAAAAAACCTTTATTTACATATATATATATATATATATATATATATATATAGATGCATGTAGTGGTGCTACTCTCCGTCACCCCCTAGAAGAACTGGCGGGACCAGCTGAGCCCGCCGCTGGCGCGGTGGGTAGGCAGGGGGTGACCGGGGTAGGAGAGAGCTAAGGAGGGACCCGAGGAAGTCCAAGTACAAGCAAGCGAGGTGGCCAACACAACCCGAGCGTACAAAAGACCCCCCATGGAACCCAGGGAGAGAACGGTATGAAGAGCCAGACTCAGGAACCCCCCCATGACTCCTCTCTGGGGAGAGAAGAAGAGGGGAGGAGAGCCTGGATGGTTGCCGTGGCAACAGTGAGCGAGTGCGACCAGCCTTCCCACCCGCGTAGGGGAGGGGAAGCAGGGAGGGGGACTGAGCTGATGGCTCGTGGCGATCGTCTGGCCCACCGCGAAAGTTGTAGGACCACGCGGACAGATAGGCCAGGCGAACTGAGATAGCCTAGGCTAGCACAAACAGTCTCCTACATGCGATATAAATAAAACACAATTATTAAAACAGAAAGGAAGGGAATCAAAAGACAAATGGAAAGCAACGTCCTAGAGAAGCTAGGCTAACCTACCTGGAAGGTAGGAAGCCTAACTACTCGGGGAGCTGGCCTCTGCCGATACGTAGAAACGGAGGGCGACGGCCAGGGTGGTAGGACTAAAAAGAGAAAGAGGGGCATACATCCCAACATGCCTAACAGACCTAGACAAAGGCACATGCATGCATGAACACTGAGCTAAGACATAAAGGCAAAAGATTCCCATAAAAATAAAATACAAATAGCACATCTTGCACCACATGTAGAATAAGCATAAATACTGCGCAGACATAGCTACAACAGTATGGGAGACCGAAGGAGCTAGAAATGAATCACACGAGGCCAGCCGGTACGGCGAGCCTGACGCCATGTCGCAGGAGGCACCGTAATAATACCTAAAAAACAGCGGTAAAACGGGTCCTAGCTGGCTAAAATTATGTGAAACACTTTGGCAGTACTTACCTTAAGCTGGTATCACACTAGTCATTTCTTGCTTGTGGTTTTGGCCAGCATCCAGCCGATGCTCGCGAGCAAAAGTGTTGTATCGTCACACTAGGAACTCATGGTTTCGAGGAGCCGTAGGAAAAAGTAAACAAAACTGATCAGCTGATATCATCATGGCGCCCAGAAATTGTCGGACTGTTGCAAGATGCCCTGCATTGGTTTATTTCTCGGAAACTTACGTGAATGCAAGAGTAACAATAAACGTTTGTGGGTTCAAGAGTGGCTCAGGAGAGTATGTCTTATCAGCAGCAGCCATCTTGTTTGTTTACACTATGCTGTGGCTCGCGGCTCGAGCAGGCTGCTTCCCGTCCTGTTGGGAAGCTAGAATCTCGAGCTAAAAGCTCCCGGTTTTTCATTCTCGGCAGCAACGGCTCGCTGCTCGAGAAAAAAATGCCTAGTGTGAGGCCAGCTTTAGCTGCGGCGATGGCTTGAAGTTCCATAGTACAGAAAAAATCTCAAAACGGAAGCACAAAAGCACTGAGATAGAAAAACACGTGCGTGCAGGATGCTGCTAACGGAAAGGATGGCCACTAGAGGTGCTGGTGTTGGCGTGGGGGAGCAAGTAGTAGTAGTTGCTGGCGCGGGCTGTGTACCAG
Organism: Macrobrachium nipponense; assembly: GCF_015104395.2. Taxonomy (NCBI): domain Eukaryota; kingdom Metazoa; phylum Arthropoda; class Malacostraca; order Decapoda; family Palaemonidae; genus Macrobrachium; species Macrobrachium nipponense. The sequence goes on along the minus strand of NC_087202.1, from coordinate 33,536,718 downwards.
CTCTCTCTAGCAGGGGGATTTTGTGGAGGAGATATCTAAATGACAAGAGGCCCATGGTAGTGGTTTCACTCACCCCAGTACCATACCGACACCCTCATTTTATTTGGGGTGAGCGAGTCAGAATACTCTGACATCCCCTTTTTAGTTTTCTCTGGTAATGTTAGTAATATTTACCTTAGAAACATGAACTGAAAGGATATTTCACGAAGCGACACGGGCTGAGCCCAGAAATACCTTATACGTAATAATTTTCATACACATTTTAAACAAAAGCATGAACATTTATAAAATAGACACATTGATCGCTAAATTTGCACTTTTTTTAACTTGATATTTTCGGAAAGGTGGCAGGCGGCAGCTCACAAGAAAGAAGATGAAAATCATCCTCTTTGATAATGTGAAGGGGAGTTTTAAAAGCTGCTTTTGTATCATATTTCTGTGCAGAAATAAAAATACCTTATACATAATACATTTTCATACACATTTTAAACATAAAAGCATGAACATTTATAATCGACACATCCACAGGTAAATTTGCACTTATGTAACTCGATATTTTTGGCATACAACAAGTCAGAGGCATATATTTTACCCTAATACCTATATAATAACTCTCCATAAAATTTGTTAATATCATTTGCATAACCTTTATGGTCTGAACGGCATTTCTACAAATGCATGAACTTGTTAGACATAACGGCGCTAGCGGCGCTATTGACTGAAAATTGTGCTGTAAAAATACCTTAAAATGCCTTATTTTTTTAATGAATATCTTTGACGATTGCACCGTTAACCACGGGCCGCCTGCATCCTTATCCAGGTAGGAAGTTACTTGTTAAAGGTCTGTAAAAATCCTCATCCAGCAGCGAACATTCCTTGATCTTGCCGCCAAAAGCTCCAACAGTCCAATCAAGGAAGCCCACTACTACAACCACACGGAAGATAATCTTAATTAGATCGTCCAATTCCTGTCAAAAGATGTGACAGTAGGAAATTAAAAGTTAACCTTTCCCTGTTACCTCTTTCAGAAAGCCAAAGGTTAGCTTCCTTCATTGCCTAAAAAAATTAGATAAGCAACTTAGAAGAATCTACTTGATTATCCCTAAAAAATGAGGACACTGGCAATATTGGAACTACTGGCGAGACGGAGTCGGAGAAATTCACTAGAAAATAGCAAAGAGGCGACTTGTAAGTCGTAGGAGGACTTTCCTTATCTCTGTCTTCTTCCTCTTCTTCTGCCAAAAAAACAGGGGACAAGGCTGTTTGCGGCTGGATAGAAGGAGCAGTATGCTTCGTGAAGCCTTGACGAGAACAAATCTAAAGAATTCATTACAAAGTAGTAAAGGGGTGAATTGTAGGATGTCGAAGAAGACTCCTTATCCTCTTCTTCTTTGGCCGATGAAAATGGAGACAAGTTAGCTTATGGTTGAACAGGAGTTACAAAAGACTTCCTAAAAACCAAAAATACTGTCCTACTTATTTTGAATGGTGGCAGTCGAAGGATCTGAGACAGTCATAATTTGACACTGTCAGTAAAACAGAAAATGTAAGCATTGTCCATGGCTGAGAAAAACTTCCTACTGATCCAGCTACGCCGGGCGCTCGAACAATTGTGGAAGTTTGGGCGCCGATGGACGCTCAGGCACTTATGGATGCTCGGGCGCTTATAGTCGGGCGCCAATGGATGCTCGGGCGCTTATGGTCGGGCGCCAATGGATGCTTGGGCGCTAATGGATCCTCAGGCGCCAATGGACACTTGGGAGCCAACGGATGCTCGGGCGCTAATGGACGTTCGGGAGCCATTGAACATTTTGGTGCCCGCAGTGGCAATTGAACCAATGAGCACTATTGAAGAGGAGGTAAAACATGCACCAGTAGGCACTACTATGACAATAAGCGCTCAACCGCTTGTTGAAGCTGAGGCGCCAATGGGTGCTCTTCCACTCTTGCCCCAATGGGAGTTCTTGAATTACTTTAGATACAGAAGGCAGGACAGAGACCCTTCCTGCTCAAGAAAGATGCACAGTCACCAAGAGACTCTCAATTGCCATACACTTTTTAAGAGCTAGACTCTAACACAGAGGAACCATCTGGAATAGGGAGCACAGGAGGATAAAGGTCTGGCGCCAACAGACAATCAGAGCTTTCCCTGCATGCAGCCTTATCCGATGGATGCCCAATGGACAACTTCCTCGAATCTTAGAAGAGGGTATCCTTTCACTACACTAACCCTCTAAACCATTGTCATTGTGTGAAAAGCATTCTGGATCGTCCCAGAACCTGCAAGAAGAACGTTGGTCCTCTTGTAACACTGGTCTTCTTAGGAGGCACAGAAGGTGACATATTACAAGTCCTCCTTTACAGTGGACAAGGCTCGGGAATGACTCCTCAAGAGCTCAAACCACTTGCGGAAAGACGAAACACTTCCTTATAGATGCCTTTTCAATGGCACTATGTCACGAACTGGGATTTAACAACAGGACAACCTGAGGGGCGACTGTCCGTGGGCAAATCCCACTGACCTCCCTTGGGGCTACCAGTATGCCTCCTCCCAGGTGCTGGGGAGTTTGACAGGGACCTTTGCTTAGGAAAATCAGGGTACGAACAGCACCTCCTCCACTGCACAACTTCACTATCACAGGGTTAACATTGCTAACCCCAACACCACTGGCAATGGTATGGGAAGGAAGCAAGGGAGACAAGCGAAGGAGCATGTGGTACAAATTAAATTTTTACAATAAAAATTACATTTTCATAAAATAATAATGCTTCAATAATGCCTACCCATCAACTACACAGCTATAAGTGGAACATACAAAAATAAAAGAGGATCAACCTCAAAAAAAGAGAAACCAAATAGTATACAATCTGTCCTTCCTTGGACAGCATCTAACCCATCGTTTCCTCTTCAAAAGTGCTAAGTGATTGAGGGGTTTGTATATAATCATAGCACAACCGCACAAAAATATTTATAAAAAAAAGACAGCAAATGGCATATGGGCAGAGAAGCATAGTGATGTCTTCACACAATGGTGGCTGAAAGTACAGTGGATTGCAGACATTAGTGGGCAGGCTTCACCCCTACTGTCGGTAGTTAACGACCTTGTCTGAAAGTTAAATGGCCATTCCAGCTCGCATCAGCAAGCTAAATATCAATGTAAAAACCTGCTTTAATTTGTGTAGGAAGAAACAAATATTTGTATATTCTGTATGGTTACAAAAGAAAGCAAAGAAACAACCAAAAGCTGAACGGATCAAGTGCAGCCATTACAATGTCTGATAGCCTAGGAAATAATAATTTACAGTGACCCAGGAAATATGAAATCTATATCAAATAGGTGAAGGAACTGGATTAGTGAAGGTCTACCTGTATTAACACATATCTCCAAGAATATACACAATGAAAAATACAAAGAAACAGTCCATATCTACATGTTTACCTTATAAACAGTGCCATCTTTTAACTGTGGAATGACTCCAACACTTACAGCTGACTTCATGCCATCATAGCCTATTTTATATTTATTGAAGAACTCATGATTCTTGTTCTTGAATGCTTCAAATATTTCCCTGCAAAGAACATAACTTTTTACTCAAGAATTCAAATCCAGGTACTACAAGAAATTTTAAAATATCACATAGTATACGTACCTGGTATACTTTTCTAAAATCACATTGACAATTTCAGGCTACTGTAATTTGCATTCATCCTAGATTTTCTATGTCAATATGCTAACTTTAATTAGTTCATTCAGTCATTGAAGATTAGTAACAAGATAGTTAGTAGTACTAGTAAGAAGGTGGATGTACCACCTACTCACTTGACTATTGGCACCCACTTTTCCTTTCAGCAAAAGGTGCAAATTAGGGATTTGTTATAATTATTATCATGATAAAAGACTTCAGATCTGTACACCTAAGAACATTGCAATTTATCATGAATATGTGATCCACTCCTATATGGATAAAAACCTTCACCTTTTACATGGAAACAATTCTTGGGTGAGAGGTACAGTCCATAGAACATGACTACTCAGACATCAAAGGTCATATATATGGAGAAGGTATCCAATGGGGTAAATAGCCATGCAGCCTGATAAATATTAAACCTGCTTGATGACCTTAAGAGTCTGCAACAAAATAGTACTTTGAAAGATCTCTCTCTTGTGGTCAACAGTACTAATAAACAGTCTCCTTCACAAAGGCCTAAACTGTGGAAGCCTGTGCAAGTAGTACCATGAAACTCCACAGAGTCACAAGGGAAAGGGACTGATAAGTTTTCCAAATCTCACATCAGAGACGGAGGGGTCCCAAGTGCTGCACAATCTAAGAAAGTCTGTGAAGCTTGCCTGCTCTCTTTACTAATGTTAAAACTAACAGGAAAACATCCTATAGCGTGGTACTTGTCAGACACCTCCCACTAGGGATCATATGTCACTTGGGTGAAACTATGGAGCATGCAAGTTGCATCCAACTCTGGAGGGCAGGCAAGACTGTTAGAAGCTACTCAAGAGCAAGAAGACTTTTAATCATCCTTCAGCAGGTGCACTAGGAAGAGCTAAATATTAGCCCTATACTGCAGATATTGAGAAGAGCTTTCCTGAGTGGAGGCAAACTAAGAAGTTTGCATCAGGCCCTGACTAGCAGATGGCATGTCTGATGAGGACTTACTGAATGTACCTGATATTCCATATCTAGCCCTGAAAAGAAAGTCTTTCTCTTGCAGGAGCTGCTGGATAGTCTCCTGCTGTGAAGTTCTAGTAACTCCACCGTCTGGTGGTATCTCCAGCATAGGCCATAAAGTATCTCTCTTGGTAGCCCAACAAGGTCTAGCAGATAGGAATTTCACTTGGCTTGGGCAAATGAAGACCACCAAGGTCATTTTGAGACTGGATGTGACCAAAACATGGTTGAATACTTGATAAATCAGGCTGGAAAAGGGAATGGCAAACATCAGTCTCAGAGGTGTTGAACTCTCCACTCATTCATCTTCTTTACGAACTATCAAACAGAGAGAGAGAGAGAGAGAGACCATACCCCTTTACTTGCTGAATTATGCATTTACAGTTATGTAGTTGCACTACTGAGTGACAGAGAAGCTGATCCATAAATGCTTGCAACATTAGAAGTACCACATCTAAATCTACAATGCTGATGAGCTTGTAAGTTGCCTCACCTCCACACCTCACACAAATGAGCCATTCATATGTTATCCACACTCCTTTGAAAAGACCTAGGGCAACAGGAGGCACTGTTTTCTAACTATCATCTAAGATGATCCTCTTTCTCTTGGCTTTAAGGCATTTGGAGTGTCAGAGGATCTGAAGCACGTAATCAGTGCCAATTCAGACATTGCTGAGGTATTTGCTTTTGATAATGACCTGACAAAACTGAGTTGATTGTTACTATTGTGACAAAATTCTGATAGATGGGTTTCTGGAAAAAAATCCTCTTTGATAAAAGTTCAACAAAGAAATGTCACATTTCCATCCTGAACAAAGTCTGAAAGCAAACCAATTAAGACCAGTCTCCAGCTGCTCATAGACTTCTCCACCAGACAAAACCAAATACAGATACCAGGAAAGCAATTGACTCTAACCTCCAGTACCTCTTCTCCACACTCTTCATACCTCTTTGGACATGGCAAGATATATCTGGACAATGACCTCAGAAAGGCTGGAAATTGGACTGGTTGAAGGGCATCAGTCCTTCCAAGGTTGTAAATGACTGCCTGAAAGAGACAAGACTATCAATGCCTCACCCACACTATTAATGCCACATCACTCAATGGAGTTAATTCCATTATATACCATGGACTTTGGTATTTAACACAGATTAAAATGTCACCAGTCACTACAACTCTACTGGGCCCAAAACTACATTAGGAAACCTTACATATACTGCAGTACTCACTCTCTCTCTCTCTCTCTCTCTCTCTCTCTCTCTCTCTACTGTTGTACAGTATTTCTATTGACATTTCTAAAAACATTATTCAGTGAGAGAGAGAGAGAGAGAGAGAGAGAGAGAGAGAGAGATGGAGGAAGAAGGAGAGATGAGAGAGAGAGAGGACGACGAGAGAGAGAGAGAGAGAGAGAGAGAGAGAGAGAGAGAATATTCCATAAGAAGCAACGAGATGTGATTTTGTAGAGATCTGAATGAATTTTTCCTGTAAGAAATAACTGAAAATGGATTAATCCATTCTTAAACACCAGTTATTACCCTAACCTTGCCTTTTTATACAAAACATTACCCATAAATACACATAAATTACAATTAAATAAGTTCAGTGTTAAATAACATATTATTTAAGAGTCGAGGAAAAGATGCATATTCGTTATGATTGTATTTTATGAGGGTCTCATAGTGCTTAGGCTAAGAAAGCAATAACTAGACAACAGGGCTATAAACCCTATGGAGGGTAAACCCCAGTTAAGAACATATTAGACAAGCTTCATAAAACTGAAACGCCAGTAACCGATCCCAACGGTAACGGTGCTGCATGTTGTGGCGGAATCAAAGCTAAGTAATAAAAGCAAGCAAAGTCCCCACAGTTACATTAATCGTACAAGCTGACAAAATTTCCCACAGCCACACTTTCCTCTTTACGTTACTTTTTACCCTCAGGACAATTGGTTCCACAACATACCAAACACATAAAACACAAACACGTACTCACCTCAGGCTCCAGATACTCAGGGCTAGGCTGTGCTGTCCGCTGGATATAGGGCTAGTTAAGACACAACCACTGCCAATAATCACAACACAAAACAACCAACCAAGAACCACAACCCAACAACAACTTAACAACACGACAAACCACTGAGCAGATGAACACCAACAGCTCGAAACAACACGACAACCACACAACTCAACCCACCACAACAACCCGCCAACACCAACACTCCCCCAACCACCACTCAGACACCAGAATGCACAACCAACCTCTTTAACTTCACCACAACCAGACAGACACACGCACAACAACTTTACAACACCAAAATCAACCAAATAACACAACCTCAACTGACCATCAATGGATAAGACTCCTGCCCAAACCGACTCTATGACTTCAATGAATTCCTTACTTCTTAAGACTCCCATAACACACTCCTGCCACTGATATACACAACAGAGCGCCACAAAAGACAAACACTTATAACCCCCATTCAACCACTCCCATTTATTCCTCCACCAATCTCTCTTTCTCCCTCTCTCACGCAACCCTTGGAGACGTTGTCAAATATAAACTACCATCATTACTCCTACATATTACCTGCCACATTTCATTTGACAACATCTCCCTACACTCGCAACATCCACACTAAATCACCTTTCGCAACACCCAAGGATGCTCGATGCAGGCTCCCTGGATCTTGTTTGAGGACCATCATACATTCTTTCAGTTACATCGCCATTCACTCCTTCCAAACCACTTTCATTCAAACTCCCATTATCTCTCTCACTACCATACCCCCAAATCCCATTCACTACTTCATCAATATCTTATAGATCTGGTCCCAACATCTCCCCTATTTCTGCTACCAAACCATTCAGTTCATCCATACTTCTGTCAAACTCTTGCAAAGACTTATACATCCTATCAACTACCTCCTTACTACTCAGTTTCCTTCCCACTGAAGTCTCATTTATCCCTGCTAACTCAAACCCACATACACTACAAGTATCATTCATTCCCTCAAAGTCAACCATTTGCACCTTACCACCAACCCCCTTACTATGCCGTTCACGCTTTTCCCTTCCACTTCCTTTCTCTACACTCTTCTGCTTTCTTCCATACTCAACCAACACCAACTGTCGATCTCCCAAACCCACTTGTTCACTGACATTCGGCTCATACTTATTCACCCTCAACCATTCACTCAACACATTCTCCCAAACATACTGTGGTACTTCCCTCCACTTACGGAGCTGGTTACGGTGTGCCCTAACCTCATCCATTCCCCCACCCACTCACAATTTCCCCAAAACATAACTCAACTCACTCGGTCCCACTTCCAAAATCTCAAAAGGCCCTTCAAATTTCTCCCTTACTTTATTCACATTCATTCTTCCCATCTCAACCACCTCTTTCAACACCTTATCCCCAATCTTAAAACTCTCAAACCTTTCACTCGCTTTCTTCCACAAATCCTGATCACTTTCTGACAGACCCAACCACGGCCTGACAATCATTTCAAAATTCAAAATTCAACACATATTTACAAGGAGACATACCTATACTCTTCTGCAGTGTGGCGTTATATACCCACACTGCATGTCCTACATATATATCCCAATCATTGTCGCCTTTACTCATCATTCGCAAAATCTGCCATCGTTCTAACAGTCCTTTCAGCCAAACCATTACCACTGGGCATATACGGTGTAGAATACACATGCACAATACCCCATTCCTTCAACATTTCTTCAAATTCCCATCCCACAAATTCAGGTCCATTATCACTCAACATTTTTGCTGGCTTACACACACACACACACATGAGCAACATCACTTGACCCACCATTCGCACAACAGTTTCACTCCTCTTGTCTTTGATGGAAACCACATAGCAAATTTACTCATGTGATCCACCATATCATCCCCACTGTGTCCTCTCACAGTCCTAAGCAAAGAAAGACAATCAATCACAAGCATTTCAAACGGCTCTTTCATCTGCAATCGCAACAAAGGTGAACTTGCATGCACACTCTGATACTTTCCCCTCTGACAGTCTTCACATGTGACAGCCACATTCATACAAATCTTATTCAACCCAGGGGGATACAATCTCTCTCTCATGCATTCCCACAACTTATTTTTCCCCATATGCCCAAACTGATCATGCACCAACAGTTGACTCAACAGAAAACACCGGCACATACACTTCCCTGTCATACACCCCTTCCTGATGTAAAAAGAACACTATGTTTTTACACAATACAAACCATTTAGCAACCCTCTTATATACATCCAACTCACATGGCCAGTCTTCCACACACACTCCTCCCAAAACACATTATCGCAACATACTTATCTCCAGGCACTTATCTTGTATTTCCTCAATCTCTTCCTCACTCAATAGATCATTCTCACTCCTAGCAATATCAATCATACCCACAAAGTTTGCTACAAATACATTACTATCTTGAATCCTAGCTACTTTTCTGCCCCCCTTTCTAAGAATTCCGTTTCCTATATCTACGTCTATATCATGGTTCCTCAAAAAATCTATCCCTATCAAAAAGCAAGATGGCATATCATTTTCTCCTATAACTATAAAGTTATGTATTACACTTCAAGATCTTCTAACCTAACCTTTAACCGTACCTCTTCCCATACTAAAACACTTTCTTGTCCTAACCCATGTATTCTTACACTTGTACACTGCCTTTTCACTTCTCAATCACATCTCTCAAGTTCACTCACCACTGACTCACTCACTAAGGAAACTTGTGCCCGTGTCAACCAAACCACAGTACTCACTATCATTTATTCTGACAAAAGTCACCATTTTCCCTTGAGTCCCATGCATACACACAATCACTACCACATCCACCTGGTTATCCACATCACAATCATCCTCAGTTATTTCCCCATTTCCACAATTCTGCCTCAAATCCCCTTCACAGTCCCTTTTTGTAACCAACCAATTACAAACATGTTCCCCACACTGAATCATCAAAACCCAATGTTCATTACCTGTACTCACCCTTCCTCGATACTCAACCGGTATGTCCCATCCAAAATACAAAAACACTTTTATTCCAAACAACTCAGCTACTGCTGACAACAATTTATGCAATATTTCCCCTTCCCCACCTTGTTCCTCCGCATATGCCACTTTCTTCTGCACATCACTCATCAACTTCACTCACAACTCATTCACACACGGGTACCTCTTCAACCAGACCCTTACCTTCCAAGTCTTTCAACGCTGAAAACAAACATTCACACACTGTCATCCCCTTCAAACCTCTCTTTTACAACTAATCCCTCAGGTACCATATTCGGATCCCAGTCACTTTTCATAACACCACTGTCCTTACCATGCATCCTAGACATTGTATCAGCAATCACATTTTTACTCCCCGGCACATATTCTAAACTAAAATCAAACTCACTCAAATCCTCAATCGTCCTCATGATCCTAGCATTCACACTTTCCTTTTTTATCATATACACTAACGGCCGATGGTCTGTCTTTATGGCAAATTTTACCCCATACAAAAACACTTTCAAACCAAACTTTATTGCCGCAAGCTCCTTCTCAACCACCGAATAATTCAGCTCTGCTTTGTTAAAAGCTCTACTCACATACGCAATCACTCTCAATTGTCCCTCCCCATTCACCTCTTGCATCTTCTACACCAAGCATCCTCCCATACTAAATGTACTCGCATCCTCACTATAGTCTGGAAAAGCCAAGGTGACATCTCTAGCAGCCTCCTCTTTCAATCTCTCAAATGTTCCCACCATTCGCTCATCCCACCTCAGCTTAGTATTCTTACACTTGTACAATTTTTCTTCCTGGTCCATTCAATCAACGGCTTCCCTATACCTGAGCAATCCCTAACAAACTTCCTCCCGAACTCAATCAAACCCAAAAAACCCTTTAACTCCCCCAGGGCCCAGAAATATGGAAACTCCTTTACTTTTTCCACAAACTTTTCACTCTTCCTTACACCACTCGCACTCACCTTATGAACAAGAAATTGTTCCCCAGCCAACCATGTACACTTCTCCAGCTTCACTTTCACTCCAACCTCTTCCAACCGTTAACACCTTCTCAAGCATGTCCATATTCTCCTCAACAGTCTCACTTGCAATCAAAACATCATCTATAAACACAGTCACCTTCCTTCTATCAAAACCAGCCAAAACTACATTCATCACCCTCTGGAAGGCAGCTAATCCAAAACTTAACCTCTTGAATTGATAGTGATAGCTACCACTCGAAAAAGCCGTAACATGCCTGCTCCCTTCCTCAAGAGGCATCTGGTAATAGCCCCTTACCAAATCTAATTTCGTGAACACACTTATCCCATGCATCTTATACACATAATCAGACACACCACATTCATCAGGAATCGCTCCTTCACAGTTACTTCATTCACCCTCCTGTAATCCACACTCATCCTCAAACTCCCATCTGGCTTACGTACTGGGACTATGGGACTATTCCAAGCAATCTTGCTCCTCTGGATCAATCCTACTCTCTCAAGTTCCTCACACTGTTCCTCTCTCGGGTAATAGGCACAGAAAAAGGATTTTGACAAAGGAAAAATCTATTTCTGGGCAGTGACCTGTGTTGCCCGGTGAAATGTTCCTATAGCACTCATTTCTAAGGTATAAATATTGCTAAATATACAAAAGAAAAAGCTATATGGTTATGCCAGAGTTTCCTGGCTCGCTCACCCTTAATTAAGGGTGTCGGTATGGAAACTGGGGCGTGTGAAACCACTATCAGAGGTCCCCTGCCATTTAGTCTCTTCCTTTCTCAATATCCCCCGTTCTACAGAGGAGCCGTTCCAGGCCATCTACTGGCCGCCACTGCTACTACTAGCGTCTTGCCTGGCATTCCTGTGAATAGCACCCAAGCTCGGGCCAGTTAGGGTGAGGAAGATAGAGGGGTGGGTTTCACTGGGCGACACAGGTCACTGCCCAGAAATAGATTTTTCCTTTGTCAAAACCCCTTTTCTGGGCCTAACCTGTGTCGTCCCGTGAAATAGTAACAGAGAATTGGCCCCACCAGATTGGAAATCTAGTGTAAACAAGTTACAGTTCCAATAATATCCTTAAATCTACTGTCCTTACCCTAATTAAACATAAGATTATACAATCAATCTGGTAGGAAAAGATTCATCCAACACCCAAATACAGGATTTCTGGGCTCAGCTCGTGTCGGCCTATGAAAGTATCCTTAATATCATTCTTTCTAGGTAAAATTAGCCTAAAATTACCAGAGAAAAACAAAATTAAGAAAATGTCAGTAACACTGACTCGCTCACTCTTAAAAAGAAGTGTCGGTATGATATAGGGGCGAGTGTGGAACACTACCACGAGCCAAACACCAATTAGAACTTCCCTACCAGAATCCCCCCAAGAGAGAGCTGATACCAACGGGCGATGCAGCTTCTACTACTACTACTAGAGGACGCCACGGACAGCAGCGCCCCTAGCGGTCATCCTTAAATTTTAGCGCCAGCGACAAGTCGCCATTTTCTTGTGCTTGTGATTTTCTTGTGCTTGTGCTTTTCTTGCGATTTATCCGCATCTGCATCATGGAACGCTCTGCAATCGCCACGGCTAAGTTAAGTAACTCATAAGTAACATTTTACTGTATTTTTATCTTCCGGGTACCAGTATTTTCCTTTTTATAGGTCATATACGGTTCCCCGGTTGTCTCGTGGCGGCCATGCCGCCTCGTAAGAATTCCCGGTCCTCCATACTGGGACTTCTTATGCTTATGGGCTTACTTTTTTCACATTCATTGTTTACATCGAGTTTTAGCTAGTACAGCCCTCCTACCATTCTCTTAGCTTGGTATTTAGGGCTATCATTTTATTTTCGGCCCAGCATCCCGGCTCTTGCTCTACATCGGCTATCGCTGGCTCCGAGTAGGCTTCTGTTTCTCGGAACAGTCTGCCTCCTCCTGGGCTTCTTTCTCTTTTACTAAAAGTGTCCTCTTCCCCTTTTTCGATTGTTTTGATTATTTAGGGTGTTAGGCTAGCCTAGGTGCTTGTTCCACATGTTGGTACAGCTTGGTTCACGTGTGGCCCTACCACGGTTGTGTTGCTCGCGGGCCTAGGCCACTTGCGGTCACGTGTCCTATAGCACCTTACCCTGCCCCTTCCCTCCCTCTCTGATGTAGGGAGGAGCTGGGGGACCCCTTGGTTGTTATAACAACCTCATCGCCTTCTCTCACACTCTCGGAGGTGACCGGGGGGTTCCGCCAGCAGGGGGTATAGGGCGACCACTATGAGGTACCGGGTCTCCATGCGGGTAGTTGGTGAGGCGGGGAGGAGTAGGCCATCCCTCCCCCCTTTTCTCGCTCCCGCCGTGTTTCGCCGGGACCTCCCTCCCCCCCCTCCCCATTGCTCAGCCACCTCCCTTACGGTACGAATGGAGCCTTCCGTCGCTGCCGGGGCCCCTTTGGTTATAGGTTTTTGGCTCCGCTAGCGGGCAGGGTGGGCGCTATGGACGGTCGATTGCTTGCCTACTATATCCTTATATCTCTCCCACCGCTACCGGAAGGGAGCTTACCCTTACTACGCACTCTTCTAGTAGACGGGTGAGAGAAGTTGTTTTAATTTTGTTATTTTAAGGATATATACCCTATTATAAGATATTTTACAATGAATTGTGTGTTATTATATTTATTTTTATCAACCATCCCCGCCATTGTCCGTCGTGGTTTCCATTACCACCACTCCTAGTTGGTTGATTCTTGTGCCTCCGCCATTGGCGGAGCCATAGCCTATCTTCCAACCTGGGTTACCACACGTATTTTAGCGGGGCTCTGGTTTTATCTAACTTTATCGCTCCGGCACCAGCGGAGCATATGTTAGGCTGTAAGTGTACTCTGTACTCATGTACTTTTTCACTTACAGGCTACCAACTGCCAGGTTCTGGCCTGTAATGCGACGCTCTATGACCCCTGTGGACATGACGAGTGCAGGTCCCACGCCCCGTGTGCCACGACGTACAATGAGTCGATCGTCTGGCACCCCGAAGCCTGCGCTATATGCTACGACCTGGTCGCTCAGCTGGGAGATGGGGTATGTCCATTATAAGCTTACTTATGATTTTACTAACAACTTCTAGTTCGTAAGTTTGTTAACCCTGTCCACAATTGGTACTAATCCCGCCTTTCTTTCGGCTAGCGTGTGAGGGGAAGTCGCCCTCGCCACCCTGAAAAGCGTGGGTGGGCGGCTTTGGGAAAAACGCCGCCAAGGGCCAGCCCTACATATTAGATAGGAAGCTGGCCATCCAGATCTTCCCCGCGGGCAAGGCGACGGGCTACGTCGACCCCTTGTCCGCCGCCCCAGTGATAGCCTCCATCCAGCAAGAACTCCAGCATTCGTTTGGGGTCGTAGCCTCCCAGGAGTCAGTTCCGGACGTCGCTGCCCTGGACCTGAACCTCGAGCTGATGGCAAGGTAGTTAGCGAGGATTTGTTGGTTGAGGTTAGGTTTGTCGGGCGCCCAAGGTCTTTTCCTTGGGGTCGCTCCTGGATCTTTCCTGTCCCTTCTTCTTCTTCCACGCCTCTTTCCAAGGCTTTGCGGATCCGAGATCCCTAGCCGCCCTCCTCTCTCTCGTACCTCCTAAGGAGAAGGGAAAGAGAGAACCGAAGACCTTGTCCAAGTCGACTTCTAGGAAGTCGTCTTCGTCTTCTTCGGCCAGGAAGTCGTCGACTTCATACGCCGATGCGGTGAAGGCTAAGCCGAGCTCTTCCCAGTCGAAGAGCTCCAGAAGCAAGGCTTCGAAGGAGAAGGCTCGCGCTACCACCGAGTCGCTGCCTTCTCCCGCCTCCGCTGCCCCCTCTCCGGCTATGCCGGCAGGGGTGGCAAGCACCAGCACCTGCGTTCCCTCTTCTGTCTCACCAGGGATGATGGAACAGGTAGGAGTGCTGGTAGGTTCCCAAATTCGTCATGGGGTAACACGTTTGAGCAGATGTTCGCGCAATTATCGAACAGTCTGTCTCAAACTGGTCAGTCTATCCAGGACCTCTCTAATAGGATGAGAGAGAATGAGGACCGAGTAGCTGGGCTATCTCAGGCTCCTCCCCCAGTCTCCCCTGCATCTAGCACGGGGATTCTCCAACTTCCGCCTATACGACTCCTTGCCAGCTTTCTCTATGGATAATCCATGGAGAGTAGCGCGGCCTACGCTCCTTTTTAAGGACGGGATGAATTTCGATCCCGGAGTTTTGGTACTCGAAGGATTGAGGACTTCGAGTTCTACCCTCCGGGTCTGACGCAGCCTTTCATCGGGTATGCTAGGCTGACGCCAACGGCTCTTACGAGAGAGGACAAGATCTCGAAGGAGTCAGTTCTCTACAGTAGAGATCACGCCCAGCGAGAATGGGTTTCACTGCCTTGAGGACTGGGAGTGTACTAACACTAGACTCCAGGCCTACAAGAGTCCCTTCACTATTTTCGCGACGGAAGAGGAGGTCTCTCTTCCGTTCGCCACGAATTGGTGGAGAAAAAGGCTCTTCAGGCAGTCCTCAAGGATGAACCCATTCCACAGTTGAGGGGAGTCGGAGTCTACTTCTCCACTCTTCCCCGCCTTCGGAGAGTTATGGGAAAACCTGCCAGCTACATTCACGCTGGGTAAACTCAAGCCGGACTGCGCCATGGACGCAGTTCGGTGAGAAATTACCTAGGCTGCCGGATTCCCTAATCCAGGCAGAGTTCGATGCGCGAACTAGGTTTGGCAGGTCCCTCAACTCTCTTATCGTTCGGAAATGGCTGCCCTTTCCTACGCTAACGAACTCTGTTCAAGATTTTGGCGAATCACAGTTTCAGACGGTTCTGTCAGACGCTTTTGACTTCTTCCAAGCCAGGAGGAACTGCCGGAAGCATGTCCTTCAAGAGTGCACTATCAGGCATGAGCCTAATAGACTCTTGGCTGCGAGCATGGGGTGGGGAGGCGGATCTCTTCCCAGAGTCCGCAGTGAACGAAGTCCACCACGAAGCTGCTAGACTCAACCAGAGCCTTAGAGCTAGGTGGGGTATTTCCTCTAAGAGGAAACAGGAATCCGTTCCCACTGCTGGCAAGAAACCGAAGAAGGCTGGTAAGAGGTTCCAGCCTTATAAAAAACTTCAGCATCAGCAGCAGTTTGTGCAGGCAGTCCCAGTTACCCAACAGGGACAACCTGCCACATCTAAAAACAAACCCAGCCTTTCCTCCTGGTGCCCCAGCAATCTCAACCTTCTACTTCCTACGCTATCTCGCCGGCCTTTAAAACCCTGCTATATGAGGCTCAAGGCTACTCTCAACGAGGGGTAGGGCGAGAGGTTACTTTCGTCATCGTGGCGCAGGAAGGGGGCACAGGAGTAAGCAGTTCAGAGGAGGGCGTGGTGGCCAACCCGCCCATCAGCATGAGGCTCCCCAGGTAGGAGGGAGGCTGTTCCTCTTCCGCCACAGGTGGGGTTCAGCAATTGGGCACAGAGCATAGTGTCCAAAGGACTAGGCTGGAGTTGGATCAAGGATCCCCTCCAATCAAATCATTTCATCAGGTACCGTCAAAAGGAATTGATAGATACGCGGAAGAACTCCTTCAGAAAGGTTAGCTATTGCGAGAGTCAAACATCTAAAGTTTCAAGGGCGCGTTATTCAGCGTGCCAAAGAAAGGCTCAACAAAAAGAAGGGGTAATCTAGACTTGTCAAAGCTAAAGCTCTTTCATTCGCATGCGACAAGTTCAAGATGCTTACCCTCTCGCAAGTAAGGACCTTACTCCGCGTGGAGCCGTCACATGCTCCATCGATCTTACAGACGCATACTATCATATCCCTAATAGCCAGGCACTTCCGCCCATTCCTAGGATTCAGGCTAGGAAATCAGACATTCTCATTCAAAGTGATGCCCTTCGTCTGAATGTAGCCCCCAGGGTATTCACAAAGATAGCAGAAGTGGTTGTACAACAATTGAGAGCTCAGGGAATCATGGTAGCGGCATACCTCGACGATTGGTTGATCTGGGCACCAACAGTCGAGGAATGTCTCAAAGCTACCAAAAAGGTAGTTCACTTTCTGGAACATCTGGGGTTCCAGATAAACAAAACGAAATCCAGACTGACTCCGGAATCTCGTTTTCAGTGGCTAGGAATCCAATGGGATCTGTCTTCCCACAATCTATCAATTCCAGTGGCCAACGTAAGGAAATAGCAAAATCTGTCAGGCAATTTCTCAAATGCAAACAAACGTCAAGAAGAAACCAGGAGAGAATCCTAGGGGTCTCTTCAGTTTGCTTCGGTAACAGATATCCTTCTGAAAGCAAGGCTGAAAGATATAAATCGAATTTGGCGGTCAAGAGCAAACTCCAAATATCGAGACAAGTTGTCAGTAATTCCACAGATCCTCCGCAACCAACTATGGCCTTGGTCAAAAGTAAAGAACTTAGCCAAGAAAGTACCCCTTCAATATCCCCTCCCAGTGTTAACCATTCACACGGATGCATCCCTGTCCGGGTGGGGGGGATACTCTCAGTTCAAACAGGTTCAGGGGACTTGGTCAGTTCAATTTCGCCAGCTCCACATAAACGTGTTGGAAGCAATGGCAGTATTTCTTACTCTGAAGAGACTGCTTCCCCCGAAGAAGTCTCATCTAAGGCTAGTTTTGGACAGTGCAGTGGTAGTTCATTGCATCAACAGAGGAGGGTCCAAATCCAAGCATGTGAACCATGTCATGATAGCCATCTTTGCATTAGCAAACAAACACAATTGGCATCTGTCTGCCACTCACCTGGCAGGAGTAAGAAATGTGATAGCAGACGCCCTGTCCCGGTCAGTTTTCCTCTGGAATCAGAGTGGTCTCTGGACGTCGGTCATTCAGTGGGTAAGCCGGAGAGTCCCAGGTCTCCAAGTGGATCTCTTCGCCTCACAAGCGAACCACAAGCTCCCTTGCTATGTGGCCCCCAACCTGGACCCTCTGGCTTATGCCACGGACGCCCTGTCGTTAGATTGGAATCAGTGGAGGAGGATTTATGTCTTTCCTCCAGTGAATCTTCTCTTGAAAGTCCTAGACAAACTAAGGTCTTTCAAAGGGATAGTAGCTCTGATTGCACCGGACTGGCCCAAGAGCAACTGGTATCCTCTTCTTTTGGAATTGGGTCTCCGACCTCAACGGATCCCCAATCCCAAACTGTCACAATCAGTACAAATGAGGACTGTGTTCGCTTCCTTCCTCAAAGAACTCTTCCAGACCCTAACTTTATAGGACTTCATGAAGTTTGCGGCTAATAAAGATGCTGACATTGATCCACAGAATATTCTCTTCCTAGAATCAGATAAGAGAGAGTCAACCATTAGACAATATGACTCAGCTGTTAAAAAATTAGCATCTTTCTTGAGAGAATCGAACACTACAACCATGACAGTTAATTTGGCTATATCCTTTTTCAGATCCTTGTTTGAAAAAGGTTTAGCAGCTAGCACAAATTACCACTCATAACGGCTTTGAAAGAAAATCTTTCAAGTAGGTTTTCAGATAGATTTGACTGAATCTTATTTCACATCTATCCCTAAAGCCTGTGCTAGACTTTAGACCTTCTCAGAGGCCTACTACAGTTTCATGGTTCTTAAATGATGTCCTCAAACTAGCTTCAGATACTGACAACTCATCTTGTACATTCATAATGCTCCTGAGGAAGACATTATTCTTATTAAGCCTAGCCTCAGGAGCTAGAATTTCAGAACTGTCGGCTCTATCCAGGGATGCGGGTCATGTGGAATTCCTCCCATCAGGAGAAGTTCTACTTGCTCCGGATCGTAGCTTTTTAGCCAAAAATGAAGATCCTCTTGCAAGGTGGGCTCCTTGGAAGGTTATCCCACTTCCACAGGATCCTTCTCTCTGCCCAGTATCAACTCTTAGAGCCTTTCTATCTCGTACTTCTTCTAGATCCTCAGGTGCTCTCTTCATGAGAGAAAAAGGTGGTACTTTATCAGTTAAAGGCATTAGACAGCAAATCCTTTACTTCATTAAACAAGCCAACCCCGAGTCATTCCCAAAAGCACATGATATCAGGGGAGTAGCCACCTCAATTAATTATTTCCAACATATGAACTTTGAGGATCTTAGAAAGTATACTGGATGGAAATCCCCGACAGTCTTTAAACGGCATTATTTAAAGTCCTTGGAATCTTTAAAGTTTTCAGCAGTAGCAGCGGGAAACATAGTTTCCCCTGATACTGTTTAGTAGTTGTAGTATTGATCCAGGTCTCCTTTCTACCTACTTCAACCAACATGCCTCAACCTATCGTCAGGCTACTCAACATCATAGCCTTAGCCGTTGTATCATATAGTGGATTGTCCCTTATTTTTTTGCTAGGGACAACCACCCTTGTACTGATATGTACTCCAGTGTTCCTACCCTTATTTTTATGCTAGGGTAGGACACAATATGTTTGTATATTCACCATTTTGGGTTTGTGATGATCTTCAGTCACAATGTGTTTGTATATATTTGGAATTAATTGTATTGATAATGGATTTGAGTGTACCTATCCTTATTTTTATGCTAGGGTAGGACACATGTATGTATATATTTTGTATTATATATTCTAATTAAGTAAATCCCAAATTTACCTTATTTTACATGCATATCTGTAATTTTTATTTATTTACCATTTAAGTACTTTAAGTTTACTAACATTCTGTTATTATTATTATAATAAGTTAGTTTAAGTGCTTAATTTGTATGCTCTATTTGATTTACTTATATTATATCCATCATTTTAAACTGTTTTTCATTATTTCCTTTTCCATCTTGTCTGTTTCTCTGGTACTCTTTCATAGGCCGACACGAGCTGAGCCCAGAAAAGGGATTTTGACGAAGGAAAAATCTATTTCTGGGTGATTGGCTCGTGTCGCCCTATGAAACCCCCCCTTTTTTTTTTATGGTTTGTTTTCCCCCCCTTGCAGGACAAGATGTATTTATGTTTTATTTAAGGATGACCGCTAGGGGCGCTGCTGTCCGTGGCGTCCTCTAGTAGTAGTAGTAGAAGCTGCATCGCCCGTTGGTATCAGCTCTCTCTTGGGGGGATTCTGGTAGGGAAGTTCTAATTGGTGTTTGGCTCGTGGTAGTGTTCCACAACTCGCCCCTATAGCATATACCGACTTCTTTTTTAAGAGTGAGCGAGTCAGTGTTACTGACATTTTCTTAATTTTGTTTTTCTCTGGTAATTTTAGGCTAATTTTACCTAGAAAGAATGATATTAAGGATACTTTCATAGGGCGACACGAGCCAATCACCCAGAAATAGATTTTTCCTTCGTCAAAATCCCTTTTTTACATATATATACAATCAAAACAGTATGTACAATCAGGAGTGGTCAAAAGTGCAGTCCAGGTGAAACCAAGGTCAATCGTGCAACCAGGTAAACAACCAAGGCAAGGTTAAGAATGCTAGCGAGGCCGGTAGGAGAGAAAGAACTAAAGAGAGATATAGGCTATTAAGACTAGTTATTTCACTAATGCTAGGCTGTGTCAGGGAAAACTACGTTCCCTGCTGCCACTGCCGGGTATTTAAGGGCCTCTCAAGACTTTAGGTAGTGGGTTTAAATACTGTCAGTGATTTCCAGCCCGTATATTTTTTGAGATCATCAAAGTTCATGTGATGGAAGACATTAACTGAGATGGCCACTGCTCGGATGTCATGCACATGCGGAATTGATTCTGGATTGGCTTGTTTGATAAAATAAAGAATTTGTTGTCTGATTGCTTTTAGGGAGATGGTTCTGCCGTTCTCTCTAATAAATAAAGGGCCTGAGGACTTTTTGGAAGTTCTGTTTAGATAGGATCTCAGCGTGTTTACTGGACATAGAGATAGATCCTGTGGAAGTGGTACAATCTTCCATGGGGACCACCTAATTTGTGGATCCTCGTTCTTAGCCAAGAATTTTCGGTCTGGTAAAATCAGAACTTCTCCAGATGGGAGGAAATCAATGTGATTTGGTTCTCTGGAAAGGGCCGACAGTTCAGATATTCTGGCTCCTGAGGCCAGACTTACCAGGAATTATGTTTTCCTGAGAAGGGTTATATAAGTACATGATTCGTTGACAGTGTCTGAAGCTAGCTTAAGTACATCATTTAAAAACCAGGAGACCGTCTGAGGTCTATGTACTGGTCTTAATCTAGCACAAGCTCTGGGGATAGATGAGAAATACGAATCTGTCAAGTCGATATTGAATCCAAATTGGAATATTTTCTTTAAGGCAGATTTGGTTGTAGTAATAGTACTAGCTGCTAGGCCTTTTTCGAACAAGGTTCTAAAAAATGTAACCGCCAGATTTGTAGTCATCGTCTGTACCTTTGAGTCTTTTAGAAAGGTGGCTAGCTTAACTGCTGAATCATATTGACACAGTGTAGATTCTCATTTATCTGATTCTAGGAACAGGGTGTTTAGGGGATCAATATTAGCATCCTTCTGCACTGCAAACTTCATGAAGTCCATAAAGTTAGGGCATTCTGAATTCCTGAGGAAGCGGACACAGTCCGCGTTTGTACTAACTGCGTCAATCTTGGGTTGGGGATCCGCCGGGGCTGGAGACCCAACTCCACTAGTAGCGGGAACCAATTGCTCTTGGGCCAGTTGGGAGCTACTAGTGCAATTCTCCCTTTGAAAGACCTGAGTTTGTTCAGAACTTTCAATAGTAAGTTTATTGGCAGAAATAGGTAAATCCTCTTCCAAGTGTTCCAGTCCACTGACATGGCGTCTGAGGCATAAGCCAGAGGGTCCAGATTGGGAGCTACATAACATTGCAGCTTGTGGTTGGATTCTTTGGCAAAGAGGTCTACTTGAAGCCCTGGTTCCTGTTGGCAAATCCACTTGAATGATTTTTCTTCTAAGGACCATTCCGATTCCAGCGTAGTAGTCTTTGACAGGGAGTTTGCCACCACATTCCTTACTCCTGCTAGGTGAGAGGCTGACAGGTGCCACTGGTTCTTTGCTGCTAGGGAGAAGATTGCTATCATCACATGATTTATGTGGCTCGATTTGGAACCTTCCCTGTTTATACAGTGGACTATCATCGAACTGTCTAATACCAGATTGATGTGGATTTTCTTCGCCGGAGAGAGTTTCTTCAGAGTCAGAAATACTGCCATGGCTTCCAGTACATTGATATGTAACTGGCGGAATGTTAGCGACCATGACCCTTGCACTTTTTCGTGCTGGGAGTATCCTCCCCAGCTGCTGAGAGAGGCGTCCGTGTGAACTACCAGGGTTGGCGGAGGAAACTACAATGGTATTGATTTTGCCAGGCTATTGACTTCTGTCCAAGGACGGAGTCTCATTCGTAATATCGGCGGGATTCGAGAAAGTTTGTCCCGAGATTTTCTGTTTGCTCTGGTCCGCCAAACCCGGTTTATATCCTTCAGTTTGGCTTTTAACAGGACGTCCGTTATCGAAGCAAATTGGAGTGAACCTAAGATTCTTTCTTGGTTCCGCCGAGACGTCTGTGTGGGACGGAGGAAAAACAAGAAGGTTGAAACCCGGGGAGGGAGCTAGTGAATAATATGGTGCTTCGATTCTGAATACCCGGCGGGGTGAATATGCATGCCGTAGTAAACGAACCCGAAGTGTGGTAAGTTAAGCTTACCTTAAGCATAAAGTAATTAAAAATACTATATGCTTAAACATGCGTGTATCTAAATATGCTCTATCCGTTCCCGTTCATTCCCAGCGCAGTCTCCCCTTCCTCCAAGCTATCTTCAAATTCCGGTTCCGACTCCAAGAGAACAAATCAGGGAAAATAGGTAAACCCTAGGCCTGCATTTGATCATATAAAAGATCGTAACTATTACTCGTATAACAGATACCATCTTAGTCGGGATCCCAGTCCCGCTGGGGTGGGAGGATAGGTATGGGGATGGGGGCTGTGGATAGGGAAAGCGAGGACGCGGTGGAACGCGGAGTAACCGTCCCGCCGAGCCAAGTGGCCAACCCAAACTCGCGGGTGGGCACCCCCTGTACCATCCACACTGAGCATGACGCGGTGAACCCATCTCCCAACCATACTCCCTACCCTCCCCCCTATATATGAGAGGCTCGGGTCGGCTACATGGGGTAGCGTAGGGCGAGCCGCGTCACCCCACCAAGGTGGGTGCAGGGGGAGGGAGGTCGACTAGAGGAGAGGTCCACTCGCAAACAGATGGTCACGACGACCGGCCAGGTGGGACAACCCCCGAGAAGTTGTGAACCAACCGAAAGGGGCAGGGGCCTATAGGCGTACTGTATCATGAAATTACATGCGAAATAACAAATAAATCAGAATAATTAAAATAAAATGTAATAGGTATATTCCTGATGCCACGAGGGGATCGGGAGAGGGTAGGGGAAAGAGAGAGGGGGAGAGGGAGCAATGAGTCCTCTCGAGCGGCTGGCTTAACCTTCGCAAATTGGAACGATCTGATCAGGTCGGTCAGGGAGGCTCTGAGCAGCTAGCCTAACCCGCTAAATCGACCTTTATAACCGCGATTTGGCCAGGTTGACCAGGGTGGCTCACGGACCGTCGTATAAAGGTTAAAACAAGGGCAGAGACCCTTCCAACATAAGCGATCTCGGGGAAGTCTCTTATTTATGAGACTAATATACGTAAGTAGAGTATGACTACGTCGTCCAACCAACAATTTAGTTGGAAGACAAACGGAGAGGATGGAAGACAGGAATCCCAGATCTAGGCTACCCTCCAAGAGCATACGGCTCAGCCTGGTAGGCTAGGATACCCTCGCGTTCAGAAAACTATCAATAACATCAGGATAATAATCAATGAGATCTAATGTCTGAGAAACTGCTAATCTATCCAAAAAGGCGACTCCAATTAGTATGGGAGACCAATTGGGTGTCGTTGTGAATGTTATCAAATTCGCGGGTAGCAATGCACGAAATGGCTGCCCGGGGAGTGGCGTCATGCAGGCTCCCGCTAAATAACAACTATAAACATACTTATGAAGAACATCGCTACCCTAAAACAAAGAAAACATTAATTGCAGTACTCAACTTAGATACAGCAGTTTCCTGACAGTCAGACATCGAAGTTCCAAAAATAAAGGAAAGAATTCACCGAGAAAACACAACACGTGCAAACGTTTACAGTGCTATCAAAGGAATGCCGGGCAAGACGCTAGTAGTAGCAGTAGCGGGTGGTAGATGGCCTGGAACGGCTCCTCTGTAGAACGGGGGATATTGAGAAAGGAAGAGACTAAATGGCAGGGGACCTCTGATAGTGGTTTCACACGGCCCAGTTTCCATACAAACACCCTTAATTAAGGGTGAGCTGACCAGGAAACTCTGGCATAACCATATAGCTTTTTCTCTTGTATATTTAGCAATATTTATAGCTTAGAAATGAGTGCTATAGGAACATTTCACGGGACGACACAGGTTAGGCCCAGAAAAGTGCCGAGGACACTGATAATGGGGGTATCGTCTTTCAAAACTATCTTGAACTCAGGAAACTTAGATCCCCTAAAATCCTCATCACCACGACTCAACGCACCCCGCCTATCACACATCTGCATCAACTGCTCCCTCTCGTCACCACTAACATTTTCATCCACCTCATTTTTTTCTCTTAACTCATCATACTTCTACTCATCACTTTCTTTCATGCTGCCTGTCATCACCCACTGCACCTTAACATATCTTTCGTCATCCACATTCAACAACGTATGTAACAACCCCACACAATCACCTTCACGTATACCACACACTCGCTTTTTCCTAACACTCGGCAATAAGGCTACAAAAACCCAAGGATTCTCCATATCTAAAATCCTGTCGTAAACATGCACGCTCACTCTTACCAACTTGTTTGCATCCACACCTTAAACCACATTTGCACACTTGTCAACTTTGACAATCCCAAGACTATCTGGCCATGCAACTTTCACACTAACAACTTCTCTGACTTCTTGCGGCACTTTTACATTCTCTTTTGCAACCAACACTCCCTTCCATATTTTACTGCTTACCCCTCCATCCCTATCCAAGTCCAACTCTCCATGTACCGTTGGACACAGGTTTCCCTGGTACACCTTCTTGAGGGACTTCGAAAAATTATATGGTAACAGTGTTTACTGAGGGGGATGGGGGGAGGACTCTTCCTCTCTTAGCAAGAGTTCCACCAATAAGCTCTGGAATTCTTTCAGTGGGAAGAGTCATTAGGTATGGTTGGAGAAACACACACACACACATGTCACACGGAGTAAAAAAAAAAAAAGAAATCTGAGCAGGGTATATCACTGTAACTACGATTACTCTCTCACTTTTAATATAAGTTGGTTTATTAAGATTCCATTTAACTTTCGTCTAAGTGTTATCTTACCACCGTGTCTGTTATTATATATCGGTCATATTCATTACGCAATACTTAAAATTGATCAAAATCTTAGAGTTATATTGGTATTGGAGAGAATCACGAACATCATAACAGGATATTTTAACCTTATCACGTAAGCCAAGTTTATAGTATCGGTTGCAGTGCGTTTCCTACCAATAATATAATAGGAAGCTATAAAGAGAAGCGCAGCAGCACTTAATTGAACATACCCAAAAACTCAGTGAACGTGTTTTAAGTGTCCGACACCTTAGCTCCTCTCTCTCTCTCTCTCTCTCTCTCTCTCTCTCTCTCTCTCTCTCTCTCTCTCTCTCTTTCTCTCTCTCTCTCATATTAGCTACTTTGAAGTGACATGTCATCTAGAAATACCACTGCTCTAAGTATGCAGTTTTGATATGTCATTAACACCCTTTAATCTTGACTAAACTAATATATGCATATATATTTTTTAGGGGGCGGGGGGGTGTGGTGTCGGGGATAGAGTTCTTGTTGTTAAGCCGTCTTACAGGTTTTGGAATTCTAAAATGTAATTCAAACCGGCAAGCTTCTTGCTTTTGCTGTACCGATGTCCTCAGCCTGGCTTTGCTACAACTGAAATGGGTGGGGGACTAAGGGTAAGGTGGACCTGTTGCGACCCCGATGAGTGGACGAAGTAGATATGCTCGTGGATAGAGTGTATGGCTAACGAAAAGCTCCACTTGAAATATTTTCTTGTTTATCTTTAATGCCTGCGTGTTTTTAGTGTTTATCCTAATATTATTATAGTACTGTCGAATTTCTGAATACAACATTTACAAGAAGAAGGATTGGGTTAAACTCACTCTCTCTTGTAAATACATATAGAATGAAAAGGAGAGAGAGAGAGAGAGAGAGAGAGAGAGAGAGAGAGAGAGAGAGAGAGAGAGAGAGAGACCTTACCTTACAGACCTTACAGTTCGTTCGGGTTGCCCCAGGTCCCTCAGTGTGAGGCGCCTCTAATGTCTACCAGAGAGTTGCTAGTACATCTTCCGGTATATTTTGCATCTTCCAATCTTGGATGGTCTGGGATGCAGTTTAGATATTTGTTGAGCTTATTCTTAAACACATCTACGCTCACTCCTGATATATTCCTCAGATGAGCTGGCAACGCATTGAATAGACGCTGCATTATCGATGCTGGTGCGTAGTGGATTAATGTCCTGTGTGCTTTCCTTATTTTTCCTGGTATAGTTTTGGGCACTATTAATCTACCTCTTTGCTTGCTCCTTTCTGATATTTTTAGTTCCATGAAGTATTGTTTCTGTTATTCCTTCTATCTGTTTCATGCCTGAATTATCATGTAGCGTTCTCTTCTCCTTTCTAGACTATATAATTTTAAGGATTGTAGTCTTTCCCAGTAGTCTAGGTCCTTAACTTCTTCTATTCTAGCTGTAAAGGACCTTTGTACACTCTCTATTTGTGCAATATCCTTTTGATAGTGTGGGTACCATATCATATTGCAATATTCAAGTGGACTACGAACATATGTTTTATAAAGCATAATCATGTGTTCAGCTTTTCTTGTTTTGAAGTGCCGTAACAACATTCCCATTTTTGCTTTATTCATTTGCCAACAGAATTGCTATTTGATCATTGCATAACATGTTCCTATTCATCATCACACCAAGGTCTTTAACTGCTTCCTTATTTGTGATTGTCTCATTATTAGGTCCCTATATGCATATAGCTTTCCTTCTCTGTCTCCATAATCTATTGATTCAAATTTATCAGAGTTAAATACCATCCTATTTACCTCTGCCCAATCATATACTTTGTTAAGGTCTCTTTGTAGAGCGTTCCTATCTTCATCACAAGTAATTTTCTCTACTTATTCTTGTGTCATCAGCGAAACTACTCACTACCGAATCCTTAACATTACTGTCTATGTCTTCAATCATAATAACAAACAATATTGCAGCTAGCACCGTACCTTGTGGCACACCGGATATTACCTTGGTTTCATCCGATTTCATCGTTTGCAATAACTATCTGTTTTCTGTTTGTGTAAAAATTCTTTTAAAACCATCTTCCTACTTTATCTACGATATTGTGTTTTCTAATTTTCTTTGCTAATATATTATGGTCTACTTTGTCAAAAGCTTTTGCAAAGTCTAGATAAACCACATCTGTTTCATTTCCGCTTTTCATATTTTTGAATATGTTCTCACGGTGGACTAACAGTTGGGTTTGTGTACTTTTCCGGGTACGAAACCGTGTTGTCCTATATTAAACAAATTATTTTTTATTAAATGTTTCATAATATTTTTCTTCATTACCCTTTCATACACTTTCATAATATGTGATGTTAGACTCCACAGGCCTATAATTACTTGCCTCTAGTCTTGATCCACTTTTGAAAGTAGGGGTGATATATGCTAATTTGTGTTCATCATAAATCTTGCCTGTATCTACACTTTGTCTTAATAATATTGCAAGTGGCTTTGCGATAGAATGAACTACTTTCTTTAACAAAATAGTAGGGACTACCATCCGGCCCTGCAGCAGCTCCATTTTTAATTTCATTAATTGCCTGCACAATATCAGCTTCATTAATTTCTATGTCAGCTAATATTCACTTTTTCTTCCCTTCCCACTTCTATATCATTATCTTCATTATCTATTCTAGGGGTGAATTCTCTCTTATATCGTTCTGCCAGTATGTTGCAATTTCCTTATTTTTTCATTCGTAATCTCCCTTCAATTCTCAGAGGGCCTATTTCTATCTTCTTTTATTCATCTTCTTCGCATATGAGTATAATAGTTTGGGGGTTTTGCTTGATATTTAATAGGGTTTTTTCTTCCAAGTCCCGTTTTTCATTTTCTTTTGATTGTATAATCTTTTGTTCTGCATTTTCTATCTTACTTTTAGTTCTATAACTTTCCATGCATTTTTTTCTTTTGCAAGACCTTTTTTCCACTTTCTGATTTTCTGGAACAAGATCCTTCTGTCTCTTTGGTATGCATGAATGATGTTTACTTTTCTTCTTCAGTATATATTTTTCCACTATTTTCTCCAATATTTTATATAATATCTCCGTATTTACCCTTATGTCATCACTTACGAAAATGTTATCCCAATCTTTGTTTAATTCTTCATTAATTTCTGACCATTTTATATTTTTACTGTAGAAGTTGTATTTTCCATATCCTTCCCACTTTTTCATTTCTTGCTTATCTATTTTCACTTGCTTTGGAATGAACTGTTAATTATATTGACATTATGGTCTGAAATACTCGCATTATAAACTATTATTTCTTTAAACATAATTCATCTCGTTCACAAATACTAGTCTAAAGTATTTTCCTTTCTTGTTGGCAGGTGATTTATTTGTTGAATGTTGTATTCTAGTAGCATATCTAATAGCTTTTCAAATTGCCTCTTATCTTCTGCACTACTATTACTCTCTTTTTTATATGTATAAGTACAACCACAATCTCCTATTCGTTCTCCATTCTACGAAAGGAAAGTTGAAGTCACCAGATAGGAGAATAGTCCAGTCCTTGTGATTTCTACATATCATCAATTTTCCAATTTTTCATTAAGTCAAACTCTTTAGGTATTAGGAGGTCTATATATTTACTATGTTCATCAATTTTTCAGATTCAAATTTTCTACCGCTATTAGTTCACATTCTGAGTTACTATATTTCTCATATATTTTTTCCTTGTTTTTTGTCTTTCCCATATATTGCGGTTCCCCCTTGATTCCTATTTTTCTATCTGATCTATAAGTTTGGAACCCTTTTATTTGATCATCATTCCCAGTCTCTTGGGAATACCAGGTTTCACTTATATTCATTATATCTATTTTCTTTTCTTTTATTTTGGTTAGTTCTTCTAAGTACTCTATTTTTCTTTTTGAGTTACTCGTACTAAACCCTGCGCATTCATCACTATGATGGTTTGCGTGTTTTCTCCTTCATTTAATAATGGTAGTAATAAGGATTTTCCCATGTCTCTTTCCTGTTCTGGTATGTTGTTCTTTTTTTTTTCATTTCCAGAAAATTCTGACATTAAAAAATCCAACTTTTCCATAATATTTGATTCTTCCATCATAATTATTCATTTTGTGTCTGAATCTGCAATTTTCTCCGTTTCTGCAATATCCTCTTGCATAACAAATACAGTTATTATCTCTTGAGTAGAATTTCGGAGCTGATGCTTTGAAATTTTTTGCTGACACCTCTGCATATCTCATTGGTGGTTTGCTTTTCTCTTTTACCTGATATTCTTGATTTCTCTCTTTATTTGTTTCTTTCTTATTTTGGATTTTATTACTTGGTTGGTTATTTATTTGATTATGATTCATGCTACAGGGTGCATATATTTGCATTTTTTGTCGAACTTACATCCTTTTCCTTCTTTTAGGTTTTTACATATTTTTTGGATGCAGATCTCTGCAATCATCCCCATATCCATCTAAGTATGCACATTTACCATATATTTCATAGTTTTTGACATATCTTAGGATGTTTTTGTAGTAACATCTTTCTCCAAATCTGCAATTCCCTCTTTTCAAAAAGGTTGCAGATTTTTGTCTTTCTTGTCTATTTTTTCCTCTTTCCCGTCATTGTGTAGATCTGGGTAAAGCTCTTCGGGATTTGCTTTTCTGTTGTCATATCGTAATTTATTTCTTCGTAGGTATGCTGCTTTATTGCCTCATATGTAGTATCAATGAGTATCTCTGCATCCATACTTTTATCTTGTTCTTTTGTTTTCCTTATTTTTTTCTGTCATTTCATTTTGTTTACTTCTCTTCCGTTTTCCTCTTCTTCTTTTCTTCTTCTTCTTCCTCTTCTCTTCTTCTTCATCCTCAACTATTTGTACATTCAATCTTGATTTAATAACATTGTCTATCCATGATAGACATGTTGAACAAAAAATTCTTGTATCTTTTCTCAAATCTTGTATACCTCAGCACACTGTGGATGGGTCGGAATGTTGCATGCAGCACATTTTTTCTGATTAGGTTTTGTGGATTGACTATGCTATACCAAACCTTACACAGTTTGCATGCTTTTGGCATTCTTTTTTCCTAATGCATCCAATTAGGATATTCACAAGATTCACCTTATTCATTTTCTTTGTCGGGAAGGATGTTGGTTTATGTATATTTTCTTTATGAGTCTCTTGACCACTTGGATTTTATTTGGAACTTCTTCAATTATTTTCAAGATGTTTTCATTAGATTTGTTCCAGTTTGAAGGATATCCTTCTAATATATCTATGAATGCTTTTGTATCTTTTGGTTTAGGACTGTTGCTGATTTCATAGATGAGAAATGCCAGTTCCCTTCCTGCTACCTCATCGTATTGCGAATCTGCTAAACACGCCAATTACGCCACCTCTTCCCGCAGTTGGAACTTACTGCCATCTTGTTCTGATTTATAGTATTACACTTGATAAACTAACTTAGAAGACGCTTTATCCTACTATTTTCACACTAATCTTATCACCGATAGTTCACGAACACTTCTAGATATTTCTCAAATTCTAGTCGTATGTTAAACTGTGGAATCTGTTGATTAATCTGACTTCACGCGGGTACGTCTCACCAAGCAAGATGGCTACTACGAGAGAGAGAGAAGAGAGAGAGAGAGAGAGAGAGAGAGAGAGAGAGAGAGAGAGACTAGACGTTATTGAGGAATCAAAATGAAACTACTAGGGACAGAGAAAATTCCGCAACGTGTAATGGAAAGTGAAGAAGGACTCCCAAACTTAGTGCAAACTTTTAACCATTCCCATATGGTAAACTTAATTCGTTTGCCAATGATAAACAATTGTTGATATTCAGAGGTTTCATGTATTCATGGTTGGGTTTGTATTCCCTCTTGAATATACTGTAGAGGTTATTCCCTACACGCTGTTCATTACAATAATTATTACATGATATGGATAAACATATCTACTTGCCTTATATTTTCTAATATATTAATTGTGATACATGTTTTAAAGTCATACGGACAGAAATTCCTTTCGCTCTTATCATCATTCGTGTGAGGATAAGAGACAGACGTCTCTATTGTTAAACAGCCCTTTCAGTCATTTACCTGTCCATTGTGGAAAGAGCTATTTGGAGAAATGTAGTTTGATGATATTGTCCTAGGGTTCTCTTTTTAGATAATTTTTTAAGAAAAAATCAGGATAGCGAAATTCCCTTTAGATTTTGAACTCCTTTAAAATGTCAAATTCAAAATTCACCTTTCTAATAAATAAATTATAATAATCATGACCTGGAGCTAAACGATATGCATAGGTCTGTTTACGATTTTTTTTTTTTTTACATTATACGACATGGAAGTTTGGCGGAAGCCATGGGGTAATCCAAATATACACACTTAATTTTTACATTTATTTTCAATATTAGTGAGAAGTCCAGCCACCTTCCTTCTAGATCACCTCTTGCCATCTGTTAGGCATAGAAGATTCATGGTTTCTGACGATCTGTGGTCGGTTGTGGAAGAGTTTCCATTGTGTTCCCAGAGGTTCATAAGTTGATCTGGTCTCCTCTCCCTCTCAGGCTCCCAACATTTTACCAAATTAGCCTAAATATTCTAAATGAGGTTCATGTCTGTATCCTTACTTGGCCAGTCAAGCAACTGCAGATCCTCTCGACCTTGAAACCATTCCTGGACTATTCTGGCCGTATGGATGGGGCAGCGGTCGTGAATGAAAATGACAGGAGCAGGTGGGGAGGAATAATTCCGCTGTTGAAGTGAAAGAATTTAGAAATCCTGAAGAATTTCAATGTATTTTTCACCAGTGAACCTCCACTCAATCCTGGTGATATCATCCATATAATGTAAGAAGATCCAGCCCCACACGTTTAACTGTGACATGCCCATTCCTGGTCACGTAAAATTTCTTCTGTAGTATCGAAGGGAAAAAAATCTCATAACGAATACGCTTTGCTTTCGTAATAGGGAAAATAATGCTATATTCGTTTGGGGAAATAAAATGATAAGTAGCCTTGCAATAAGTAAGAATGGGATTCATCGCAAGGAATATTATATAGCATTTAACTTTGATCTTTGCAACAGTCGTGAATATGGGATATTCTTTAAAATTCAAGTAAACAGCTATACTCTGATTAGGAAGTTTGCCTACGTGATTATCCCAACATAATAATGTATTTGAATGCCTGAAAGTGGCATAGTAGAATGTTTATTCTCTGCAAGGATTAATACTTATATAGCTTAACTTTGAATCTGCAGTCGTTTAGATATGATATTCTTTAATTCATAAACAGGCTGTCTCTGTATTATAATTTCCTAACGTGATAATTCCAAAACAATAAAATGTATTTGTTAATCCTGAGCTGGCCAAAATGACTATGGTTCATTGAAGAATTTTTATTTTACACTTCTCGTGGCAAAATTATTCAATTAGCGGAAAATACAGGTTATGACAATTATCTTTTGATATATTTACCCTTGCTTATAATTATTATAGTCTGACTGTTATTAATGATTTTCTGGGCTTAACCTGTGTCGCCCTGTGAAATGGTTCCTTTGATACTATTTCTTAGGAATAAATATTGCTATTCATCCTAGAGAAAAAAGAAACAATATAATGCCAAGATAAATGGCTCGCTCACCTCTAATAGAAGTGTCGGTATAGTAAGGAGCGAGTGGAATCACTACCAGAGGTCCCTTGCCATTTAGCTTCTTCCTTCGACAAAACCCCGAACTACGGAGGAGCCGTGCTACAGCTCCTGGTCTACTACTACCGTGAGCGCCTCCGACGCCTGAGACGTCATTCCTTCAATAGCGCGCTTTACCATCACACGTTAAAATTTTTCTGTGCTGTGTATTCGCTTATTCTGGATTTATCATTTATTTCAAGATGTCTTCAGCTTCTGCTTCTAAGTTAAGTACTGTTTGGGGTTACTGATCTCATTTTATGATGATCTTCGTGTTTTTTATATATTCGGAGCCTTATCGGCCGGTATCCGCCTCGACCGCATGGCGGTACGGTTCTCTCTTTTCGTCTTCCATAACCGTAGGGATATCCTCTCACAGTACTTAGATATGGGTTACTTACACATAGTCTCTATATCTTTTATGCAGTTAGCTTATTAGTTAGGCCTCCACGGGGCACGCTCCGACCGCACATTTCGGACCTTAGTCTAGCTACGCCTTACGTTGTTAGGACTTTTTATCAGTCATGGTTTTGAGAGTTATATCATCTTATTATTCTGATGTTCCCTCTTACCTTCTCTAGTTCCTGATTACCAATTAATAATATTGCAGGTACTAGGTTGGGCTAACATACACCATGCTTCGGTATGGCGATTAGCTTACCCTGTTATCACTATTTTTACCGTCAGGTTAGGCTTTCATACCCCAATTGTCGATTGGTGATTAGCCTACCCCCCGTTTTCTTGAACTAGAGGTTAGATTAGGCTAACATACCCCTTTCTTCAGATTGGCGATTAGCCTATTCTTCTTATTGCTTAGCTTCGTGTTCCCCGTGTTAGCCTAGCTTTAAGATATCGCTTTAATTTTATTATTTGATGATATTTATATAATAATCCTATATATATCAGTGATATTGATGTTGTTCCGACGGCTCTTCCCCAACCGCGTGTTTATCACCTGGCTGGGAAGACCACTGGTCGATCGCAGTGAGCCACCCGGTACGGGATCCCCCACCGTCCCCCACCCATTTCCCCCTCCATACATTGCCATCCACGTCGATGGGTGATGACTCGTTTCTCACAGCTAGCGTCCGAGTCAGCATGAGAGGGGGTGACTCACGGGGCTGGTGGGGAGCTCCCCCCTACTGGTGTTCTCACTTGTCATGTGTCTCGGGGGCTCGGGACCTCCTACCCCTACTTCTCCGTCCTTAACTGGCCGCTCAGGGGGAGGGCTCCCCTACCCCACGTACTTCCTACCCTTTCCCCCCCAGTTTAGTCCGGCAGGTGTCTATCTGCCGCTACCGAACATAGAGAGGGGGGAGGGAACCACTGGGTGCCTATCCACTTAGGATAGTTTACACGAGCACTTACTGATATGATGAGTTTTTATTTTTATTCTAATTTATTGTTAGAACCTTTTGCGTTACTCCGGGGGGTTTTTGATTTCCGCCTCTTGCACTATCCCTTGCTTCGTTAGAAGTTTGACATTGCTCACTCAATATTAATTAACTCCGGGCCATACGGAGAACTCCGGGCCCTACGGAGTCTATTTTTAACCATATAACAAGTGAGCTTAGGCGGAGGCAGAGACTTTCTTCCCCCTCGTAACTTTTCTACGTAATATTCATACGGAGCGAGCATTAGAGCTTACTCCGGCATTCTTTTGCATGCCACTTATACGTAGAACTCTATCCGTCGGTCCTACTCCGGCACCCACGGATATTTTGCATTTTATACCACCGGAGGTTGTCATTGGTACTCATGTATCCTTTGACTTACAGATGTTGTGCTGCCAGGAGATTGGGTGCAGTGCCGTCCTCCAAGACCCGTGCGGCCATATAGTATGCCGCTCTCATGCAGGATGTGCAGTGAAAGTGGAGGCTTTTATAGTTTTGCACACGAAGCCTGCCAAACCTGCTACTTGCTAGTAGGCGATGCCTCACTAGTAGTAAGTTTTCTTAGCACTTCCTTCATTCATTCATCACCTGGAATACTTGTTATTATTATATACCTTTCACATATGGGACACATATTCACATAGTCTCAACACAACAGACATTCCTCCCCTATCCTCTCCCTAACTCTAGACCTTTCTTACAGGGTTCTGATGAGGAGAAGAAGAAGGCTTTGTCTACTCTCAAAGCATGGGTAGGGGGTTTTGGCCGGAATTCGAAGGGCCGCCCCTACATTCTTACCCAGACATGGCGGACCTAGTATTCCTAGGAGCCAAGAAAGGATCAGTGGTGGACCCGATAGCGGCCGCCCCGTTTGCTGGCCGACCTCCAGGTCATGATCTCCCTTCAGGATGGGGATTTCCCAGAGGACGTAGCAGAAGACATTGCGGCAATGAACCTCGACGTCGAACCCATGGCTATTGACTCCATGGGTACAGGTAAGGGTGTAGTAGGGTAGTAGGGGCAGCTTCTGTGGGTTCTCAGGGCCCTTTCCTGAGTTCCCTTTCTCCATCACCTTCCACTGATCCTTCTACTTCCACTCCTTTCCGGGGCTTCACTGAAGACCAGCGGTCTGTCCGACCTAAGGTTGCTTCAGTGATCCCAAGGCTAAGTCGACCGAGGAGAAACTTAAAAGCTCTCCCCAAGAAATCGGTAATCTTGGCAGACACTGTAACTACCGGCTCATCACCACCCGGAACAGTTAGGTCAAGGGTGGCCTCTTCGTCTGCGTTGAGGTCCCCCAAACGTAAATCACGTAAGGATCAGGCTCAAGTCCCTCCTTTTGATCCCGAATCCTTTTCGGCAAACATTCTGGAGTAGGTGGGAGTGATCGTAGGGGCCTTGGTTGACAACAAGGTCGGCTCGGTGCTCTCCCAGCTCTCAGTTCTGTTACGTCTTCCGGCCAGTCGATCCAATCGCTGGCAGAACGGCTGGCCGCTCAGGAGAATGCCATCGTCGGGATTCAAACCTCGATCGCGGCAGGTTCCCCCCTAACTGTGCCACCTTCTCCTCTTCCAATGCCAGATTCCAGCCAACTGCCGGAATTCAAGGCGGCTAACCCTTGGAGGATTGCTTCATATGCCCCGTTTGTCAACGGAATGTTGACCATCGAAGGCATAGGAACTCGAAGGCGTGAGGACTTCGAGTTCCACCCAAGGGACCTTCAACCATCATTCATTGGCTACGTCCGGCTAACGAGAAGCAGCAATGATGAGAGAAGACAAAGTTCCCAAGGAAACAGTGATCCTTCCGAGGGAACAGGCACAGCAGACTCTAATGAGAAGTCTGGAGGAATGGGGGTGTGAAAATACCCGCATCACAGCCTTTAGAAGTCCCTTCACCACCATTTTTACTCCGGTGGAAGGGACTCCGCTACCACTGACCCTTAAGGTAGTGGAACAAGCAACCTTTCAGGCCGCCCTGAAAGACGAGCCCCTGCCTCAACTACGAGAGACGGAACCCACCTCTCTCTTAGTCCCAGGCTCCGAGACGTACTTCGAGGGGGCAGTTCCTACTTTTTCAGTAGGAAAACTAAAGGCGGACTGTGCCACCTCCCTCTTTAGTGAGAGACTTCCCAGGTTGTCGGACTCCCTCATCCAGACGGAGTACGACGCCCGGACTAGGCTCGCGAGATCCCTTTCCTCCATGACTATGGCGGAGATGACGGCTCTTGTATCCAACAAGAGCCGTTGTTTAAAGTTTTGGCTAAAGGTCTGCTGCACACCATGCAGTGTGACCTTTACGACTTCCTCATAGCCAGGAGGAATTGTAGGAAGCACGTTCTGGCGGAAGCTACTATCCGCCATGAACCGAACAAACTGATTGCTTCCTCAATTTGGGGAACGGACCTCTTCCCAGCACCAGTGGTAGCAGAAGTCCTTCATGAAGCTTTCAAAGGTTAACCAGTGCCTCAAACGTCAGGTGAGGACTGGTAGCAAGCGGAGGCAGGAATCTTCTGGTCCTAACCAAAGGATCAAGAAGAAAAACCAAGGAAGTCTCTCCCTTCAAGCTTCTCAGCAGACGTTGGTTCAGGCAGTCCCAGCATCACAAGGACAATCATCGTCCAAGGGTCAGCAACAATACCTTGTCCTGACCCCTCAGTCCCAGCAACCTCAACCCTCTACTTCCTTTGCTGTCTCGCCAGCCTACAACTCCAACTATGAAAGCCAGAACTTTCAGGCTTTCAATAGGTTTGCGAGAGGTAGCAGAGCAAGAGGTGCCTCTCGATTCAGAGGGTCCGGCAGGGCTGCAAACAGAGGAAGAGGTTTCCGAGGAGCAAGAGGTGCCGCCCCTCGGCAAACCAGCAGTGAGAGTCCCAAGGTAGGAGGGAGGCTGTACCTCTTCCGCCAGCGGTGGGGGTTCAGCCCTTTGGCTCAAAGTATAGTGACAAAA
This sequence comes from Macrobrachium nipponense, assembly GCF_015104395.2. Lineage (NCBI taxonomy): Eukaryota > Metazoa > Arthropoda > Malacostraca > Decapoda > Palaemonidae > Macrobrachium > Macrobrachium nipponense. The sequence continues at coordinate 33,499,652 of NC_087202.1, read as the reverse complement.
GGCCTAGGTTGGAGTTGGCTAGAGGGCCCTCCTCCAACAAACAGATTCTATCAAGCATCAACAACGGAATTGGTAGAGTATACCAAAGACCTCCTTCTCAAAGGAGTAGTCTCAAGAGTCAACAATTTAAAATTTCAAGGACGCTTGTTCAGCGTGCCAAAGAAAGACTCGGAAAACCGAAGAATCATCTTAGACTTGTCCCATCTGAACTTATACATTCATTGTGACAAGTTCAGGATGCTGACCGTTTCACAGGTACGGACCTTACCTTACTTCCCCGTGGGGCCGTCACAACCTCTATAGATCTTACAGATGCCTACTATCATGTTCCCATAGCCAGACACTTCCGTCCGTTCCTAAGCTTCAAACTAGGCAACAGATCCTACTCCTTCAAAGTAATGCCATTCGGGCTCAACATAGCCCCCAGGATCTTCACCAAATTGGCGGAAGCAGTAGTGCAAGAGCTAAGGAAAAAGGGAATAATGTTAGTGGCTTATCTGGACGATTGGCTTATTTGGGCAAAGAACCCCAAAGAATGCAAGGAAGCAACGGTCAAAAGTGATCAAATTCCTGGAACATTTAGGTTTCCAAATAAACAAAACCAAGTCCAGACTAACACCGGAATCTCGATTCCAGTGGTTAGGCCTTCAGTGGGACTTGCAATCGCACACTCTATCAATTCCGTCATTGAAAAGGAAAGAAATTGCAAGAGCTACAAAACAATTTCTCAAACAACAACAAACATCCCGGAGGTGCCAGGAGAGGATCCTGGGCTCACTCCAGTTTGCATCAGTCACAGACGTTCTGCTCAGAGCCAAACTCAGATATAAACACAGTATGGCGCTCAAGAGCGAATTGCAGATCACGGGACAAACTAGCCTCTATCCCAGCGATCTTACGGAAACGTCTCCGCCCATGGACGGAGACAAAGAATCTTTCAAAAGCAATTCCTCTACAGTTCCCTCCTCCATCATTAGTGATCCACACAGACACCTCACTAACAGGGTGGGGAGGATACTCCCAGTACGAAAAAGCTCAAGGAACTTGGTCGTTAACATTCCGCCAGGTACATATCAATGTACTGGAGGCCATGGCAGTATTCCTCACACTGAAACGACTCCGTCCGCCCAAGAACTCACATTTCAAACTAGTTCTGGACAGTGCAGTAGTAGTACACTGCATCAACAGGGGCGGATCCAAGTCAAGCCACTTGAACCATGTCATGATAGCCATCTTCTCTCTGGCAAACAAAAACAAATGGCACCTGTCAGCCACTCACCTGGCAGGAGTCAAGAACGTAGTAGCAGACGCTCTATCTCGCTCCGCTCCGTTGGAATCGGAGTGGACACTGGACAGGAGTTCATTCAATTGGATCAGTCTACAAGTCCCCGGACTCCAAGTAGACCTCTTCGCCACGGAGTCAAACCACAAACTCCCTTGTTACGTGGCACCCAACCCGCCTCGATCTAGCATACGCTACGGATGCAATGATCCTCGATTGGAACAACAAAGGAAGAATATTTACCTCTTCCCTCCGGTGAACCTTCTCATGAAAGTTTTAGACAAACTCAGGACATTCAAAGGCCAAGTAGCTCTAGTAGCTCCCAACTGGCCCAAGAGCAGTTGGTTCCCTCTACACCTAGAGTTGAGACTCCGACCACTACGGATTCCCAACCCCAAACTAACCCAGTTAGTGCAAACTCAGACTGTGTCCGCTTCCTCAAGAATTCAGAAAACCCTAACTTTATGGATTTCCTGAAATTCGCAGCTATGAGGAATGCAGAAATTGATCCCCAGAATATCTCATTCTTGGAATCAGATAAAAGAGAATCTACTCTCCGGCAATATGATTCATCTGTCAAGAAACTAGCAGAGTTCCTTAAGATGTCAAATTCCCAAGTCATGACAACGAACCTAGCCATAACTTTCTTCAGATCATTGTTTGAGAAAGGTTTAGCAGCAAGCACTATCACTACGACCAAATCAGCTCTTAAAAAAATCTTCCAATTTGGTTTTAGCATAGACCTTACGGATTCGTACTTTACGTCCATACCAAAAGCTTGTGCTAGATTAAGACCATCAACGAGACCTAAATCAGTCTCTTGGTTCCTAAATGATGTCCTCAAACTGGCCTCGGACATTAACAATGACTCTTGCAATTAATAAACCCTCCTGAGGAAAACCCTATTTTTATTAAGTTTAGCCTCCGGAGTTAGAATATCAGAACTGTCAGCCTTATCAAGGGAACCAGGCCACATTGAGTTCCTCCCCTCAGGGGAAGTCCTCTTATCCCCAGATCGCCATTTTCTAGCCAAAAATGAAGATCCACAGGACAGATGGTCCTCGTGGAAAATCCTACCACTACCTCAAGACATTTCCCTTTGTCCTGTCAACTCATTAAGAGCCTACCTAAGCAGAACAACTCTGAAATCTTCAGGCCCGTTGTTCATTAGGAAGGAAGGTGGTACATTATCCCTAAAAGGGATCAGGCAACAATTTTATACTTCATTAAAACAGGCCAATCCAGAGTCCTTTCCTCGGGCCCACGATGTTAGGGCGGTGGCCACATCTATTAATTATTTCCAACACATAAATTTTGACGATCTTAAGAAATATACAGGCTGGAAATCTCTGACAGTTTTCAAACGGCACTACCTAAAACCCTTAGAAGCCCTCAAATTTCCAGCAGTGGCAGCTGGAAACACAGTTTCTCCTGATTCTTAATTTTTCCTATAACTTCTTGTAGCTTTCCCTTCTACCTGCCCCATTGCACCCTTACTTAGTTTAGTCGCCTCCATGTATTGGGTTACCTTGAGTTTTGCTATTGTTCATCATTTTAGTTGGATTCAGTTCCATTCTTTTGTATATATCAACTTATATCCTGTCTTTGCCTAACCTGTATATTTATTGCTTGTTGCTAGGCTAACTAATTTTAAGTTATAACCCATGTTTTAGGGTTTATACTTTCCCATATTGTAAGACTGTAATTTTAGTTGATTATTATACTATTAACCTTACAAGTGTTTAACTTTACCTTCTTAATTTATCTGTACTGTCCCTCAAGCTTGGTGTTTTAGCATTCTCTGGTACTATTTCACAGGGCGACACAGGTTAAGCCCAGAAAAGGGATTTTGACGAAGGAAAAATCTATTTCTGGGCAACGACCTGTGTCGCCCTGTGAAACCCCACCCTGTAGTTAGATTGTCCTCACCCAGCTTACCCCAAGCTTGGAGGCTATCTTCAGGAATGACGTCTCAGGCGTCGGAGGCGCTCACGGTAGTAGTAGACCGGGAGCTGTAGCACAGCTCCTCCGTAGCTCGGGATTTTGTCGAAGGAAGAAGCTAATTGGCAAGGGACCTCTGGTAGTGATTCCACTCGCTCCTTACTATACCGACACTTCTATTAGAGGTGAGCGAGCCATTTATCTTGGCATTATATTGTTTCTTTTTTCTCTAGGATGAATAGCAATATTTATTCCTAAGAAATAGTATCAAAGGAACCATTTCACAGGCGACACAGGTCGTTGCCCAGAAATAGATTTTTCCTTCGTCAAAATCCCTTTTAGAAACTCACCTTATATTACTAGGTCTTCAGTTATGTATTCTGCCGAGATTTCTGCTATTAAAAGACCTTTCGTCACTGCATACGACTCGAGACCAAAATTCCATACCCTCCCCCACAAACTGATGAACGAAGGCAAGCCTATCAGCACGATACCGAGAAATTCCTTCTTGGCAGGAATTCTATGAGGTATTCCTGCCTCATGCAGACGTCTTCGCACCGTCATAGCCTAAACAGTTAATGCCATATGTTCACAAATAGCAATGGTATTGATAAAAGGATCTTCTTATGCTGCTCGTCGAATGTTGTCATTATCCTAACGGGTGGTCATTCGTGG
>NC_087202.1:33483500-33495254 GCF_015104395.2 Macrobrachium nipponense | reverse complement strand
ATCGATCTTACAGACGCATACTATCATATCCCTATAGCCAGACACTTCCGCCCATTCCTAGGATTCAGGCTAGGAAATCAGACATTCTCATTCAAAGTGATGCCCTTCGGTCTGAATGTAGCCCCCAGGGTATTCACGAAAATAGCAGAAGTGGTTGTACAGCAATTGAGAACTCAGGGAATCATGGTAGCAGCTTACCTCGACGATTGGTTGATCTGGGCACCAACCGTCGAGGAATGTCTCAATGCCACCAAAAAGGTAGTTCACTTTCTGGAACATCTGGGGTTCCAGATAAACAAAACGAAATCCAGACTTACCCCGGAGTCTCGTTTTCAGTGGCTGGGAATCCAATGGGATTTGTCTTCCCACAATCTGTCAATTCAGTGGCCAAACGGAAGGAAATAGCAAAATCTGTCAGGCAATTTCTCAAATGCAAAGCAAACATCAGGAGAAACCAGGAAAGAATCCTAGGGTCCCTTCAGTTTGCTTCGGTAACAGATATCCTCCTGAAAGCAAGGCTAAAAGATATAAATCGAGTTTGGCGATCGAGAGCAAACACCAAATCTCGAGACAAGTTGTCAGTAATTCCACAGATCCTTCGAAATCAACTCCGTCCATGGTCAAAAGTAAAGAACTTAGCCAAGCAGGTACCCCTTCAATATCCCCTTCCAGTGTTAACCATTCACACGGATGCCTCCCTGTCCGGGTTGGGGGGGGGATATTCTCAGTTCAAACAGGTTCAGGGGACTTGGTCAGTTCAATTTCGCCAGCTCCACATAAACGTTCTGGAAGCAATGGCAGTATTTCTTACCTTGAAGAGACTGCTTCCCCCGAAAAAGTCTCATCTAAGGCTAGTTTTGGACAGTGCAGTGGTAGTTCATTGCATCAACAGAGGAGTGTCCAAATCCAAGCATGTGAACCATGTCATGATAGCCATCTTTGCCCTAGCAAACAAACACAAATGGCATCTGTCCGCCACTCACCTGGCTGGGGGTAAGAAAGTGATAGCAGACGCTTTGTCCCGGTCAGTTTCCTCTGGAATCAGAATGGTCCCTAGACGACGGGTCATTCCAGTGGATATGCGGAGAGTCCCAGGTCTCCAAGTAGATCTCTTCGCCTCACAAGCGAACCACAAGCTCCCTTGCTATGTGGCCCCCAACCTGGACCCTCTGGCTTATGCCACGGACGCCCTGTCGTTAGATTGGGATCAGTGGAGAAAAATTTATGTTTTTTCCTCCAGTGAATCTTCTCTTTGAAAGTCTTAAGCAAGCTGAGGACTTTCAAAGGAATAGTAGCTCTGATTGCACCGGACTGGCCCAAGAGCAACTGGTATCCTCTTCTTCTGGAATTGGGTCTCCGACTCAAACGGATTCCCAATCCCAAGCTGTCACAATCAGTACAAATGAGGACTGTGTTCGCTTCCTCAGGAATTCTTCAGACCCTAACTTTATGGACTTCATGAAGTTTGCGGCTAATAAAGATGCTTAATATTGATCCACAAAAAAATATTCTCTTCCTAGAATCAGATAAGAGAGAGTCAACCATTAGACAATATGACTCAGCTGTTAAAAAATTAGCATCTTTCTGAAAGAATCAAACACTACAACCATGACAGTTAATCTAGCTATATCCTTTTTCAGGTCGTCTTGTTTGAAAAAGGTTTAGCAGCTAGCACTATTACTACTCATAAATCGGCTTTGAAGAAGATCTTTCAGTTAGGTTTTCAGATAGATCTGACTGAATCTTATTTCACGTCTATTCCTAAAGCCTGTGCTAGACTTAGACCTTCTCAAAGGCCTACTGCAGTTTCATGGTTCTTAAATGATGTCCTCAAACTAGCTTCAGATACTGACAATCGTCTTGTACATTCATAATGCTTCTTAGGAAGACATTATTCTTATTAAGCCTAGCTTCAGGAGCTAGAATTTCAGAACTGTCGGCTCTATCCAGAGATGCGGGTCATGTGGAATTCCTCCCCTCAGGAGAAGTTCTGCTTGCTCCGGATCGTAGCTTTTTAGCTAAAAATGAGGATCCTCTTGCAAGGTGGGCCCCTTGGAAAATCATCCCACTTCCCCCAAGATCCTTCTCTCTGCCCAGTATCAACTTTAAGAGCCTTTCTATCTCGTACATCCTCAAGATCCTCAGGTCCTCTCTTCATGAGAGAAAAAGTGGTACTTTGTCAGTAAAAAGGTATTAGACAACAAATCCTTTACTTCATTAAACAAGCCAATCCTGATTCATTCCAAAAGCACATGACATCAGGGGAGTAGCCACCTCAATTAATTACTTTCAACATATGAACTTTGAGGATCTTAAAAAGTATACTGGATGGAAATCCCCGACAGTCTTTAAACGTCATTATCTAAAGTCCTTGGAATCTTTTAAAATTTTCAGCAGTAGCAGCGGGAAACATTGTTTCTCCTGATACTGTATAGTAGTCGTAGTATAGATCCAGGTCTCCTTCTACCTACCTCATCCAACATGCCTCACCCTATCGCCATGCTACTCGGATATCCTAGCCTTAGCCGCTGAATCATACTAGTGGATTGTCCTTATTTTTTTTGCTAGGGACATCCACACTTGTACTGATAATGTACTTCAGTGTACCTACCCTTATTTTTATGCTAGGGTAGGACACAATGTGTTGTATATTTTGTAAATAATTTTCTAAGTAAAATCTATTTGTGAATATTACACTGCATTATTATATTTTACTATGTTTATTGTAAATTTAAGTACTTTACATTACTAACGTTCTTTTATATTACTATTTAGAATAAGTTAGGTTAAGTACTTAGTTTGTATGCTGTAATTGATTTACTTTTATTATATCCCTCGTTTTACAACTGCTTTTCATTTGTCCTTTTTTCCCATCTTGTCTGTTTCTCTGGTACTCTTTCATAGGCCGACACGAGCTGAGCCCAGAAAAGGGATTTTGACGAAGGGAAAAATCTATTTCTGGGGTTGATTGGCTCGTGTCGCCCTATGAAACCCACCCTGTATTGTTTACCCCCCCCCATGCAGGACAAGATGTTTTTAGATTAAGGATGTCCGCTAGGGGCGCTGCTGTCCGTGGCGTCCTCTAGTAGTAGTTAGTAGCGGCTGCATCGCCGTTGGTATCAGCTCTCTCTTGTGGGGATTCTGATTGGAAGTTTCTAATTGGTGAATGTCTCGTGGTAGTGTTCCCACTCGCCCCTATCATCATACCGACACTTCTTTTTAAGAGTGAGCGAGTCAGTTTTACTGACATTTCTTAATTTTGTTTTTTCTCTGGTAATTTTTAGATTTAATTTTACCTAGAAAGTATGATAATTAAGGATCCTTTCATAGGGCGACACGAGCCAATCACCCAGAAATAGATTTTTCCTTCGTCAAAATCCCTTTTGGACTTTCGGAGGAGCAGTTGAAGGATTTTGCCTCGGTACTGGATTGTATCGATAAAGGCATCTGTGATGGAGCTTCGGAGCTTGCTGCCATTTTTGCCTCTGGAGTGTTGAAGAAGAGACAGCTTTGGTGCTCCTTCTTGTCGAAAGGGGTTTCATCGAACCAGAAGTCTGCCTTGTTCTTCTCTCTCCCTTGGACAAGAAACACCTTTTTTTTTCCGCAAGAGATTGTGAGCGAGATTGCTCAATCTTTAACACAGAAAGCGACCCAGGATCTTTTATCACAGTCAGTGAAGAAGCCCAGGAAGATAGCTCCGGTTCTTTCTGCTTCTCGGAGTGCTCCCTCCACGGAAGCTCCTAAACCATTTCGAGGGAGAGCTCCCGTTCGATCTTTCTCCAGGTTTCGTGGGAGAGGTAGAGCCTCTTCTAAAACCACTCCCTCTTCCATCAAGAAGTAGGCCCGTAGTCCTCCACACAGCAGTAGGAGCCAGATTACACCTTTTCTGGCAGACCTGGTTTCATCTCGGAGCGGATCCTTGGACGGTCCAGGTCCTGAAGGAAGGATACACCATTCCGTTCATCAAGCACCCCCCTCTCACAGAATTTCCTGTGAATTTGTCAGCCTACTCGGAGAACTCCGAAAAATTTGCCGCCCTCCATCAAGAAGTTCTCGCCTTACTGGCAAAGAGGGCCATAGAGTTAGTGGGACTCTCCGCAGGAACCAGGATTTTACAATCGCCTTTTCCTGGTAAAGAAGGCCACTGGGGGTTGGAGACCGGTGTTGGACCGTCAGTGCCCTGAACGTCTTTGTCCTGAAGATGAAGTTTTCTATGAAACGACCCAATCGGTATTAGCAGCGCTTCATCCTGGAGATTGGATGGTTTCCATAGACCTTCGGGACGCTTATTTTCATATTCCGATTCATTCGGAATCGAGAAGATTCCTGAGATTCGTGTTCCAGGGCCGCATTTATCAGTTCAGGGCCCTCTGCTTCGGCCTGTCGACAGCTCCACAAGTGTTCACCAGAGTTCTGTCGTCAGTAGCAAAGTGGCTTCATCTAGACGGGATACGAATATCCCATGTATCTAGACGATTGGCTTCTCAGGGCAAGGTCCAGACAGAAGTGTGTGGAGGACCTACAAAAGACTTTAAGGATGACGGAAAGCCTAGGTTTGTTAGTAAACAAGGAAAAGTCATGTCTCACTCCTTCTCAGGAGATAGTTTATTTAGGAGTGAGACTGAATTCAGTTCTTTTTCAGGCTTTTCCGTCTCTCCAAAGGATCGACTCTTGCCTGAACAAAATAGACGAATTTCTCGTCAGACAAACTTGCTCGGCGAATCAGTGGATGAGCCTTTTAGGAACCTTGGCTTCAATAGAGCAATTTGTAAGTCTGGGCAGGCTCAACATGAGACCACTTCAATTTTACTTGAAGCAGAAGTGGCAAAGGAAGAAGTTCCCAGACTCCTTCGTGTTCCCCATCTCGGAAGAAATCAAACAGGACCTCCTTTGGTGGAAATCAGAAGGAAGGCTAGAGGAAGGCTTGTCTCTAAGCCAGTTGAGCCCCAACCTTACGCTTTTGTCAGACGCATCGGACAAAGGGTGGGAGCTACCTGGGGAGAAAGGAAGTGTCGGGTCTTTGGCAGATTCATCAGAGAAGCTGGCACATTAAATCTAAAAGAGTTGAAGGCGATTCATTTGGCTCTAATGCACTTCAAGACAGAGGTAAGAGGGAAAGTAGTGCTGGTTCAAGCAGACAAACACCACGGCTCTCTCTTACATCAAAAAACAGGGGGGACACACTCGTTCTCTCTGTGCGAGGCGGCGGAGAGACCTACTCATTTGGCGAAAGAGAACAAGGTTGTCTTGAGCACAAGATTTATTCAAGGCTCGAAGAATGTAAAGGCGGACATTCTCGCAGAGAGAGGACAAGTCCTCTCCACAGAGTGGACGTACATCCTCAAATATGCAAGAAGCTTTGGGGGATTTGGGGATGTCCTCAGTTGGATCTCTTCGCCACAAACAAGACAGCTCGTCTACCACTGTATTGCTCCCCAGTTCCAGACGAGGAGGCGTTTACAGTGGATGCCATGCTTCTGGACTGGTCAAATCTGGATCTGTATGCCTTTCCACCTTTCAAAATGCTAAGATTAGTTCTGGCAAAGTTCAGAGGTCATCAGAACGTCAGGATGACTGATAGCCCCCTTTTGGCCAGCCAGGGAATGGTTTCCGGATCTACTACTGCTGTTGACGGACTTTCCGAGAGAGTTACCGTTAAGGAAGGATCTACTCAGACAGCCCCACTTTCTGAGGTTCCATCACAACTTGTCCGCTCTTCGACTAGTCACATTCAGACTGTCGAGCATCTCCTCAGAAAGAGAGGATTTTCAAAGAGAGCTTCAAGGGCTATTGCTAGACCCAGAGAGAATCCTCTGATCGAGTGTACCAAGCTAAGTGGGTCCAATTCAGAGCTTGGTGCAAAGAAGAAGGAATTTCGTCTTCTAAGACCTCTATAGCTCAGTTAGCTAACTTCCTTCTTTTTCTTCGTGAGAATAAGAAGCTTTCTACCCAGACGATTAGGGGTTATAGAGCTATGTTGTCTTCTGTGTTCAGACATCGAGGATTAGTCATTTTTAATAATCAAGACCTCTCAGACCTGATTCGTTCCTTTGATACGACCAAGACAAAGGAGTCAAGAACAGTAGCTTGGAACCTGGATGTAGTTCTTAAATGTCAGATAGATTCGAACCGATCTCCTCTAGTTCTTTTAGAGATCTGACCAGGAAGACACTTTTTCTTTGTGCTTTAGCATCAGCTAGAAGAATCAGTGAGCTGCATGCTATTGATAAGAGAGTTGGATTCGCTAAGGGCAATGCCATTTGCTCATCAATGCTGGGGTTTTTGGCTAAGAATGAAAATCCCTCACATCCTTGGCCTCGTTCTTTCTCTATAAAGAACATTTCGGAGTTAGTGGGGCCTAATGAGCCTGAATGTCTTCTCTGTCCAGTGAGAGCACTTAGACATTATGTGCAAAGGACCAAAGGTATAAGAGGTAAGAGTGATAACCTGTGGTGTTCAGTGAAAGATCCTTCTCGTCCTCTTTCTAAAAATGCGCTCTCCTTCTTTTTAAGGAATTTGATTTCTGAGGCACACGGACAATGTCAGGACTCAGATATCAAAGTGTTTAAAGTCAAAGCTCATGAAATTAGAGCAGTGTCTACGTCTATGGCCTTTAGACGTAATCTGTCTTGGAAAGACATTATTAAATCTACACATTGGAGAAGCAATTCTGTCTTCGCATCTCATTATCTGACAGATTTGCAAACCACATATGAAAATTGCAATACATTGGGGCCATTCATTGTGACTGACACGGTATTGGGTGAGGGAGAGAAGGATGTATCCCATCCTCACTAACTTTTCTCCTTGATTATGTTTTTTGTATTTTTAAGGTTGTCTGAAGATACAGGGAGTTTTTTTGAGTATCTTTCAGTCTTTTAATGTCTGGTGTATTTCTTAAACGGTTGTGGTGATCCCTCGTTTTTCATTGTATTTTGTGGTGATTTGTACTGCGCCCTGAGCAGGGGCATTATAGTCTTGTCCGTTACGGTCACGTCCTCTACGGCAAGTACTTATTATTGTGTCCGACGCACGGATCCATATATCCTGTCGGTACAATAAAGGCCAGCAGACTACAGAGGCAGTAACCACTGAGTCAGCGGTCTTTAAAGGTAAAGAACCTATATCTTCGGATAATTCCAACAGTTGGTATTTTAGCTGCCATTGTCCCACCACCTAAATGTGTCAATCAGCTATATGTAACCACCGGGTAAGTTATATAAGTGAAAATTACATTTTTATAATAATATAAAGTTTCACTTATACTTACCCGGTGGTTACATAACGAAGCCCGCCCTCCTCCCCTCATATGGACAGGTAGGCATGAAACTTCTGATTTATTGTTGGAATGGTTCCCGGTACCCGCTAGAGGGTGGGAGTAGAGGGATCACCTGTCAAACCATTAGCGCTACTGCGAATTTCAAATTCTGCCGTGACGTCAGGAGACGACAGCTATATGTAACCACCGGGTAAGTATAAGTGAAACTTTATATTATTATAAAAATGTCATATCTTCTTCCATTGATTCCATTCTATAGCCAACGTGTCTGTGGCAAAAGCCAGAGGGTCCAGGTTGAGGGCCACATAACAAGGGAGTTTGTGGTTCAACTCCGTGGCGAAGAGATCCTCCTGAAGCCCCGGTACTAGCTGACAGACCCAACTGAATGACTTCTTGTCCAGGGACCATTCGGACTCCAGTGGGACCGAACGTGATAGCGCATCCGCCACCACGTTCCTTACTCCAGCAAGGTGAGTGGCCGATAGGTGCCACTTGTTCTTGCCTGCTAGTGAAAAGATAGCTATCATGACATGGTTCATGTGGCTTGACTTGGAACCTCCCCTGTTGATGCAGTGTACTACCACTGCACTGTCGAGCACCAGCTTGATATGAGATTTCTTGGCTGGATGAAGTTTCTTCAGGGTGAGGAACACTGCCATAGCTTCTAGCACATTGATATGAAGCTGGCGGAATGGAAGGGACCATGTTCCTTGTACTTTTTTGTACTGTGAGTACCCGCCCCAACTTGTTAGTGATGCATCTGTGTGGATCACTAAGGCCGGCGGAGGGAGCTGTAGTGGAATTGTCTTTGACAAGTTCTTGACTTCCGTCCAGGGATGGAGACGCTTCCGTAAGATCGCCGGAATCAGAGCTAGTCTGTCCCAGGATCTGTTGTTCGCTTTCGAATGCCAAACTCGATTTATATCTTTTAGTTTGGCTTTCAACAGGACGTCCGTCACTGAAGCAAATTGGAGAGAACCTAAGATCCTTTCTTGGTTTCTCCGGGAAGTCTGTTTGCACTTGAGAAATTGTCTGGTTGCCTTGGCTATTTCTCTCCTTTTCAACGGCGGGATTGATAGAGTATGCAAATCCAAACCCCATTGAATTCCCAGCCACTGGAAACGGGATGCCGGGGTTAGCCGGGACTTTGTCCTTTTTAAATATGTAACTGACCTGGCAGTTATATACATAGCTATATTCTCTTGACGTCATGACGTCACGACACTTTTCAAAACTCGCGGCAATCGCCGACCGTCGGTCAGGTGATCGTTACCCATACGCCCTCTAGATAGTTACCTGGAAACCTCAGATTTTCTCTGTCGCCCGGGCCGACAACACTGTTGTTGTTGGTTCCTCGATAGGTTTTTCGTACTCGCTAGAGTATTTCATTGTTTGGTGAAGTATTTTGTTAGCTTTCGCTGTTGTTGACTTAGTTTGATTTTGTATTTGTTTTTGGATTTCTCTATTAACAATGTCGGACTCGGGAATTGTTTATCGAGTCTGCAGTAAAGGGGGGTGTAGGGTTAGAATTCCCAAAGCTTCTCTTGATCCTCACACACTTTGTGTGAATTGTATGGGTAGAATTTGCACTTTTGAGGATAGATGTGATGAGTGCTTGATTTTGGATGATAAGGAGTGGAAGGAGTTGGACAGGTATGTCCGTAAGCTCGAGAGAGATAGGATTAGAAGAACTAAGAGTTCCCTTTCCCGTTCATCTACAAGTCAGGAAGTGGTAGATAACCCCATAGTTCCTTCCCCTGCTCCTTCTCAAGGTCATTTAGTAGAGGTATCAGCTCCCGATCCTGTCTCCGAGTCGGGGGCTAAGGACTCAACCTTTGCAGGTATTCAAGCAGTTCTTGAAAAAATGGGACAACAGATTGCCTCTCTTACTGAGCAAGGCAATCGCACCTGGACTGTTGTAAGTGCCCTGAGTGCAGGTACTAAAGTCAGTGTAAGTGAAAAGTTAAGTGTTAGTGCCAGTGTAGTGGAGGATGCGTCCGATCGGTCCTGTCGCGCTCCTAGACCCAGACCTCTTACAAGCTCCCGGACCCATGGGAGACGTAAAGTCGAAAGTCTAAGGGAGGCGAGAGGCTCTAGTATCCGGTCGGGCGTGCCCTCAAGCAAACCTATTGACGCTTCCCAGGTTGCTTCAGACAACCGTAGAAAAGGCTTGTCGAGTGTTTTTGGCTCGTCATCCGATGACGTCTCCTCGCGTCGAGGATGGCGACACTCTACGTCTTCTCGTCCTCTCAAGAGGAAGTTACTTCGTGATAGTGAGGTCTCGTCAGAGGAGCAACTGCTGGGCTGCAGTCACTGGAGTTCTCCGGAGAGGTTTTCATCATCAGAAGCCTCGCCAGCTAAACAGAGCAGGGCAGCTCTTTCGATGAACGCTCCTCTTCCACCATCGACTTGGGAGGAATTACCAAGGAAGCTTCCTACCGAGCGTCCTCAGGAAGTCTTAGATAGATCTTCTCCTCCGGCTGCGGTTCGTGCGGGCGAATCTGACGAGTTACCTTCGACCTCGAGGGGCAATGAAGCCAAGGATATGCTGCAAGGCATGCAACAGCAGCTGTCAGCCCTAATGGAAAAGCTGCAAGAACCGAAGCGTCAGCATGACGCCCCAGGATTTATGAAGACTTCGCAAAGCGTCAGTGCCAAGAAGAGTGCAGACAAGCATGACGCTTCCGATACACTCGGACGTGACGCTTCCGAGCGTGACGCCAGCGCACATAGGAGCAAAGAGCGTGACGCCAGCACGCGTAGGAACAAAGAGCGTGACGCCAGCGCGTGTGAAAGAGATGTACGTGACGCCAACGCTCGTAAGCATGACGCCCCGGTGGATCATGGTGTCAAGGAGCGCATCGAGACCAGAGGAGAAGCAGATGACGTTCCTGCTTTGGCTTTGCCTACTTCATCCGATGTGGAACGGGACAGAGAGAGACCTTCGGAGATGTTGGAAGTAGTTTCTGAAGAGGAGACGAAAGAGCAAGTTCCTCCTTCCGACTATAAGACCCTTATGCTTCTGTTTCAAGAGCTTTTTGAAACAGATTTCAAGCCCGCAGCGCCTCGTTCTCCCCGTCTCAGTTCCTTTGTGGAAGGATGCAGAATAAGACTGCTTTTACGAGGATGGTCCTTTCCATTTCAGCCAAGAAAGCTCTCGCGAGGATGAACGACTGGATGGACAAAAAGGAGCGAGGCAAAACTGCTTTCGTTTTTCCTCCGGCAAGATTGGCCTCTAAATCTAGTGTTTGGTACGAGACTGGGGAAGTCCTGGGCCTGGGAGTACCTGCCTCCTCTCAGGCAGACTTCTCCAGTATTGTCGATACCAATCGTAGGCACGCCTTACAGCTGCGAAGGTGATGTGGTCGATGCAAGAGTTCGATCATTTACTGAAGGGCGTGTTTAGAGTTTTTGAGGTCCTGAACTTTCTCGATTGGTCTCTTGAGTGCTCTCGCCAAGAAAGTGGAAGAAAAGGACTCACCGGACATACCAAATCTTCTGAGTGTGATGTCTTGTATGGACAAGGCGTTACGGGATGGAACGAATGAAGTGGCAGCGATTTTCACGGCAGGCATCGTGAAGAAAAGGTCCCTCCTCTGCTCCTTTACAGCAAAAGGAGTTACGCAGGTACAGAGAGCAGAGCTTTTGTTTGCTCCCTTTGCGAAGTTTCTTTTTCCGCAAGAGATTATAAGAGATATTGCCACTTCACTGACACAGAAAACAACACAGGACCTAATATCAAAGGCAGCCAGTGGGGTTTTGCCTTCTTCGTTTGCGGCCAAGAGAGCAAGAGAGGAGAAGCAGCAGCAACAGTTTTTTCGAGGAAAACAGCCCCGAGGTACGTCGGGAACTACTCGAAAGCCATCCAGGAAAGGCGGCAAGCTCCCTTCCAAAAGGAGGCCATGATCAGACAGTCCTTCAGACAAATAGGAGCCAGGCTTTCTTTGTTTTGGGAAGCTAGGAGAGACAGAGGGGCAGACAACTGGACCCTTCAAATACTCAGGGAGGGCTACAAGATCCCGTTTTACACCAAACCTCCCATAGTTTTAGATCCCCTCGACTTAACAGCGAATTATAGGGACAGCAACAAGAGATTCGCGTTGAAAGAACAAGTAGAGCTTATGCTCTTAAAAAAGGCGATAGAACCTGTTTCACCTCAAGAGAATCCGGGGTTCTACAATTGACTGTTTTTGGTACCCAAGAGCTTGGGAGGATGGAGACCCGTTCTAGACGTCAGTGCCCTAAACGCCTTCGTTGTGAAGACGAAATTCACGATGGAGACAACGCAATCAGTGCTAGGCATTAAGACTGGGGCGGGGGATTGGATGGTCTCATTAGACCTGCAAGACGCTTCTTTTTATGTCCCCATTCCACCCGTAGCTCCTTCGGAAGTACCTTCAGGTTTCTTATTTGAAGGAAGAGTATTTCCAGTTTCATCGTTCGATTCAACAAGAAAGTAGGGGAACAAGTTTCTT
>NC_087202.1:33423500-33481000 GCF_015104395.2 Macrobrachium nipponense | reverse complement strand
TTTGAAGCGTTGAAAAAAGAAAAGGGGGAGGGAAGTGAAAGTGAAGAGTTTGTGGCTAGTAGGGGTTGGTTTATGCGATTTAAGGCTCGGGCCAATTACCATAACCTTAAATTGCAAGGTGAAGCTGCTAGTGTGATGAGAAATGCAGCGAGTGAATTTCTAAAGCGTTGTCTGAGATAATTAAGGAGGGGGGGTTATTCTGCTCAGCAAGTGTTTAACGTAGACGAGACAGGTAGGTTGTTTTGGAAACGTATGCCTAACCGCACTTACATCGCCAAGGAGGAGAAGTCAGCACCCGGTCATAAAGCCAGCAAGGAGAGGCTAACTTTAACTTTCTTGGGGGTAATGCTGCTGGCGACTTCAAACTGAAGCCCTTGTTGTGTATCAGGCTGAAAAATCCAAGGGCACTCAAGGGCGGATTTGGAAGGGTCAACTACCAGTAATTTGGAAGTCCAACAAGAAGGCATGGGTGACACTTGCAGTGTTTGAGGACTGGTTCGTAAACCATTTTGTTCCAAGTGTGGAGCGGTATTGCGCCTCAAGGGTATCCCCTTTAAGTGTTGCTAGTTGCTGGACAATGCCCCTGGACACCCTGCCCAGCTGGGAGACTTCACCCTCAACCCTAATGTCAAGGAAGGTGGTTTACCTTCCACCTAATACCACGGCCCTTTTACAGCCTATGGACCAAGGAGTGATTGCTTCGTTCAAGGCCTACTACCTACGAAGGACAATTGCTATGGCTTTACAGGCAACTGAAACCAAGAAGGACTTGACTCTGAAGGACTTTTGGAAATCCTACAACATCCTTGATGCTGTAAAGAACATTTGCTAATTCCTGGGAGGGAGGTTAAGCAAACAAAACATGAATGGTGTCTGGAAGAAAATTTGTCCTCAATTTGTGAATGATTTCCATGGGTTTGAGGACACAGTTCAGCTAGTTGTCAAGAACGTTGTTGCCCTGAGTAAGGAAATCAATTTGGAGATGGAGGTTGAGATGTTACAGAGCTGCTGGAGTCTCATGGCGAGGAGTTATCTGCTGAGACCTGATACAACTGGAGAAGCAGATAATAGAGGAAGAAGAAGAAGCACCCACCCCAGAGCCTAAGGCTTTCACAAGGCAGGACTTGATAAGAGGTTTTGCAGAGTTGCAGCAAGCGTTGTCAACTTTGAGGCTCAGGATCCCAACTTGGACAGGTTCACTAGGGTTTCCAGAGGCGTCATGGATTTGATGCAGTGTTACAAGGAGATCTTGGATGAAAAGAGGTCGCTCTCTGTTCAGACTAACCTGGAGCAGTATTTTAAGAAGGTAGAGAGGCCTGCAGGAGATCCTGTACCCTCTACCTCAGCTGCCTCTGCTAATCCAGCACCTTCTGAATGTTCTGCTAACCCAGACTCACCTGCCCCAGTATCTCCAGCACCTTCTGTAGGTTCTGCCTCACCTAAAGACTCACCTGCCCCAACATCTCCACTAGTATGTTCTGCCTCACCTCAAGAATTCACCTGCCTCAGCATCTCCAGTACTAGTATGTTCTGCCTCACCTCAAGAATCATCTGCCTCAGCATCTCCAGCAACTTCTGGAGGTTCTTTTTCTCTTCACTAACCTCCCCCAGTCTCTCCAGCACCGCAGCTTCCTCTCCAGTGTGCAAGCCAATCAAACTAATAAAGGTAAGGAATTGTTCTCTCGTTGTTATTGATAGGTATTTACATTAAATCATGTGGTATTTTTCAATGTTCCGACTTACGCTGAAAATCGTGTTACGATGCATCGTAAGAACGGATCTACGTCGTAACTCGAGGACCCCCTGTATATATATATATATATATATATATATATATATATATATATATATAAATATATAAATATATACATATAAACATACACATATATATGTATTATATATATAATATATAATATAAATATATATAATATATATATATATATATATATATATATATATATATATATATATATATATATATAGAATATATATGTATATATATGTATATATATATATATATATATATATATATATATATATATGTTATATATATATATATATATATATATAATATATATATATATATTATATATATAATATATATATATATAATTTATATATATGTGTATATATATATCTATATATATATATAGTAGTACCTCAGGATACGAAATTATGAAGACCGAACAAACCTTCGGTCTTAATAATAGGAATCTTGTGATATCTGGCAACACATGCATAGATCGGGTGAAGAGTGATCAAGGGCCACTCACCTACACCACTGCATCAGTCTTTTCGTTAACCACCTGGGCGAGAGTCGTGTTTAACCTCTCTTGGCCTTTACCCGGTTCCTAGCCCGTTTCAATTGTGTTTACTGTGTGTGAGTGTTTGGCTGATATTATGGCTTCTCCTGCTCCTTCAAGGCCTCATCAACGTGTGTGCCCCGGAATTTGAGGTTTTCCGTGGTCTCGTTTTTTGGCTTCGGTGGCGACTGATCCCCACATCACGTGTAGCAGGTGCCGTTCTAATTTTTGTACTATAACGAATCCTTGCACAGAATGCTGGGCATGGCCTAAAGAGCAGTGAAAGTCATTTTGTAGCAAGAGAGAGCATCGGAGGTTTTCGTCTTCCTTCTTGGGAAGGTTTTTCGCCTCATCCTGATGCTTCGTCTCCTGCAGTATTCACCCCCATAGTAGCATTGTTCCAGTGTCTCCTTCCTTTTCTTTCATTGATTCGTCGTTGGAAGTATTAGGAGGCCACCAAGCTGATGTTTGTAGTGTCGCCCCTTCTTCTTTGGGAGTTAATTTGATTCCCGGGAAGGGGGAGGCTTTTTCATCATTCTCAGAGTCGGAGGCATCCAAGAGGGCAGCGATTTGGAAGACGCTCAGGCTAGGGGGTCCCCCGTCCTTGGAGGTGTTGCTAAAGCACTTTATGGAGGCTCGCTACCCTCCTCAGGCTGACCAGGCCATCCCCCCTCCTCCCGGCCTTGGCTTCGTGGGTAACTGAGGTTAGCCATCTTGTATTGCTCGGCCAGTGTTTGCTGCCACTTCTTCGAGTCGGAGGGAAGCCATGGCGTCAGCCCCATTGATGATGTCACAGGATCCGTCATTTTGTATTCCTCTGCCAGTGGCGTCTGATTCCCCTTCACACCGAGGGGAAGCCATGATATCATCACCACTTGTGACGTCACTCCCAGTCATCTCCTCTGCACTGCCTCTCTCAGCCATTATGTCATCCCTGCCACCCAGTTTGCTACATCTCCCTTCCATGTCATCAGAGCCTTCTCTTGCAGATCAGTCTGAGGTTATATGCCAGGCAGTGCATAAGAGTTTGGACTCTGTTTTGGATGATAAGTTGGCTGCCTTGTTGGTTGGAAGGAAACGTGTTGCTTCGTCCCCGCCTCCTGCGAAGAGATAGATCGCATAGGAAGCCAGTGCTGTCTTCCTCTCCCTCTTCCCCCTCTACGCCACGTCGGCATATCAAGCATTGGAAGGCTAAGGACTTTGCTCTTTCTTTGCCTACGAGGGAGGAATAATGCAGATGTGTTCTTGAGAGTGTTGGCGTTTCGGAGAGAGCTAGTGTATCTTCCATTGTGCAATCTGCAGTGTCTGCTTCGTCCTCTGCATCGAATCGTGGGTGTGTTGCATCCTCCCTCATCTGTGCACATCGCGAGTGTGTTGCAGCTTCCCCTGTCCGTGCACATGATGCAAGTGCCCCTTCTTCTCCAAGGCCTATTCTTCGCCGTAAGGATCTCAAGGCGCCTGTCAAGAGGTTGAAGGTGGTGAGCGTGGAGTTGGTGCAGCAGGAGTGTTTGCCTGCCTCTCTCACTGGTGCTTCAAAGAGTTCGACTCTGGGGGATTCTCCTTCGATCTCAAGTGTTTGGGATTCCTCTCCAACTCACGCTCGTACATCTGCCACACCCGTGACCATTCACGGACATGTTAATAAGTCATTTGTTGGAGTACGTAGTGATGTTCCTAGTGTTATAGTGGGTTTGTCTCGGGAGCCAACGTGTGGACCCAGCCCAGACAGGTTAGTTAGTGTTTCGGGCTGTTTGGCTGCTGATCCTTCTGTTAATTTTGATAGGGAAGGTGACTTAGAGGTGCCTACACATCCTTCTCGTCGTCGGTCTCCGTTGCCGGAGCAGGAGGAGGGAGACACACAAGAGTTTTTGTCTTCCTTTTTGGAAGTTGTCGATCTCAGTTGTGGGTTCAACAATTTGGAAAGTAGGACTCAGGCTCGGTCATTTTACACTCCTTGCTTGGAAGCCTTGGTGGGAGCTACACAGGATCCCAAATCATCTCTTCAGCTGCCGTTGTCGTGGCACTTCCAGTCGGTCTTGCATAAGGTTAACACCTCTGTTTCGGACCGGGACGGTTTGCTTCGCTTTAGGGGCTCTGCCAAGCTACGTACTACCCCCGCATATCACGAGACATAGGAAGTACTATGCTACGAACTCTGCATTTTTGATGTCACGCCATCTTAACCCAGACATCATTCGCCTGAAGCCAGGATTGACTTTGGAGCAGGCGAGGTCGGTGGCTCTATCCTTGTCTCCACAAGATGCCTCAGCATTGGAATCTAAGGCAGCCTCCATGTTGCAGACGGTTTCTTGGCTGGACCTCTGGTCTGTGGTCTTTGCCAAGATAGCTTCTGACAGGTCCCCGGAAGGGTTGGTGACTGCATCCTAGCTTGCCAGTCTGTTGCAGTCCGGAGGCAAGGCGTTTTGATATATGGCTCACCTGTGTTAATTTATGGGCTAACCTCCTTCTTATTAGAAGAGATTCGGCTTTGTCTAGGATGGAAAGATCAGTTGACACGGAGTCCTTGCTGGAATTGAGGAACGGAGATCTGTTGGAGTCCCAGTTTTTGTTTCCTCGGACAGAGCTTGAGAATGCGATAGACTGGCGCTGGGCTGACACCAAAGACAGACTGATGCACCAGGCCGTGTCAAGTCAGAGTCTCATCCTCGGAGACCTCCGGCTCCTCCCCCTCCCCCTGTCCAGCAGCAGTCAAGGAGATTGTCACCTGGTAGGCCGTCAAGGAATTCGAGTTCAGCAAGGCCTTCCCGTTCGACTCAGCCTAGGTCAGAGGATCAACACCCCTTTCGCTCTCGTTCCTTTAAGCCAAGAAGGGGTCCAAGGGGCAGAGGTAAAGGGGGCTGTCGGTAGGTTAGATGCCTCTCCCTCTCCTGCGCCACGGGTGGTGGGTTGCCTGGTGGGCCATTGGGCCAAGTGGCAGAGTTATAGAGCGGAGAAATGGGTGGTAGATGTCCTTCTGGTGGGGTACCTACTACCATTCGACTTCTCTCCTTCTCTGTCGGACAAGCCACAGCTCAGGAAGGCATATCCTCCAGATTCTCTAAAGTTCTTGGCTCTTCGGGAGGAAGTGCAGAAGATGCTGGACAAGGATGCAATAAAGGAAGTGGTGCGTATGTCTCCGGGGTTTTACAGTCACATCTTCGTGCCCAAGGCGTCAGGAGGATGGAGACCTGTCATCGACTTATCCACCTTGAATCACTTCATCAGGGAGACACGGTTCAAGGTGCATACCCCGCGTTTGGTGTTGGCAGCTGTGAGGGAAGGCGACTTCATGCTGTTAATAGACTTAAGGGACACATACTTCCAATTCCCTGTTCATCCGACGTCCAGGAAGTTCCTTCACTTCTCTCTTGTGGACAAGGTCTTCGAGTTCAAGGTCTTGTGCTTCAGACTGACAACAGCCCCTCAAATGTTTAGGGTCTTCTCTCTCGTGTCAAGTTGGGCATATGCTCAGGGGATCCATTTGCTGAGGTACCTCGACGATTGGTTAGTCTTGGCAGTTTCCAGGGAAAAGCTGCTGCAGGACAAGGATCATCTACTTTGGTTCTGTCTGGAACTGGTCATCGTGGTCAACCAGGAAAAGTCGAACCTCATACCCAGTCAAAAGATTCTCTACCTTGGCATGGTCGATACGACAGTGGCAAAAGTTTTCCCTTCGGATCAGAGATTGGAGAAGTTGCGGGTGGTGGCGCGCGACTTCCTGCTGAACCACATCAGTCAGCTCATCAGTGGCAGGTTCTTCTGGGAGTGTTGTCATCCCCGGAGAAGCTGGTCCCTCATGGGTGTCTTCATCTTCGGTCTCTGCAACAGAGACTGTTAATGGATCCTCTGTCTCTGGAAGTGAGGGAAGACCTTCATTGGTGGTTGGACGACCAGAATCTTTCGAAGGGTGTCCCTCTGCGTTCTCTTCCACCGGACTTCCTTCTGTTCTCAGACTCCTCCCTCGCAGTTTGGGGGGCTCATTTAAGCGGCCTCATCGCTTCAGGCGTTTGGAGTTTGGAGGACAAGCAGCAACATATCAACGTCTTGGGGTTGAAGGCAGCCTTCCTGGTTCTGAAGGAGTTTCAGGAGAAGGTAGAAGGTCATTCTGTCGTTCTCATGTCGGACAACACCACGGTGGTAGCATGTGAAGAAACGGGGCCTGGTTTCTCGTCAACTTCACGCCTTGGCTGTCAAGGTTCACTAGTGGGCGGTCAGCAGTTCGGTAGAGCTCTCAGCTAGGTATATCCCAGGCAAACAGAATGTGGTCACAGACAAACTCAATTGTCGGGATCAGATCCTAAGCACAGAGTGGTCCCTTCATCAAGTGGTAGCAGACAAGCTTATCCAGATTTGGGGGAGACCCATGCTAGACCTTTTTGTGACTCTCTTCAACAGGATGCTGGAGATATTCTGTTTAGTGGTCCCAGATCCTTTAGCATTGGCAGAGGACGCATTCCAACATCCCTGGGACAACCTGGTGGTGTGTGCCTTTCCTCCATTTTGTTTGATCCGTCAAGTTCTGAACAGGCTAATGAGTTCACAGGGTCTCAGGATGATTTTGGTAGCCCCTCTGTGGCCTCAGGCTGAATGGTTCCCAGATCTGCTGTCGTTGTCAGAAGTTCTGATGGAGGTTCCCTTTTGGCAATCTCCTGTGTCAGCCCTATGCGGAAAGGTTCCACCAGTCAGTAGATCCCTGTCTCTTTATGGTTGGAGGCTATCAAGTATCTCCTCTGAGCGAGAGGCTTTTCTCAGAGAACAGTAGGGCATATGTCCAGCAGTCTCAGAAAGACGACCTCCACAGTTTACCAAGGCAAATGGGCGATCTACTGTGATTGGTGTCGTAAACAGGCTTTTTCTCCACTCGCAGCCTCTATTCAGCGAATAGCAGACTTTTTAACCTTCCTCAGAGACGAGAAACGTTTGTCAGTTTCTGCCATTAGAGGCTACAGGGCGGCCCTGAATTTGGTGTTAAGCCTTAAAGGTATCGACATCTCTTCCTGGGAACTTTCCTTGCTAGTTAGGGGGTTTGAGCAGTTGAGTTCTCCTAGAGAGCTCAAGCCTCCACCGTGGGATGTTTCTTTGGTTATCAAGAGCTTCACTAAGAGTCCATATGAGCCCTTGCGTCGCTCATCTGACAGGAACTGACGCTCAAGACAGTTTTCCTTCTGGCCTTGGCATCTTCGAAGAGGGTAGGAGAGCTCCGCGGTCTGAGCTATGATGTGAAGCACATCCCAGAATTCGTAGCCAAGACCCAAAATCCCTCTGTGCACGATGATAGGTTCACTTAGTTTTCCATTCCATCAATGAATGACTTTGTAGGTATGCTCAACAGTTTTTGTTGTGCCCTGTCCGGGCCCTGCTTTGCTCTCTTAAAAGGACTCAGCACCTTAGACCAGGCTGCCGCAGACTTTTTGTTAGCACAGGCCATACAAAGAAAGAGGTGTTAAAGAATGCTATCTCTTTTTGGATACGGGAAGCCATCAAACAGGCATACTTAACTCTTGGTGATTACCACCACGTCTGTGCAGGCTAGAGCGCATGACGTTAGGGGTATTGCTCCCTCTCTGGCTTTCAAAAAGAACTTGGCTGTACATAGAGTGTTGAGCGCTGGTACTTAGTTACGCCAGTCCATGTTCACCTCTTTCTTTCCTAATGATGTTGCCCACAGATCTGCGGACACATTTTCCCTGGGTCCTGTGGTGGCTGCCCAACAGGTTGTGTAACTCATAGTTGCCCTTAACCCTTAAATGCCGAGCTGCTACTTACCAAAGTGTCTCTCGTATGCCGGCGGTGTTCGGGAGTTAGCTCCGATGCGGAAAAGAAGTTTTTTTTTTTTTTTAAATCACAGCACACTTACTTTTTAAGGTTGAGAGTTAATTTTTGGCTCGTTTTTTTGCCACTGCCTAAAGTTTAGTATGCAACAATCAGAAATGGAAAAATATCAATATCATATATAAATAATGGAATATATGACAACACGAAAAAAATTTCATATATAATTGTATACAAATTGCGCTGTGAGCAAAACGGTTAAAGCTAATGAATTAATTTTTTTTTGTTGTATTGTACAATAAATTGCAATGATTTTGGTATATAACAAATTGTAAAACGATCAAACAACATAGAGAAAATATTATCATAATATGATGTATGAATTCGTAATGCGCGGACGTAAAAAAAAGTTGTTCTAAAAAATTCACCATAAATCGAAATATTGTGCTAGAGACTTCCCGGTTTTTGCAAAATGAAGGTAAATGATTGGATATTACTATGAATGTAAGGGTTTTAGCTTACAATTGCGTTTTTCTACCATTTCGGTCGAGTCAAAATTGACCGAAGGTTGAAATTTTGGCACTTATCGTGATTTATATGAAAATATTTCAAAACTGATAAAAGCTACAACCATGGGTTGTTTACTGTTGTATTCTACATGGAATTGCACACATTTTTATACATAAAACTTTATGTAACGGCTAATATAAAACGGTTCAACATTACGACAATCTGACAAAATAATTTCTGATTTTTTCGGCATAGTTACCACTCGGACGTAAGGAAAAGTTTTTTTTAAAAATTCATCATAAATCGAAATAATGTGCTAGAGACTTCCAATTTATTGCAAATGAAGGTAAATGATTGAATATTACTAGAATGTAAGATTTTTAGCTTGCAATTGCGTTTTTTGGGATCAAGCCGTGTCGCTGGGTGAAATGTCTCGTTAGCCATTTCTGATATATAAAATTAATGCTAAATATACCAGAGAATAAACCAAATGGACTGACTGAGGTTACTACCCTCAGGCGAGCACTTTTTATAACTAAAAAATGTCGTGTATAAACCAGGAGCGAGTAAAAAACTGCCACATCTCCTTTACCCCACAGAAAGATCCTCGTCAACAATCTCTGAAACCTGAGGTGCCGTTACACAGGACGCCACCACGTATCCAACCCCCTCCTCCCCAGCGCCCTCTACAACATCTTATGTTAGCACGGCAACGTCGTATCACAAGATTTCGTATCTGTTTTATAATTGTGTTTTCTGGGCTCAGCTCGTGTCGGCCTATGAAAGGATCCTTAATATCATTCTTTCTAGGTAAAATTAATCTAAAATTACCAGAGAAAAACAAAATTAAGAAAATGTCAGTAAAACTGACTCGCTCACTCTTAAAAAGAAGTGTCGGTATGATAATAGGGGCGAGTGGGGAACACTACCACGAGACAAACACCAATTAGAACTTCCTATCAGAATCCCCCCAAGAGAGAGCTGATACCAACGGGCGATGCAGCCGCTACTACTACTACTAGAGGACGCCACGGACAGCAGCGCCCCTAGCGGTCATCTTTAATTTTTAGCGCTAGCGTCAAGACGCATTTTTCCTTGTGCTGTGTTATTACGGGATTTATCTCATTATCTACCATGGAACGCTCTGCTATTGCCACGGCTAAGTTAAGTAACTCATAAGTAATGTTTTACCGCATTTTTATCTTCCGGGTACCAGTATTTTCCTCTTAAATAGGTCATATACGGTTCCCCGGTTGTCTCGTGGCGGCGCCATGCTGCCTCGTTAAGAATTCCCGGTCCTCCATACTGGGACTTCTTATACTTATGGGCTTACTATTTTACGTTCATTGTTTTTACATCGAGTTTTAGCTAGTTTAGCCCTCCTACCATATCTCTTAGTTTGGTATTTAGGGCTATTATTATTATTCCGGCCCAGCATCCCGGCTCTTGCTCTTCATCGGCTATCGCTGGCTCCGAGTAGGCCTCTGTTTCTTGGAACAGTCTGCCTCCTCCTGGGCTTCTTTCTCTTTTGCTAAAAGTGTCTTTTCCATCTTTTCGATGTATATTTTTATTATATTTAGGGTGTTAGGCTAGCCTAGGTGCTTGTTCCTTGTATTGGTACAGCCTGGTTCACGTGGCCCTCTCACGGTTGTGTTGCTCGCGGCCTAGGCCACTTGCGGGTCACGTATTCCATCGCACCTACCCTGCCCCTGCCCCCCTTTCCCTTTTGGTATAGGGAGGATGCTGGGGGACCCCTTGGTTGTCATGACAACCTCAGTCGCCTTCTCTCTCTCCCTCTCTGAGGTGGCCAGGGGGGTTCCTCCCAGCGGGGGGTATAGGGCGACCACTCATGAAGTACCGGGGTCTCCCATTGCGAGGGGTAGTCGGTGAGGCGGGGAGGAGTAGGCCATCCCGCCCCCCTCTGTCACTCCCGCCGTGTTACGCCGAGACCTTCCTCCCCCCCTCCCCGGTTGCTCAGCCACCTCCCTCGCTATAACGAAAGGAGCCTTCTGTCGCAGCCGGGGCACCTTTGGTTATAAGATTACTGGCTCCGCTAGCGGGCGGTGGTCACTACTAGTGGTCGGTTGCTTGCCTACTATATCCTTACATCTCTCCCCCGCTACGGAAGGGAGCTTGCTTCTTTCCACCCGCGCACTCTTCTAGTAGACGGGCGGGAGAGAGGTTTGTATTATTATTATTATTATTATTTTAAGGATATACCCTAATTTTTCAATGAATTGTGTAATGTTATTATTAATATCTACCATCCCCGCCATTTTCCGTCGTGGTTTCCAATTACCACCACTCCTGGTTGGTTTCCTTTTGTGTCCCCGCCATCAGCGGAGCTATAGCCTAGGGCACACAACCAACCTGGTTACCACACGTATTTTGGCGGGGGCTCTGGTTTAATCTAACTTTATCGCTCCGGCACCAGCGGAGCATCTGTTAGACTGTAAGTGTTTACCTGGTACTCATGTATCTTTCCACTTACAGGCTTCCAACTGTCAGGTCCCAGCGTGCAACGCGACGTTGTACGACCCCTGCGGCCACGATGAGTGCAGGTCTCACGCCCCCTGTGGCACGTCATACAATGAGATGATCGTCTGGCAACCCAGAAGCCTGCGCCATCTGCTACGACCTAGTCGGTCAGCTGGGAGATGGGGGTAAGTCCGTTATAGGCTTCCTTATCATTTACTAACAACTCTTAGTCATAAGTTTGTTAACCCCGTTCCGCCACTAGAAGCTAATCTCGCCTTTCTTTCAGGCTACTGGTGTGAGGGAAGTCGCCCTCGCTACCCGAAAGCGTGGGTGGGTGGCGGCTTCGGGAAGAACGCCGCCAAAGGCCAGCCATACATTCTTGATAAGAAGCTGGCCGTCCAGATCTTCGCGGGCAAGTCGACTGGTTACGTTGACCCCTTGTCCGCGGCCCCTCTGATAGCCTCCAATCCAGCAAGACCTCCAGGCCAATCCTTTGGGGTCGTAGCCTCCCAGGAGTCGGGTCCCGGACGTCGCTGCCCTGGACCTTAACATCGAGCCCATGGCGGTAGGGGTAGAGGATTTGTTGGTTGAGGTAGGTGTGTCGGGCGCCCAAGGTCTTTTCCTTGGGTGCTCCTGGATCTTCTCCTGTCCCTTCTTCGACTGCTTCTTTCCAAGGCTTTGTGGGATCTGAGATCCCTACCCGCTCTCCCGCTCTCTCTGTACCCCCAACGGTGAAGGGACAGAGAGAACCGAAGACTCTGGCCAAGACAACTTCTAGGAAGTCGTCTTCGTCTTCTTCGGCTAGGAAGTCTTCGACTTCCTACGCCGACGCGGTGAAAGCGAAGCCGAGCTCTTCTCACTCAAAGAGCTCTAGAAGCAAGGCTTCTAAGGAGAAGGCTCGCGCTCCCGCACGAGCCAGTGCCTTCTCCCGCCTCCACCGCTTCCACTCCGGCTACGCGGTAGGAGGAGCAGGGCCTAGCACCTTTTGATCCCTCTGCTTTCTCAGCAGTGGTGATGCAACAGGTGGGCGAGCTGGTTGGCTCGCAAGTCTCCGCCCTGGGGACGAGATTCGAGCAGATGTTCGCACAGTTGTCGAGCACTCTGTCTCAATCAGGCCAGTCAATACAAGATCTCTCTAAACAGGGTTAGGGAGAATGAGGACCGAGTAGCCGGGCTATCTCAGGTTCCTCTTCCAGTTTTCCCAGTGCCAAGCACTGGCATTCTCCAACTCCCGCCATACGACTCTCTGCCAGCTTTTCTCCATGGGAGAACCCATGGAGGAGTAGCTGCCTACGCTCCTTTCAAGGATGGGATGATCTCTACCCGGAGTGTGGAACTCGGAGGATTGAGGACTTCGAGTTTTACCCTCCGGGTCTGACGCAGCCTTTCATCGGTTATGCTAGGCTGACTGTAACGGCTCTGACTAGGGAAGACAAGATCTCTAGAGAGTCTGTCCTATATAGTAGAGATCATGCTCAGCGGGAATGGGTTCACTGCCTTGAGGACTGGGAGTGTACGAACACTAAACTCCAGGCCTACAAGAGTCCCTTTACTATTTTCGCGACGGAAGAGGAGGTTTCTCTTCCGTTCGCCACGAAATTAGTAGAGAAGTCCCTTCAGGCAGTCCTCAAGGATGAGCCCATCCCACAGTTGAGGAGGCGGATCTACTTCTCCGCTCTTCCCCGCTTTCGGAGAATTGTGGGAGAACTTGCCAGCTACGTTCACGCTTGTAAGCTCAAACCGGACTGCGCCATGGACCAGTTCGGCGAGAAGCTACCAAGGCTGCCGGATTCCCTATCCAGGCAGAGTTTGATGCGCGAACCAGGTTTGGCAGGTCCCTCAATTCCTTATAATCACGGAAATGGCTGCTCTCTCTTATGCTACGGAACCGCTGTTCAAGATTTTGGCAAAATCTCAGTTCCAGACTGGTACTATCAGACGCTTTCGACTTCTTCCAGGCTAGGAGGAATTGCCGGAAGCATGTTCTACAGGAGTGTACTATTAGGCACGAGCCGAATAGACTCTTGGCTTCTAGCATGTGGGGAGCGGATCTCTTCCCAGAGTCCGCTGTCAACGAAGTGCACCACGAAGCTGCTAGGCTCAACCAGAGCCTTAGAGCTAGGTGGGGTATTTCCTCGAAGAGGGAAAACAAGAATCCGTCCCACTGCTGGTAAGAAGCAAAAGAAGGCTGGTAAGAGGTTCCAGCCGTATCAGAAACACCAGCAACAGCAGCAATTTGTGCAAGCTGTCCCAGTTTACCCAACAAGGACAACCTGCTAGTTCGAAGCAGAATAACCATCGACCCTCCTCCTGTTGTCCCCTCAATCACAGCCGTCCACCTCCTACGCAATCTCGCCGGCCTTCAACCCTTCATATGAGGCTCAAGGTTACAAACAACCAAGAGGTAGGGCGAGAGGTTACTTCGTCAGCGTGGCGCAGGAAAGGGCAACAAGGAGCAGGCAGTTCAGAGGAGGCGTGGTGGTCAACCACCCATCAACAATGAGGCTCCCAGGTAGGAGGGAGGCTGTTCCTCTTCCGCCACAGGTGGGGGTTCAGCAATTGGGCACAGAGCATAGTGTCCAAAGGATTGGGTTGGAGTTGGATCAAAGAGCCTCCTCCAATCAAATCATTCCACCAGATACCATCAGAGGAATTGACAGTTACGCGGAAGAACTCCTTCAGAAAGGAGCTATTGCGAGAGTCAAGCATCTAAAATTTCGAAGGTCGCTTATTCAGAGGGTGCCAAAGAAAGGCTCAACAAAAAGAAGGGTAATCTTAGACTTGTCAAAGCTAAACTCTTCATTCGTTGCGACAAGTTCAAGATGCTTACCCTCTGCAAGTAAGGACCTTACTTCCGCGTGGAGCCGTCACATGCTCATCGATCTTACAGACGCATACTATCATATCCCTATAGCCAGGCACTTCCGCCCATTCCTAGGATTCAGGCTAGGAAATCAAACATTCTCATTCAAAGTGATGCCCTTCGGTCTGAATGTAGCCCCCGGGTATTCACAAAAATAGCAGAAGTGGTTGTACAACAATTGAGAGCTCAGGGAATCATGGTAGCAGCATACCTCGACGATTGGTTGATCTGGGCACCAACGTCGAGGAATGTCTCAAAGCCACCAAAAAGGTAGTTTACTTTCTGGAACATCTGGGGTTTCCAGATAAACAAAACGAAATCCAGACTCACTCCAGAGTCTCGTTTTTCAGTGGCTAGGAATCCAATGGGATTTGTCTTCCCACAATCTGTCAATTCCAGTGGCCAAACGGAAGGAAATAGCAAAATCTGTCAGGCAATTTCTCAAATGCAAACAAACGTCAAGGAGAAACCAGGAGAGAATCTAGGGTCCCTCCAGTTTGCTTCGGTAACAGATATCCTCCTGAAAGGCAAGGCTGAAAGATTTTAAATCGAATTTGGCGATCAAGAGCAAACACCAAATATCGAGACAAGTTGTCAGTAATCCCACAGATCCTCCGCAATCAACTCCGTCCTTGGTCAAAAGTAAAGAACTTAGCCAAGAAAGTACCCCTTCAATATCCCCTTCACCGTGTTAACCATATTCACACGGACGCCTCCCTGTCCGGGGGGGGGGGGGGTGTGGGGGGATACTCTCAGTTCAAACAGGTTCAGGGGACTTGGTCAGTTCAATTTCGCCAGCTCCACATAAACGTGTTGGAAGCAATGGCAGTATTTCTTACCTTGAAGAGACTGCTTCCCCCGAAGAAGTCTCATCTAAGGCTAGTTTTGGACAGTTGCAGTGGTAGTTCATTGCATCAACAGAGGAGGGTCCAAGTCCAAGCATGTCAATCATGTCATGATAGCCATCTTTGCCTTAGCAAACAAACACAAATGGCATCTATCTGCCACTCAACCTGGCAGGAGTAAGAAATTGTGATAGCAGACGCCCTGTCCCGGTCAGTTCCTCTGGAATCAGAATGGTCTCTAGACGACGGGTCATTCCAGTGGGTAAGCCTGAGAGTCCCAGGTCTCCAAGTGGATCTCTTCGCCTCACAAGCGAACCACAAGCTCCCTTGCTATGTGGCCCCCAACCTGGACCCTCTGGCTTATGCCACGGACGCCCTGTCGTTGGACTGGAATCAGTGGAGGAGAATTTATGTTTTTCCTCCAGTGAATCTTCTTTTGAAAGTCCTAAAGCAAACTAAGGTCTTTCAAAGGGATAGTAGCTCTGATTGCACCGGACTGGCCCAAGAGCAACTGGTATCCTCTTCTTCTGGAATTTGGGTCTCCGACCTCAACGGATCCCCAATCCCAAGCTATCACAAATCAGTACAAATGAGGACTGTGTTCGCTTCCTCAGGAATTCTCCAGACCCTAACTTTATGGACTTCATGAAGTTTGCGGCTAATAAAGATGCTAATATTGATCCACAGAATATTCTCTTCCTAGAATCAGATAAGAGAGAGTCAACCATTAGACAATATGACTCAGTCTGTTAAAAAATTAGCATCTTTCTTGAAAGAATCGAACACTACAACCATGACAGTTAATCTGGCTATATCCTTTTTCAGATCCTTGTTTGAAAAAGGTTTAGCAGCTAGCACTATTACCACTCATAAATCGGCTTTGAAGAAAATCTTTCAAGTAGGTTTTCAGATAGATCTGACTGAATCTTATTTCACGTCTATCTCTAAAGCCTGTGCTAGACTTAGACCTTCCCAAAGGCCTACTACAGTTTCATGGTTCTTAAATGATGTCCTCAAACTAGCTTCAGATACTGACAACTCATCTTGTACATTCATAATGCTCCTGAGGAAAACATTATTCTTATTAAGCCTAGCCTCAGGAGCTAGAATTTCAGAACTGTCGGCTCTATCCAGAGATGCGGGTCATGTGGAATTCCTCATCAGGAGAAGTTCTACTTGCTCCGGATCGTAGCTTTTTAGCCAAAAATGAGGATCCTCTTGCAAGGTGGGGGCCCCTTGGAAGGTTATCCACTTCCCCAGGATCCTTCTCTCTGCCCAGTATCAACTCTTAGAGCTTTCTATCTCGTACTTCTTCAAGATCCTCAGGTGCTCTCTTCATGAGAGAAAAAGGTGGTACTTTGTCAGTAAAAGGTATTAGACAACAAATCCTTTACTTCATTAAACAAGCCAATCCTGAGTCATTTCCAAAAGCACATGATATCAGGGGAGTAGCCACCTCAATTAATTATTTTCAACATATGAACTTTCAGGATCTTAAAAAGTATACTGGATGGAAATCCCCGACAGTCTTTAAACGCCATTATCTAAAGTTTTCAGCAGTAGCAGCGGGAAACATTGTTTCCCCTGATACTGTATAGTAGTTGTAGTATAGATCCAGGTCTCCTTTCTACCTACATCATCCAACATGCCTCACCCTATCGCAGGCTACTCGAATATCATAGCCTTAGCCGCTGAATCATATAGTGGATTGTCCCTTATTTTATTTTTTTGCTAGGCGGGACAGCCACTACTTGTACTGATAGTGTACTTCAGTGTACCTACCCTTATTTTTTTATGCTAGGGTAGGACACAAGTGTTTGTATATATTTTGCCAAACTTGTATTAATGATGGTCTTCAGTGTACCTACCCTTATTTTTATGCTAGGGTAGGACACAATGTGTTTGTATATTTTGTAAATATGTTCAAGTAAATCCCTTTTTTGTTTATATTACATGTCACTGTAATTTACTATAATTACCATTTAAGTACTTTAAGATTACTAACGTTCTGTTGTTTTACTGTTTAGTATAAGTTAGTTTAAGTGCTTAGTTTGTATGCTGTAATTGATTTACTTATATTATATCCATCATTTTACACTGCTTTTCATTTGTTCCTTTTTTCCCATCTTGTCTGTTTCTCTGGTACTCTTTCATAGGCCGACACGAGCTGAGCCCAGAAAAGGGAGGGTTTTTGACGCAAGGAAAAAATCTATTTCTGGGTGATTGGCTTACGTGTCGCCCTATGAAACCCCCCCTTTTTATGGTTTTTTCCCCCCTTGCAGGACAAGATGTTTTTAGATTAAGGATGTCCGCTAGGGCGCTGCTGTCCGTGGCGTCCTCTAGTAGTAGTAGTAGCGGCTGCATCGCCCGTTGGTATCAGCTCTCTCTTGGGGGGATTCTGATTGGAAGTTCTAATTGGTGATTGTCTCGTGGTAGTGTTCCCCACTCGCCCCTATTATCATACCGACACTTCTTTTTAAGAGTGAGCGAGTCAGTTTTACTGACATTTTCTTAATTTTGTTTTTCTCTGGTAATTTTAGATTAATTTTACCTAGAAAGAATGATATTAAGGATCCTTTCATAGGGCGACACGAGCCAATCACCCAGAAATAGATTTTTCCTTCGTCAAAATCCCTTTTTTCGTCGTCTAATATTGGACTTATGATGGCAGCTTCCATCCCATCTAAGTTAAGTACCCAGAACATGCTTTGAATTAGTCTTTTATAAGGTAGATCGCCGTTTTATGAGTTTATTAAGGCTTTGTTATCGTGGCGCTTCACGTGACGTCATCGCGGGATCGTCCGCATGACCGGCCTGTTATTACTTTTCTTGGCGATATTTCTACCTATTTTTATATATTATATTTTATGATCTGGATATCTGGTTATATTTCGAGTGTCTTCCTGTCGTTATATTTGCACCTTAGAGCTAGGATCGAGTTTGTTGACCGTTCCTTTATCTATCAGTGCTATATGTATATATATATGTATAGATAGGTAATGAAGACACTCTTCGAGTATTTCCAGTTTTAAGGAGATTCAGTACTCCTGTGTATCGTGTTTATTCAGGTCCCGTATATATTCAGTTAGAGCCTTATTGCAGTGATATTCAAGTTTGTTTATTAACGTGCCTATCAACTAGGTTAGGTTTCTCTTTGAACCCCGCGTTAGTGCAGGTCTACGCATTTTATAAGCGTCTGCTTTGTGTAGATTGTATTTGTCCCTTATTCCTGGAATTTCGGTCCCAGATGTATTCATTTAGTCTGATTTCGACTGTAGGGGTTCTATTTAGAGTAACCTAGCGTGGGTTCACTAGGTTAGCATAACCTAGTAGGCTACTTCCTTTTCGCTGTCATCCTTTCGAGTCTCTCCTCTTTTGACGCTTCATCAGCGGTCGATTAGCTGTTGGGAAACAGCGTCTGATCTTATTTTGGGTTATACGCTAGCCCTAATTTATAGATCCTGCGACCGTTTGATGTATTTGGTTTCATAGTAGTTCATTGAACTCATTACCTACTAGTCATCTTGAGAGAAAGAGACAGTTGGAGGGATAGCGGACGGGAAGTAAGAAACGTTTGAAGTGTTGACTAGTGAGTCTAGGGTTAAGTTGGTTGTACCATGGTAGGTCATCTCTGGATCTCCAACCGCCGGACTCCGGGGGTGGAGTGAGAGATCGATCGAAAATTTTATATACAACTTCCTCCCCTCTCCGTTCTATATAGACATGAAGGATTAAACGAGGATGTTTGTTGACAACCGATTTTTACTTGTTGATTCACTTGTTTCATTTTCGAACGTCTCTTAGTAATTGTTCACTGTATCAACAGGAAGGGCTCCAAATCCAAGTTCGTAAATCATGTGATGATTGCGATCTTTCTCGAGCGCAGACATTTCGATGGCACCTATCAGCCACACATCTAGCAGGAGCCAGGAATGTAGTAGCAGATGCTCTATCAAGGACATCCCCATTGGAGTCAGAGTGGACTCTAGACACAAAGTCGTTTCAGTGGGTATCCAAGCAAGTCCCGGGTCTTCAAATAGACCTTTTTGCCACGGAATCGAATCATCAACTTCAATGCTATGTGGCCCCCAACCTGGACCCTCTAGCATTTGCCACAGACACATTGTCTCTGGATTGGAATCTTTGGAAGAGGATTTATTTATTCCCACCAGTCAACCTCCTGATGGAAGTTCTTCACAAGCTCAGGACATATCGAGGGAAAATAGCATTGGTAGCCCCCTGGTGGCCGAAGAGCAACTGGTTCCCTCTAATATTGGAATTGAAGCTCCGTCCCAGACGGATCCTCAATCCAAAACTTTCACAAATAGTACAAACCAAGAGAGTATACGCTTCCTCAAACATTCTCCAAACCCTAACTTTATGGAGTTTATGAAGTTTGCGTCTGCATGATTCCGGTATTGATCCGGAAAACATTACTTTCCTGGAATCTGACAAAAGAGATTCTACTCTTAAACAGTATGACTCTGCTCTTAAGAAATTGGTTAAATTTGTGAAAGAAAAAGAAGTGGAAGAAATGACAACTAATCTAGCAATTTCATTCTTTAAAGATTTGTTTGATCAAGGACTAGCACCCGGAAGCTTTAATTTACCACTATGAAATTCCGCCCTTAAAAAGATTTTCTTGGTAGGATTTGGGATAGATCTAACAAGTTCCTATTTCTCCTCTATCCCTAGAGCTTGCGCTAGATTGAGACCAATACATAGGCCTCAATCTGTTTCCTGGTCTCTAAACGAAGTGTTGAGGCTAGCTTCCAGTATTGATAATGAATCCTGTCAGTATTCAATTCTACTTAGGAAGACGTTGTTTTTGTTAAGTTTAGCCTCAGGAGCAAGGATTTCTGAATTGTCAGCCTTGTCTAGAGATCCAGGTCATACAGATTTCCAACCTAATGGTAATGTTCTTCTTTCACCAAACAAGACCTTTTTAACCAAGAATGAAAGTCCACAAGATAGATGGACTCCTTGGTCAATAGTTCCTCTTCCCCAAGACTCTTCTCTCTGTCCAGTTCAATCTCTCAAGACCTATTTAGATAGAACGTCATTTAAGTCCTCAGGTCCCTTATTCATGAGAGAAAAAGGAGGAACGATCGCTATGAGAGGTATCAAACAACAGATTCTCTATTTTATTAAACAAGCTGATCCTGACTCTTTTCCCCTTGTTCATGATGTCCGGGCAATTGCTACCTCTATTAACTATTTTCAACATATGAATTTTGAGGATCTTAAAAAGTACACTGGTGTGAAATCTTCGGCAGTTTTCAAACGCCACTACCTTAAATCTCTTAATGCACTTAAGTTCCCTGCCGTGGCTGCAGGAAGTATAGTAGTTCCTGAAAACTCTTAACTTCCTCTTTCTTTTATACCTCCTCTTTTCTTTCCCACTTGCCTGCCTCACCTAGTTGTTCAACCCTGCCTTCCTCTCCCTCGGGCCTTCTGTAAGCACGAGTGGGGCGGATTGTATTAGCTTGATTAAAAGAGATCATTTTGTACCATGTATTAAAGTATTGTTAAGGTCTATGTTTAACGTAAAGTTTTACATGTAAGCTCATGTATTTGTGTATACATTCCATTTTTGAGTTTTCTCAGTCTACTTAAGTTTTGAGAAATCCCTTTTGATAACAATACAAGTTGTACTTTGAGGGGAAGTTTATTTATATATTGAAATTACTTTTTCTAGCTAATTTGTTTAGTTTTCCTTCCTTCTTACAGTATTTCCTTATTTCAGCTTGCCCCATTTCTCTGGTATAATTTCACCCAGCGACACGGCTAGATCCCAAAAAAGGGATTTTGACGGAGGAAAAATCTATTTTTGGGTGAGGAGCCGTGTCGCTCGGTGAACCCACCCTTTTTTAATTCATTGATCTCCACCCAGTGTGGTACAAGCTGTGGGTTGCTAACTCTAGATGTTGTAGATGGCACTGGGGAGGAGGGGGTTGGATACGTGAAGGCGTCCTGTGTAACGGCACCTCAGGTTTCAGAGATTGTTGTCGAGGATCTTTCTGTGGGGTAAAGGAGATGTGGCAGTTTTTTACTCGCTCCTGGTTTATACACGACATTTTTTAGTTATAAAAAGTGCTCGCCTGAGGGTAGTAACCTCAGTCAGTCCCTTTGGTTTATTCTCTGGTATATTTAGCATTAGTTTTATATATCAGAAATGGCTAACGAGACATTTCACCGAGTGACACGGCTCCTCACCCAAAAATAGATTTTTCCTCCGTCAAAATCCCTTTTTTTTTTTTTTACCATTTCAGGTGAGTCAAAGTTGACCGAATGTTGAAATTTGGCACTTATGATCTATATGAAAATATTTCAAAACTGGTAAAAGCTACAACCATGGGTTGTTTATTGTTGTATTCTACATGAAATTGCGCTCATTTTCATATATAAACTTTATGTAATGGCTGATATAAAACAGTGCAAACATTATGGCAAACTGACAAAAGAATTTCTGATTTTTTGGGTAGTTACCGCACAGACGTAAGGAAAAAGTTTTTTAAAAATTCACCATAAATCGAAATATTGTGCTAGAGTTTTCCAATTTGTTGCAAAATGAAGGTAAATGATTGAATATTACTAGAATGTAATAGTTTCAGCTTACAATTGTGTTTTTCGACCATTTTAGTCGAGTCAGAGTTGACCAAAGGTTGAAATTTTGTCACATCGTTATTTACATGGAAATATTTCAAAACTGATAAAAGCTACAACCATGGGTTGTTTTTTGTTGTATTTTACATAAAATTGCGCACATTTTCATATATAAAACTTTATGTAACGGCCAATATAAAACGGTGTAAATATTATGACAAACTGACGAAAGAATTTCTGATTTTTTCGGCAGTTACCACGTAGATGTAAGGAAAAATTTTTTTTTTAAATTCACCATAAATCAAAATATTGTTCTAGAGACTTCCAAATTGATGCAAAATGAAGGTAAATGATTGAATATTACTAGAATGTAAGAGGGTTAGCTGACAATTGCGTTTTTTGACCATTTCGGTTGAGTCAAAGTTGACCGAAGGTTGAACTTTTGGCACTTCTCATTATTTATATGAAAATATTTCAATACTGATAAGAGCTACAACCATGGGTTGTTTTTTGTTGTATTTTACATGAAATTGCGCACATTTTCATATATAAAACTATGTAACGGCTAATGTAAAATGGTGCAAACTTTACGACAAACTGACGAAAGAATTTCTGAGTTTTTCGGCAGAGTTACCGCCCGCAGAGGTAAGGAAAGTTTTTTTTTTTTTTTTAAATTCACCATTAATCAAAATATTGTGCTAGAGACTTTCAATTTGTTGCAAAATGAAGGTAAATGATTGAATATTACTAGAATGTAAGAGTTTTAGCTTACAGTTGTGTTTTTTTACCATTTTGGTCAAGTCAAATTTGACTGAAGGTTGAAATTTCTGCACTTATCGTGATTTATATGAAAATATTTCGAAACTGATAAAAGCTACAACCATGTGTTGGTTTTTGTTGTATTTTACATGAAATTGTGCACATTTTCATATATAAAACTTTGTGTAACAGCTAATATAAAACGGTACAAAAATTACGACAAAGTGATGAAAGAATTTCCGAGATGTGTCGCTGATGCTTTTTAGTGCGAGAAGAGAGAAATCTGTGCATGAGCGCCTGGATAACGCTTGTAAACAAACAACAGCTTGATCTGTGAACTCCCAGCATCCCTCAAGGTGTGTGATTTAAAATTTTTCATAAACTAGGCCTATAACTATTTTTCCGTGAATATTTAAAAAAATTTTGTAGTCGTGTATTGTATGTCAATTAACCCTTAAACGCCTATTGGATGTATTAAACGTCGACGATAATTGTCTATTGGGTACTTAAACTAGCGTAAAAATAGTTATAGTCCTATTTGGCAAAAACTTTAAATCACGCACCTTGAGGGGTGCTGGGAGTTCATGGATCAAGCTACTTTTTTTGTTAACTAGCATTACCCAGGGGCTCATTTACGAATTTCTTTCTTCTCGCACTAAAAAGCATCAGCGAAACATCCCAGAAATTATTTAGTCACTTTGATGTAATTTTTGCACAATTTTATATTAGCAGTTATATAGAGTTTTATATATGAAAATGTTCACAATTTCATGTAGAATACAACGAAAAACAACTCATGGTTGTAGTTTTTATCAGTTTTGAAATATTATCATATAAATAACAATAAGTGCCAAAATTTCAACCTTTGGTCAACTTTGACTCGACCATAATGGTCGAAAAACGAAATTGTAAGCTAAAACTCTTATATTATAGTAACATTCAATAATTTACCTTCATTTTGCAACAAATTGGAAGTCTCTAGCACAATATTTCGATTTATGGTGAATTTTTGAAAAAACTTTTTCCTTACGTCCACACGGTAACTCTTCCGAAAAAAATCTGAAATTTTTTCATCAGATTGTCGTAATGTTCCCACCGTTTTATATTAGCCGCTACATAAAGTTTTATAAATGAAAATATGCACAATTTCATGTAGAATACAACAATAAACAACCCATGGTTGTAGGTAGCTTTTATCAGTTTTGAAATATTTTCATATAGATAACGATAAGTGCCAAAATTTAAACCTTTGGTCAACTTTGACTCCATTGAAATGGTAAAAAACGCAATTGTAAGCTAAAACTCTTATATTTTAGTAATATTCAATCATTTACCTTTATTTTGCAACAAATTGGAAGTCTCTAGCACATTATTTCGATTTATGGTGAATTTTTGAAAAAACTTTTTCCTTACATCCCGCGCTGTAACTCTTTCGAAAAAATCAGAATTTTTTTTTGTCAGGTTGTCATAATGTTTGCACCGTTTTATATTAGCCGTTACTTAAAGTTTTATATATGAAAATGTGCGCAATTTTATGTAGAATACAACAATAAACAACCCATGGTTGTAGCTTTTATCAGTTTTGAAATATTTTTATATAGATAACGATAAGGACCAAAATTTCAACCTTCGGTCAACTTTGACTCAACCGAAATGGTAGAAAAACGCAATTTTAAGCTAAAACTCATACATTCATAGTAATATCCAATCATTTACCTTCATTTTGCAACAAACGGGAAGTCTCTAGCACAATATTTCGATTTATGGTGAATTTTTAAAAAAACTTTTTCCTTACGGCTGCGCGGTAACTCTGCTAAAAAAATAAGAAATTCTTTCTTCAGCTTGTCATAATGTTTGCACAGTTTTATATTAGCCGTTACATAAAGTTTTATATATGAAAATGTGCGCAATTTCATGTAGAATACAACTAAAAACAACCCATGGTGGTAGCTTTTGTCAGTTTTGAAATATTTTCATGTAAATCTTGATAAGTGCCAAAATTTCAATCTTCGGTCAACTTTACTCAACTGAAATGGTCGAAAAACGCAATTGTAAGTTAAAACTCTCACAATTTAGTAATATTCAATCATTTACCTTCATTTTACAGCAAATTGGAAGTCTCTAGCACAATATTTCGATTTATGGTGAATTTAAAAAAAAATACTTTTTCCTAACGTCCGCGCAGTAACTGCCGAAAAAATCAGAAATTTTTTCGTCCGATTATCGTAATGTTTGCAACGGTTTAAATTAGCCGTCACATAAAGTTTTATTATGGAAAGGTGCACAATTTTATGTAGAATGCAACAAAAATTAACTCATGGTTGTAGCTTTTATCAGTTTTGAAATATTTTCATATAAATCACAATAAATAGAAAAAATTTGACCTTTGGTCAACTTTAACTCGACCAACATGGTCGAAAACTGCAATTTTAAGCTACAACCCCTACAGTCTAGTAATATTCAATCAATTACCTTCATTTTGCAACAAACGGGAAGTCTTTAGCACAATATTTCAATTTATGGTGAATTTTTGAAAACAACTTTTTTCTAACGTCTGCGCATTACGAATTCATGCATCATATTGTGATAATATTTTCTCTGTGTTGCTTTGATCGTTTTACAATTTGTTATATACAAAAATCATCGCAATTTAGTGTACAATACAACGAAAAAATAATTAACTCATTAGCTTCAACAGTTTTGCTCAGCGTGATTTGTATACAATTATATATGACATTTTTTTTACGCTGTCATATATTTCAATATTTGTATATGATAATAATATTTTTTTAATTTCTGATGGTTGCATACTAAGCTTCAGGCAATGACAAAAAAGGAGTCAAAAATGAACTCTTAATCTTGAAAACTAAGTGTGCTGCAATTTTTTGAAAAAACTTATTTTTTGCTTCGGCGCTCATTCCGGAACGCTGCCGGCATACTGGAGACACTTTTTGAAATAGCGGCTCAGCATATAAGGGTTAAGCACCCAACAGACAATTTTAGTCAACGTATAATATGTCTAGTCGGCGTTTAAGGGTTAACAGGTCACTTTTGTATCTTACCTAAGATGATTGTGTGGATGAGAGAATTAGTGAGTCGGCTGGCCTCCTTCTTTCTCCTTTTTCCTTCTGGCAGGTTAAGGAATTGACACGTCATTCGCTGGACTGGTCTGATACAGGTGAGTAAGGTATTCATACTGATAGTGTGGTCGCTTATTATACAAATATCAAACCCTATATTCGGTAGCATATGCTCCACTCCTTGGCAAGGAGGAGTTGGAAGCAGTACAAACCCTGGTGTATTGGTTTGCTATTGGACAGTCAAAGTTTCTCTTTGGTTCCCTATACAATGGTTCTCCCATATATCATTGTACGTCACTCAGGGTCTGAGTTGAGTAGATATCAATTTATCTAGCTACTCAGTGGGCTTCATTCCCTCTCCAGAAGTCATTTCTTCTGGAAACTGGACTGGTGGGTAGAACCCTAGCCGGTTTAGGATGTCTTGTACCTCCCTCCAAGTATGAGTCTATCCTATTGTTAAGACCGAAGGTTTGTTCACATGTGAATAAATGACAAATTTTCTAAGACAAATTGTATTTTTCATAACTGCAAACCTGAGGTCTTAATGTTATACTGCCCACCTCTAGCTGCCCCTCTACGTGTTAAGACATCCTGAGTTCGGAAAGACTGATGCAGTGGTGTAGGTGAGTGGCCCTTGACCACTCTTGACCCAATCTACGCATGCGTTGCTGGATATCACAAGATTCCTTGTGATATCCAGCAACCGGATCCAGCTAGGCGCTAGAAATTATCCCATTGTTAAGACCTCTGGTTTGTAGCTATGAAAAATACAAATTGTCTTAGAAAATGTTTCATTTTAATGCTGTTAGTTTTTTCTATTTTCAAAGTCATACCCATACCTTGATGGTTTTGTAGTAGAATATGTCCATTTATCCCACTTCCATTCAATGTGGGATTCAACTATGTAATTACTATGTAATTACTAGGCAAGTTACTCATATGAAAATGACATTTTCATAATAGAATTAAGTTTCAAATATAAAATTACTGAATCAGAGCCCACCCTCCTCCCCTCTCATGGATGTAAGGACACAAACAAAATTGGGCTTACCTGCCATGTCATTTGCCGAGTGCTCCAATAGTGGCCAAGGCCTGTCACCTACACAAAAACAATAGAATCACTACAATGAATTTTACAAGGCTGCAGTGCGAGTAGAAGCGTTAGCTATGTAATTACTTGGTATGTATACAATAGTGCCTTAGGGTACGAAATTAATCTGTTCCGAAGCGGCTTTTGTAACCTGATTTTTTCGTATTAAGAACTACGCTTTACATGTAAATTGCCTAATTCGTTCCAAGCCCTACAAAAACACCACAGTAAATTTTATAATAAAGCTAAATTGACCAAGAAACAATGAAATACAACAATTTGGACCATTCAATACTTAACCTAACCATTGCTGTACCTGTAAATAAAGTTTATTAGTGTACAGGGTACAAGAAATGCTGTATGTACATGTACGTATGTGCGTAGTAAAATGTGGAACCTTACCTTTCGAGTGAGGTGATGTCCGAAAGTGGCTACAGAGGGGGAGGACAATGGGAAGAAAGCATGAACACTTAACTTTATGAAACACATTAAAAAATGGCAGAAAACATTAACACTAAACTTTACGAAACACATTAACAAATGGCAGAAAACATTAACACATCTTGATTATCTCCATCTTCGTCTCCATAGAAAACATCCTCTTCTTTCCGTGAACTTCAGCAACGTTCTTGGGACCCATGGCTAATAACGTAAGTCATTAAGTTCCCACACAACACGATAAAGTAACTTACAGTACAACAAAAGCGAAATCACTAACACGAATTTAAGTTAACAAACGAAATATATGTGAACGAACGAATTCCAGGTGCTTACGATACCGCTGAAACAAAAAATGGTCAAGGAACGCCTTTACATAGAGGCATGATGGGACAGATGCTGACCAATAGGAGAGCAGGGTCTTACGGCAGTGACTAGCATCAGGAACCAATGGGAGAGCGGGAGGATGGTGGCGAGTCTACTGAGTTGGCGGCGCGCCAGTTTTAAAATTGTTCTTGGCGGGCCGGGTGAATTATTTTCGTACACAGAAGCAAAAAAGGGATTTTGACGTAAGGAAAAATCTATTTCTGGGCGATTGGCTCGTGTCGCCAGCGAAATATCCTTTAATCTATTATTTCTAGGGTAAATGTACTAACACATACCAGAGAATAAATAAATAAAGAAAAGGTCAGTACAACTGACTCGCTCACCCTCCAAGAGGGTGTCGGTATGAACACTATGGCGAGTGAGACCACTACCACGAGCCGATTGCCAATAGAAATCTCCCACTACAAAATCCCCACAAGAGGAGAGCCGACCCACAGAGTGGGCAGCAACTACTACTACTCCATCCCATGCTGCCGACTGCTGCGCTCTGGTGGCCATCCTGAAGTTAGCAGACAATCTTGAGCGATGGGATGGGTAGGGCGGGATTTCGCTGGCGACACGAGCCAATCGCCCAGAAATAGATTTTCCTTACGTCAAAATCCCTCTGGGCTCAGCTCGTGTCGCTGCGCGAAATCGTACCAGAGAAATAGCACAAGATTGTAAAGAAAATTCAACAAAACAAAAGGGTCTCAAATAAAAGATAAAATAAAAGAAAAGAATATAATTGCTAATAAAGATACATATACACAATGATACAAATTAGAAATATGCTTAAATTAAACTAATGCTAATAATATTTCTTAAATTAACGTAATTTACATATATACAGGGCTTACATGGAATATATGTTTAAAAGTAGTATCTGTGTATCGATATGTACCAAGAACTCTAAAGCAATTATGACAATAACTTGAACAGAACAAACTTCAATAATATATATGAAGGAATGTATATGACTTAATATACAAAACCCGTAACCATTGTAAATAAGATGTATCCCCTAGCATAAAAATAAGGGGATCACATCAAAGAGATCAATAATACAATCGATTGTGAGTGTCCCTAGCAAAAAAATAAGGGACACCCACCATATCATCATAAAAGCAGCCTAAGACACAAGGTAACCGTAGATGAACAAGGCAGGCATAGACGAACTGTT
Organism: Macrobrachium nipponense; assembly: GCF_015104395.2. NCBI lineage: Eukaryota > Metazoa > Arthropoda > Malacostraca > Decapoda > Palaemonidae > Macrobrachium > Macrobrachium nipponense. The sequence goes on along the minus strand of NC_087202.1, from coordinate 33,452,710 downwards.
GGGTGAGACAGGTAGAAAGGAGGACTGGATCTTCTACTAAAGATTAGGCAGAGTCGGGGGAAACTATGTTACCCGCCGCAACTGCTGAAAATTTCAGAGCTTCCAAGGACTTTAAGTAATGACGTTTAAATTTACTGTCGGCGATTTCCATCCAGTATATTTTTTCAACTCATCGAAGTTCATATGTTGGAAATAGTTAATTGAGGTGGCTACTGCCCTGACATCATGTGCTTTTGGAAAAGAGTCAGGATTGGCTTGTTTAATAAAGTACAGGATCTGCTGCCTGATGCCTTTAATAGATAAGTACCACCTTTTCTCTCTTAAAGAGAGGACCCAATGAGGATGAGGAGGTCCTAGACAGAAAGGCTCGTAAAGGTCGATACTGGGCAAAGAGGATATATCTTGGTGGAAAGGGGTACTACCTTCCATGGTTCCCACCTCATCAAAGGATCTTCATTCTTTGCTATAAAACTACGTTCCGGAGAAAGTAGCACTTCCCCTGTGGGAAGAAATTGAAATATGATCCGGGTCTCTGGTAAATGCCGACAGTTCTGAAATTCTAGCTCCTGAGGCCAAGCTTAATAAAAATAGAGTTTTTCTTAAGAGCATTATAAATGAACATGTGTCATTATCAGTTTCTGAAGCCAGCTTTAGAACATCATTTAAGAACCATGATACTGACGTAGGCCTTACAGAAGGTCTAAGTCTAGCACAAGCCTTGGGAATAGACGAGAAGTAGGAGTCTGTCAAGTCTATGTTGAAACCAAATTGAAAAATCTTTTTCAAGGCTGACTTGTTTGTCGTAATGGTGCTAGCTGCTAAGCCTTTTTCAAATAAAGACCTGAAAAAGGATATAGCTGAATTGATTGTCATGATTCTAATATCTGATTCTCTCAGGAAGGTTGCTAACTTTTGACAGCAGCATCATACTGTCTCAAAGTTGAATCTCTTTTATCGGATTCCAAGAAGAGAATGTTTGAGGGTCAATATTCGCATCTCTTTTCGCTGCAAACTTCATGAAATCCATAAAGTTAGGGTTTTTAAGAATTCCTGAGGAAGCGAAACACAGTCTCGTTTGCACTGACTGGGAGAGCCTGGGACTGGGAATCCGAAGAGGGCGAAGACCCAGTTCCAGAATTAGAGGGTACCAATTGCTCTTCGGCCAGTCTGGGGCTACTAGAGCCACTTGACCCTTGAATGTCCTGAGTTTGTTCAGTACCTCATGAGAAGATTCACTGGAGGAAAGACATAAATCTTCTCCCAGTTGTTCCAGTCTAGGGCCAGGGCGTCCGTGGCATAGGCCAGAGGGTCCAGGTTGGGGGCCACATAACATGGGAGTTTTGTGGTTCGCTTGGGATGCGAAGAGATCCACTTGTAGGCCTGGAACTCTCTGAAGAATCCATTGGAACGAAACTGTTGTCCAGTGACCATTCCGACTCCAGAGGTACTGATCGGGATAAAAGCATCTGCTATGACGTTTCTCACTCCAGCTATATGGGTGGAGGAGGGAGGTGCCAACTGAACTTGTCCGCCAGGGAAGAAGAGTGGCTACCATGACATGATTTAGATGACGTGATTTGGAGCCTCCCTGTTTATACAATGTACTACTAACCACTGCGCTGTCCAAGACTAGCTTTATGTGGGAGTACTTTGGCGGACGTAACCTTTTTAGAGTCAAGAACACTGCCATTGCTTCCAGTACGTTTATATGGAACTGAACGGAACTGAGGTGACCAAGTTCCCTGAACTTTCTTGAACTGGGAATATCCTCCCCAACCGCTTAATGAAGCGTCCGTGTGGATGGTAATCCCGGAGGAGGAAACTGAAGGGCACTGATATCGATAAGTTCTTGACTTTCGCCCACGGCGAAGTCGATTCCGTAAGAATCTGAGGGACTGAGGATAATTTGTCCCTGGACCTGAACATTTGTTCTCGTGAGCGCCAGATTCTGGTTAGGTCTTTCAGTTTGGCTTTCATTAAGATGTTTGTCACTGATGCAAACTGGAGTGAACCCAGGATCCTTTCCTGAGTTCTTCTTGACCGCAAGTTTGTGACTCAGAAATTGTTTTACTGACTTCGCTATTCTTTCCTCTTGGCTGATGGAATCGACAGAGTATGGGAGGATAGATTCCATTGGATGCCCAGCCACTGAAAGTTTGACTCTGGAGTGAGTCTTGACTTGGTCCTGTTTATCTTGAAGCCTAGATATTCCAGGAACTGAATCACTTTGTGTTGCTATGTGGCATTCCCTCGGACTGTTGGAGCCCAGATCAACCAATCGTCGAGATACGCTACTACCATAACCCCTTGCGATCTTAGTTGTTGAACTACTACTTGCCGCAACTTCGTGAACACCCTGGGTGCTACGTGAGCCCGAAAGGAATAACTACCTTGAAGGAGAATGTCTGGTCTCCTATCTTGAAGCCCAGATACAGACGGAAGTGTCTTGCAATAGGGATATGATAGTAAGCGTCTGTAAGATCGATAGAGGTGGTGACGGCCCCACGGGGAAGTAAGGTCCGTACCTGCGTGATCGTGAGCATCTTGAACTTGTCGCAGCGAATGGCTAAGTTTAAGCGGGACAAGTCTAAGATTACCCTTCTTTTTTTGTGAGCCTTTCTTACGAACGCTGAACAAGCGTCCTTGAAATTTTAATCTGTTGACTCTCGCTATAGCTCCTTTCTGAAGAGGTCCTCCGCATACTCCCGTCAATTCTTTGGATGGAAGTTGGCGGAAAGGTCTGGGTGGAATGGGGCGGTCCGCTACCCACTCCAACCCAGGCCTTTTGACACAATGCTCTGCGCCCACTTGCTGAAATTAATTTCACCGGTGGCGGAAGTGAAACAGCCTCCCTCCTACCTGAAAAGAAATCCTCATTGATGTTGGTACGCCTCCTCGGCCCTCCCCTGAAATGCTTTCCTCTATTAAAGGACCCTCCCGATCCTCTACCACGAAAGGATCGCTTACCTCTGCCTCCTTACCCCGAGCGGTCATACTTCTGGGAAGCCTGACCCTCGAAGACTTGATTGAAGGCTGGAGAGAGAGCGTAAGAGGTGGAGGGTTGAGGCTGGGGGGAAATAACATAAATTGGCTGCGACTGAGCCTTGGAGGTAGAAGGTTGGGCTGCTTGCACCAACGGGACAGCTGGAACCGGCTGAGTAAAGCGTGGCTGTTTCTTCTGGTAAGGCTGGAAATGTCTGGGTTTCCTTTGAGCCTTACCCTTGACCACTTGATCTTGGCGTCTCTTGGCCGTAAGACCCAACGATCTTTAAGGCTTTGGTTTAGTCCTTGTAGCCTCTGCCTGTACCTCCTTCACCATCGCCTCTGGGAGAGGTCTGCTCCCCAGATGCTCGATGTAAGCAACTTATTCGGTTCATGCCGAATCGTTTGCTTCTTGGAGGACATGTTTTCTACAGTTTGTTCTAGCCGTGGCGAACTCAAACATATCAGACTGCACCGTTTGAGTCAGAGACTTGGTGAGGAGCTTAAAAAGTGGCTCAGAACCATAGGAAATGGTAGCCACCTCGGTCATGGCCATGGTATTGATAGACCTGGCTAACCTAGATTTGGCATCAAATTCTGCCTGAATGAGGCTATCTGGAAGCCTAGGCAGCTTCTCACCAACTGCTCCATAGCACAGTCTGGTTTGAGTTTGCCCCGCCGAAAAGGTGTTGGGCAGATCTTCCCACAACTCACCGGCTGAGGGAAGTAAAGGAGACGTAGGGTCCGCTTCTTTCAGCTGAGGCATCGAATCCCCCTTCTGGGCTGCTGGATGGTGGTCGTAGCGATCTTTGTCAAGAAAGGGAGAGCGGGGTACTCTCTTCCATTGTAAAGATCGTAAAAGGACTCTTAATGGTTGTATCTTCGTGTTGGAACAGTCCATGTCCTCTAGACACCTGAGCCATTCTCTCTGAGCCTGGTCTCGTGAATAGAGGACTGTCTCTTTCGGTACCTTATCGTCTCGAGTCATGGCCGAGGCGGTGAGCCTGGTGTTAGCCGATGAACGGAGGCTGAAGGTCTTCCGGGTAGAACTCGAAGTCTTCAATCCTCCGAGTTCCACATTCCGGGATAGAGATAGCCGTCTTTGAAGGGGGAGTATGACGCTACTCTCCAAGGATTGTTCATAGAGAACGGAGGTAGAGAGTCATACGGAGGCAATTGCGCTCCCCCTGCCCCCTGTGCGAAAGGGTGGGGGAGAAGCTAGTGGAGCTTGACTCAGTCCGGCTATAATGTTTGTCCTGAGAGTTGATCCTATCAGACAACCGGGAGAACATCTTGTTCCATACTGGTTTTCAGAGAACCAACCAGATCGCCCACTTGTTGCAATAGACCAGCATTGGAATCCAAAAGCCGGAGCTGCTGCGGAGGTGGACGGGTGGCTCTGAACCGGAACCAGAGGTAGTGGAACTGTTGACTCCGCTGGAGTGTGTGATCTCTCCCTGGAGGATCTACTCCTAGAGGATTTAGAGCCGGACCCAGAAGCTTTAGACCTCCTCTGCTCCGGGATTTCTAGCCGGAGACTTACGAGATGAAGATGACGCCGACGCCGTCTTTTTAGACGACGAACCGACGTCTTAGTCAAGGTTTTTACTGCTTGACCTTTGACCTTGGGTCTAACGGAAGCATCAGGAGAAGTATACAATTCTGTACCTGTAAAGCCTTGGAAGGATGGAGAGGTTGCAGGGGTAGAAGATCCAGTGGCACCCAAGGGCATCCCTTGGGCGTCCAACGTACCTACCTCGACCAACAGGTCGTCTACACCTACCATGGGTTCGATATTAAGATCCAATGTCGCGACTTCCGAGGAGATGTCCTGGCCTGGATCCGTCAACGAGGCAGCGAGCTGTTGTTGAATGAAAGCGATAGTCGGGGCTGCCTCTGCTGGGTCGACGTAGCCCGTTGGCTTGCCTCCGGGGAAGATCAGTACCGCCACTCTTCTCAAGAATGTAGGGCATACCCTTGGCGGCGTTCTTCCCAAAACCGCCGACCCAGGCCCGCAGGGTTGCCAGTGCGGTATCCTTCACAGCCGGAGCCTGGAAGAGAGGGTATTTATTAGATTTTAAGATTAAACTTAAAACTAAAACTAAATTAAAAGCTTAAACTTAAAATTATAGGGGATACCAAAAACCCCTTGTATTTTTTATCTTAAGTTTAAGAAAGATTGAATTTAGAAAACTTAAGAACTATAACAAATTGGGGACTGGCTAACGGAGTTGGAACTACCTTACCCCGTCTAAAAAGCTGGCTCACCAGATCATAACAGATGGTGCATGTTCTCGTGATACCAGACCTGGAGGTCCCGTGCGGAGTCGCGCATGGAGCATGGGACCGGCAAACTTCATGTCCACAGGGATCTTGAAGTGTGGCGGCGCATCCCGGATGCTCACAGTTGGTGGTCTGTAAGTGAAAAGACACATGAGTATCTTAAAGGCTATCACTTTACAGGCTAAAGGACAGAAGAACTCCGTTGCATGCCGGAGCTCGGAAAAATTTTGAGCATAACCCCTCCCTTAACGCCTGAATAGGCTATAACCCCGGAGAGATCCGGTGAGGCAGATAAGGGAGGGGGGATGGTTTAAGGTAGCTTAAGATAAACTTACTAGTTAACATAACAGATTCTTAAACCTATAAAATTCGAACGTACCGGACTAAGTCCAGTGCGTGGCGGAGTCGTGTCGCGACTCAGCGCAACGGAGGGTTATAGAGACAACTGTATGCCTCGGTCCACCCTGCGGGTGGACTAGCACCTTTCCACTTGGATGCCGGGGCTCCGGTAAGAAAAGGAGCCCCAGTAAGGTGGGAAAGGGCAAGAGGGCACACAGACTCGCGCTAGCAACGGAGCGATGGAGTAGCGACGGGGGGAGGGGGGAAGGCCAGTCCCCCAACCTTACCATCCGGCTGGACCGAGAAGCTGGAGAGGTCGAGTCCAGTCTGGGTCTGTCCGTCCCTCTACTCCCTCCGTCCTGGGGGGAGAGGGAGGCAGGCTCGGGTATGAGGCGAGGCGTGGGCAGACCAAACCCTCCCCCCGGCTCTATGGAGAGCGGGAGGGGGGAAGATTGGACTGGACAGGCGTCTGGGCTGCTGCGTGATCACGTAGTGACCGACGGCGGGCGTAACAACAAAACATGAAACAATAACGGCCTAGAAAACACAACCGGCTGATCAGAGAGATGCTATCGGGAAGCAACCGAACTGAAGAGCGTAGCATATGGGCCCTATGCCATAACCTAAGCTAAGTGAAGCCAGACGCCTTACTACTAACATAACATAATATAATAAATAAACTCATTGAAAGGAAAGAAAACAAAATAGTAGGAGAAAAATCCAGGAGTGTACGACTAAACCCGAAGGAAGTCTACCACTCAAAGCTAGCCGGGCCGATACTAAGAGCCGTGGCTAGGGTCTGGATAGAAGGGGCCTACATAAGGTAAAAAGACATGCATGCATGACCTAAACCGTGTAGACTGTACCCTAAAACAAATAGGATGATTAAAAATAGAGCGTACTAAAGTAAGGGAATGTTCTGGGTATGGGAGACCAAGAACGAACCCGCCACGAGGCAGAACCATGCTGCCATGCTTCCGACCTAGAGTTCGCATTTATACCTAAAAAACGGCAAATACGGGCTCAGGGACGGAAAAAACCAAATAGCAATAAACATTGAGTACTTAACTTAGCTGCTGCGATGGCTGCACGCTCCATGATAAATAAATCCAAAATTAGGGCACAAATAACACAGAGTAAAAAAGGGCACGTGTATACAGTGTGCGCTAACTGAAAAGGATAGCCACCAGAGGCGCAGCAGTCGGCAGCATGGGATGGAGTAGTAGTAGTTGCTGCCCACTCTGTGGGTCGGCTCTCCTCTTGTGGGGATTTTGTAGTGGGAGATTTCTATTGGCAATCGGCTCGTGGTAGTGGTCTCACTCGCCATAGTGTTCATACCGACACCCTCTTGGAGGGTGAGCGAGTCAGTTGTACTGACCTTTTCTTTATTTATTTATTCTCTGGTATGTGTTAGTACATTTACCCTAGAAATAATAGATTAAAGGATATTTCGCGCAGCGACACGAGCTGAGCCCAGAAAATTCTTTGTATTTGCTTTCGTAACCTGAATTTTTTGTATGTAGGAAATTTCGTATGTAGAGGTTCCACTGTATATCAAACGTAATTTTATTATAAATATATCAATTTTTTGTGAACTGATCTGAGATATAAAAATTTTTATATTTTTATTGATGGTTGTTTCCTTTCTCACTCTTTTCTCTCCAGAGCCAACACCACCTGTGCGTGCTAAAGATGCAAAAGGTACAATTGGAACTCCTATACGACTTAAGGCAAATTATTACGAAGTTAAAGTACAGGACTGGAACAAGACACTTGTTCATTATGATGTTGTGATAAAGCAACCTGGAAAAGAAGAAACTGATATGACCGTGTCAAAAACTAAGAAACTGTAAGGAAATATTTTTTATTGTGTTCTTTCTTAGCTTTTATTAATGTCAGACCTGATAGGGGTACACTTAGTGTGCCCTTCATGGATTATTGTAGATATCAGGATTATTGTAGATATCACAGTATATTATGTATTGGCAGCATTTATTTTTCCCTAGCTGTATTGTTTTTTGCAATTTACTTTTCATACTTAACTGTCAGGATTGCCCACCTTGTTCCAATTTTTACCACTGATGGAAGAATTTAGATTTTAGACAAGTTACCTGATAATCATTAAATTAATTGATAATACAGTGGTAAGTATTTAAAGAATTCTTGGATAAAATTTTTTTCAGTCAGGTATAAAGCAGTGACTTACAATGACTACTTTTGAAATTCATATTGGCTAAGAGTAATCTTAGGTTTAAAATAGTTGTATAAATACAAATTTTCACAATGAAATTATTTTTGTTTCTACAGTAATACAAACCAGAGCTTTGTATATAGGAGGATCCTCCAACATGAGCTGGAAATGGTCTTTGACCTTGGTAACAAGGTGTTAACTGATAGATGCGAGGTAGGCTTGGGAAAACATCTTGCTCACCTGACATCTCCAGGCACTTTTTCTTTGGTTGCTGCCAGGTGAGGGTGTTTTGCTGCACTCCCTCTGACTGCTAAGTTGAGCTTATGTTGTGTTTTGAGTATTTTGTTTACACAAGAAATTTTTATTTTCTGAGGTATGATGTGCATTAGTAAGTGTCGTGAACCTTCACCTCTTCCTGGTGTTCAATATTTTGTTGGTGGGGAGAATTTACAGCTGTTGGGAAGTTTATGGTATAGGAAGCAGTTCCTTCTTGCCATTGAACACCTCTGCCTCTCCCTCAAGTACACCTTACATCCTGGGTGAGAGGTGGATTTGTGTGGGGAATCAGTATTCCTCCCTTTACAGTACCTGCTGTTGCCACATCCTTTAGGAATTCAGTGTTGTTGACCTCCCAGTAGCAGTCTTCATTTCTAATTTTTTTTTGTTTTCCTCCATAAGGAAGATGAGAGTGCCTTAGTGGCATGATTAGTATGGTCTTGGCCTGCCACCTTTGTGGCAGCTAGTTTGATTCTGAGGCATTCCATTGAGGTGTGAGAGATGTGTATTTCTGGTGATAGAAGTTCACTCTCAACATGGTTTGGAAGTCACATAAGCTATTGGTCCCGTTGCTGAACAACCACTGGTTCCAAGCAACGCAAAAACACCATACAAACAAACAAACAAACAAACAAATAAGGAAGGTGAGCTCAAGAGGTCTCTCACAATTCATTCCTTAGGACTTACAGTAAGAGAATGTTTATCCCAATCTGGAAGGGGACAGCATTTTGCCATCCGTAAGTGATCGATCAATCGACTGGGCTGGCACTGGCCCAGAAGAACATGCTCAGTATCCTGTCCTGGCCCCTCTGTCTTGAACATGAGCACTGCTTCAGCCTCTTCTTGTGTTTTACTGGAAACACTTGGTTGAGCCTGCGCAGCATGCTTGCTCTGCTCATGTTAAATCTGCAGACTGTGCTTATGCAGGCAGCGGAGCTAGCTTTTCTTTCATGTTCCTTTGGAAATCCACTGGGCAAAGCCTGTGACACCCACTTAACTCGGTTATGTTTGGTCTAAGGACCATATGCATGCATGTAGTGGGTTAGACCTTTTGTCTCAGGCATCAGCAGTTAGTTTGCTTACAACAGATCCCCTCTTTGCACACACCAGTACTAGGATGGTCTGTTTGTATAACCATGCTGCTTCCCATTTGGTCAGTGTTTTTCCCCTGGCCCAGTGTTTTTCCCATTCATTGCATATGCCTGGTCACCTGTACCTTCAACTAGTTCAGTTATTGCCAATTACAGTATGGAGGAGTAATGATGGTAGTTTATATTTGACAACGTCTCTGAGGGTTGCATGAAAAGAGAGAGAGAGAGAGAGAGAGAGAGAGAGAGAGAGAGAGAGAGAGAGAGAGAGAGAGATTGATGGAGGAATAAATGGGAGTGGTTGAATGGTGGTCATAACCGTGTGTCTTGTGGCGCGTTGTCTTCGTCTATGCAAAAAAAATTCGCCACTTTCAAATTACTTACATTACTTACATTTTCTTAAAATTACTTACAAATTTTTTACATTATTAAATTACAATATTATTGTAAGCTTGCCTGTTGAAAATATATGTCAAACTGGCTACGTTTTTAGCTGAGCACAATATTGCTTTCAATGCTTGCGATCATTTGATTGGGGTAATTAAAGATATATTCCCAGACTCTTCAATAGCCCAGAAAATGTCTTAAAAAGATCGAAGGCAACACGCATAATTAAGGAAATTGGAAAGATATCACAGGAAGTGATTGTAACAGCTTTAAAGTCCAATAAATTTTCTATTATGATAGATGAGAAAACAAATATCAGCACAGAAAAGGCTTGTGCAGTAATAGTTCAATATTTCAACAAGACCAAAGGATCCATAGAGACAACGCCTCTGAGGGTTGCATGTGAGAGAGAGAGAGAGAGAGAGAGAGAGAGAGAGAGAGAGAGAGAGAGAGAGAGATTGGTGGAGGAATAAATGGGAGTGGTTGAATGGCGGTCATAACCGTGTGTCTTGTGGCGCTCTGTTGTGTATATCAGTGGCAGGAGTGTGTTACGGGAGCCATAAGAAGCAGGGTTGCCTAAATGCAGAATTTTCGGGGTTTATGCAGAATGAAAAACTCTACGGAGCTTGATATCGCATTTCAGTGCAGATGAAGATTCGTCGTCTTCATCTATGCAAAAAAAAAATTCGCCACTTTCAAATTACTTACATTACTTACATTTTCTTAAAATTACTTACAAATTTCTTACATTATTAAATTACTATAGTATTGTAAGCTTGCCTGTTGAAAATATATGTCAAACTGACTACGTTTTTAGCTGAGCACAATATTGCTTTCAATACTTGCGATCATTTGATTGAGGTAATTAAAGATATATTCCCAGACTCTTCATTAGCCCAGAAAATGTCTTAAAAAGATCGAAGGCAACACGCATAATTAAGGAAATTGGAAAGATATCACAGGAAGTGATTGTAACGCTTTAAAGTCCAATAAATGTTCTATTATGATAGATGAGAAAACAAATATCAGCACAGAAAAGGCTTGTGCAGTAATAGTTCAATATTTCGACAAGACCAAAGGATCCATAGAGACACTGTGGCAGGATCACAAAAAAAACAAGTAAACTCCCCACAGTTATATTAATCGTACCAGCGAACAAAATTTCCCACACTCACACTTTCCCCTTTACGTTACCTTTAACCTGCAGGACAATTGGTTCAATGAAATACCAAACACACAAAACACAAACAAGTACTCACCTCTGGCTTCTGATACTCAGGGCTAGGCTGTGCTGTCTGCCGGATATAGGCTATAGGCTAGCCGACACACAACCACCGCCAACAACCAAACACAACCCAACCAACTGAGACCCACAACCCCACAACAACTCAATAACCCAACAAATCACTGCAGACAAACACCAACAGTCCGAAAGAACATGACAACCACACGACTTACAGAAGCACAACAACCCGCCAAAACCAATACTGCCCCAACCACCAATCACAGACACCGAAAATGCACCACCAACCTCCTTAACCTTACCACAACCAGACAGACACATGCACTACAACTTCACAACCCCAAAATCTATCAGATAACACCAAAACAACTAACCACCAAAGGATAACTGCGGTCAAAACCAACTCTCACTTCACCGGACGCCTCACTGCTTACGACTCTCGTAACAGACTTCCACTGACATACTACAGAGCGCCACAACAGACATGCTTCCGACTGCCATTTAACCACTCCCATTCATTCTTCCACCAATCTCTCTCTCTCTCTCTCTCTCTCTCTCTCTCTCTCTCTCTCTCTCTCTCTCACACACACAACCTTTGGAGATGTCAAATATAAACTATCATTACTCCTCCATATTATCTCCCCCCATTGCATTTGACAACATCTTACACTCACAACATCCACACTAAATTGCCTTTCGCAACACCCAAGGATCCTGAGATGCAGGCCCCCTGGATCTTGTTTGAGGACCATCATACTCTCTTTCAGTTTCATCGCCATTCACTTCTTCCAAACCACTTTCTTTCAAACTCCCATTATCTCCCTCACTACCATCCTCCCAAATTCCATTCACTACTTCACTGATGTCTTCTAACTCTGGTTCCAACATTTCCCTATTTTGGCCACTAAACCACTCGTTCATCCACACTTCTGTCAAACTCCTGCAAAGACTTATCCATCCTATCAACTACCTCCTCACTACTCAGTTTCCTTCTCACTGAAGTCTTATTTGTCCCTGTCAACTCAAACCCACATACACTACAAGTATCATTCATTCCCTCAAAGTCATCCGTAGCACATGCTTTATCAACCGTTTGCACCCTACCACCAACCCCCTTACCATGCCGTTCACGCTTTTTCCTTTTTCTTACTTTCCTCTCTCCACACTCTTCTGTTTTCTTCCATACTCAACCAACACCAACTGTCGCTCCCAAACCCAAACCCAATTTGTTCACTGCAGTCGGCTCATCCTTATTCACCCTCACCACTCCCTCATGGATTTCTCCCTCGTAATACTGTACTACTTTTCCCTCCCCTTCCTTTAACGCGCTGTTCTCAGGTGCCGCCCGTACCTCAATCCCATTCCCCCACCCCCCCTAACTTAGTCGCAATTTCCCCCAAACCCCAAAAAACATAACTCAATCCACCCTCGGTTTCTACTTCCAAAATCTCAAAAAGTTTCCCTTCAAATTCTCCTCTTACTTTATTTCACATTCATTCGATTCATTCTTTCCCATCTCAACCACCTCTTTCACACCTTGATCCCGCCCCAATCTTAAAACTCTCAAACCTTTCACTGGCTTTTCTTCCACAAACCTCCCGATCAACCTTCTGACACGACCCAACCGCGGTCTGACAATCCTTTCAATTTCAACACATATTTACAAGGAGACATACCTATATTCTTCTGCAGTGTGGCGTTATATACCCAAACTGCACGTCTTACATACATATCCCAATCCTTGTCGCTCTTACTCATCATTCGCAAAATCTCAGTCATCGTCCTAACAGTCCTTTCAGCCAACCCATTCGCACTGGGCATATACGAGTAGAATACACATGCACAATACCCCATTCCTTCAACATTTCTTCAAATTCCCATCCCACAAACTCAGGTCCATTATCACTTAACATTTTTGCCGGCTTACACACAAACATGAGCAACATCACTTGACCCACCATTCGCACAACAGTTTCACTCCTCGTCTTTGATGGGAACCACATAGGCAAATTTACTCATGTGATCCAACATCACAATCATCCCAACGTGTCCTCTCGCAGTCCTAGGCAAAGTAACACAATCAATCACAAGCATTTCAAACGGCTCTCATTGCAATCGCAACACAGGTGGACTTGCTTGCACACTCTGATACTTTCCTCTCTGACAGTCTTCACACGTGACAGCCACATCCACACAAATCTTATTCAACCCAGGAGCATACAATCTCTCTCTCATGCATTCCCACAACTTATTTTTCCTCATATGCCCAAACCGATCATGCACCAACAAACACATACTCACAGCTAACTCAACAGAAAACACCGGCACATACACTTCCCTGTTATACACCCCTTCCTGATGCAAAAAGTACACTATGTTTTTGCACACCACAAAACGTTTAGCAACCCTCTTATATACATCCATATACGTCCAACTCACATGGCCAGTCTTCCACACGCACTCCTCCCAAAACACATTGTCGCAACACACTTATCTTCAGGCACTTATTTTGCATTTCCTCAATCTCTTCCTCACTCAACAGATCATTCTCACTCCAAGCAATATCAATCATACCCACAAAGTTTGCTTCAAATACATAACCATCTTGAATCCTAGCTACTTGTCTGCCCCCCTTTCTAAGAATTCCATTTCCTATATCTACGTCTATATCGTGGATCCTCAAAAAATCTATCCCTATTAAAAAGCAAGATGGCATATCATTTTCTCCTATAATTATAAAGTTATGCATTACTTCAAGATCTCCCAACCCAACCTTTAACCGTACCTCTTCCCATACTAAAACACTTCCTTGTCCTAACCCATGTACTCTCACTTCCCAATCACATCTCTCAAGTTCACTCACCACTGACCCACTCACCAAGGAAACTTGTGCCCCTGTGTCAACCAAACTACAGTACTCACTATCATTTACTTGGACAAACGTCACCATTTTCCCTCGAGTCCCATGCATTCACACATTCACTACCACGTCCACCTGGTCATCCACATCACAATCCTCCTCATCACATTCATCCTCAGTTAATTCCCCATTTCCACAATTCTGACTCAGATCCCCTTCACAGTCCCTTTTTGTAACCAAAAAATTACAACCACATTCCCTGCACTGAATCATCAAAACCCCAAGTTCATTACCTGTACTCACCCTTCCTCGATACTCAACCGGTCTGTCCCATCCAAAATACAACAACACTTATTCCAAACAACTTAGCTACTGCTGACAACAATTCATGCAACATTTCTCCTTCCCCACCTTGTTCCTCCGCATATGCCACTTCCTTCTGCACATCACTCATCAACTTCACTCGCAACTCATTCACACTACCGGGTACCTCTTGAACCAGACCCTTACCTTCCAAGTCTTTCAACGCTGAAAACAAACATTCACACACACTGTCATTCCCTTCAAACCTCTCTTTTACAACTGACCCCTCAGGTACCATATTCGGATCCCAGTCACTTTTCACATCACTACTGTCCTTACTATGCATCGTAGACATTGTATCAGCAATCACATTTTTACTCCCCTGCACATATTCTAAGCTAAAATCAAACTCACTCAAATCCTCAATTGTCCTCGCAATCCTAGCATTCACACTTTCCTTCTTGATCATATAAACAAACGGCCGATGATTTGTCCTTATGACAAATTTTACCCCATACAAAAACACTTTCAACGCTTTCACACAAAACCTTATTGCCCCAAGCTCCTTCTCAACCACCGAATACTTCAGCTCTGCTTTATTAAAAGCTTTACTCACATATGCAATCACTCTCAATTGTCCCTCCCCATTCACCTCTTGCATCTGCACCAAGCATCCTCCCATACTAAACTTACCAGCATCAGCATACAACTCAAGCTTACTGGAAAAGCCAAGGTGACGTCCCTAGCAGCCTCCTCTTTCAATCTCTCAAATGCTCCCACCATTCGCTCATCCCACCTCAGTTTAGTACAATTTTTCTTCCCGGTCCATTCAGTCAACGGCTTCCCTATACCCGAACAATCCCTAACAAACTTCCTTCCGAACTCAATCAAACCCAAAAAACCCTTTAACTCCCGCACGGTCCGGGGACGTGGAAACTCCTTTACTTTTTCCACAAACTTTTCACTCTTCCTTACACCACTCGCACTCACCTTATGACCAAGAAATTCCACTTCCCCAGCCAACCACGTACACTTCTCCAGCTTCACTTTCACCACAACCTCTTCCAACAATTCTAACATCTTCTCAAGCAGTTCCACATTCTCCTCAACAGTCTCACTTGCAATCAAAATGTCATCTACATCCATTGCCCTCTGGAAGGCAGCAGGCGCATTAGCCAATCCAAAACAACCTCTTGAATTGATAGTGGCAGCTACCACTCGAAAAAGCCGTAATGTGCCTGCTCCCTTCCTCAAGAGGTATCTGGTAATAGCCCCTTACCAAATCCAATTTTATGAACACTCTCATCCCATGCATCTTATACACACAATCAGACACCACATTCATCGGGAATCGCTCCTTCACAGTCACTTCATTCACCTCCCTGTAATCCACACACATCCTCAAACTCCCATCTGTCTTGCGTACTGGGACTATGGGACTATTCCAAGCACGCTCGCTCCTCTCGATCACTCCCAGTCTCTCAAGTTCCTCACACTGTTCCTCAATCTCTCGGGCAACAGGCGCAGAAAAGTTTCGGGGACGCTGATATATGGGGGTATCGTCATTCAAAACTATCTTGAACTCTGGAAGCTTAGATCCCCTGAAATCCTCGTCACCCCGACTCAACGCACCCCGCCTATCCCACAACATCTGCATCAACCACTCCCTCTCGTCATCACCAACATTTTCATCAACCTCAATTCTTTCTCTCAACTCATCATACTTCCACTCATCACTTTCTTTCATGCTACCTGTCATCACCCCCGCACCCTAACATATCTTTCGTCATCCACACCGCCACCACGTATACACAACCCCTCACAATCACCTTCCACGTATACCCCCGCACTCGCTTTTTTCCTAACACTCGGCAATGAAGGCCACAAAAACCCAAGAATTCTCTATCTAAAATCCCGTCACACTAACAACTTCTCCAACTTCTCGCGGCACTTTTTACACTCTCTTTCGCAACCAACGGCACTCCCTTCCATATTTTACTGCTTACCCCTCCATCCCTATCCAAGTACAATTCTCCTTGTACATTCCCCTTCCTATGCAACTCAATCATATTCATGCTAAGACTGACCACCATTCCACACTTCTTCAGGAACCTGTATCCTAACAACATATCATACTTATCACTCATTCCCTCGATCACATAAAAAGTCATCTTCATCCATCACTACCCCGCCCCTTCGATTTCTACATTTTCAACGCAACATTCCCCCACAGGCTACCTATTTCCTATTCTTCGTACCTCCCTTTACATTTTCCTAATTTTCACACTCATTCTGCAACTTGTCACATCCATTCTTAAAAGAACACTGACACTGCACCCAGTAATCAAATCAAAGCAACCAAACAACACCCCTTTGCACTCACTTGTACACTCATACATGCCATGAGCTCCTCCTCCAAACCCCTTTTTCTTGCACCTCCTTCACGCACATGCATCACTCTTACTACTGCCCGCACACCAGAGGGGTCCACCCAACTGAATCCCTTTGTACCTAGTTTTCCAGAATTCCCCAACCTGACTCCATCCTCTTTCGCCTACACCACTCGCCACATAGACCTTCCATTCCACATTCCAACACATTTTGCCCGCTTGTTCCTTACACATCCTGCATAATGCCCTATTCTTCCCGCAATTACCGCAAACCTCAGTCACACGAGTACCTCGACATCCACTTGCTATATGTCCTACTTGCCCACACCTGTAACATTTAATATTAATAAACATTACCTTAATATAATTTATCTAGCCCTAAATCCCCAAAAAACCGCACCAAAATTTACCACATTGCAACCCTGTTA
This sequence comes from Macrobrachium nipponense, assembly GCF_015104395.2. NCBI lineage: Eukaryota > Metazoa > Arthropoda > Malacostraca > Decapoda > Palaemonidae > Macrobrachium > Macrobrachium nipponense. The sequence continues at coordinate 33,435,940 of NC_087202.1, read as the reverse complement.
CCTCCTATTCTGTCCGCCAGTTGCAACACTGTCGTTGACAAAGATACGAAAACCTTCCCTCAATCAGTTGTTTTACGAGCGCCCGTGTGTTTACATCACGGCCGCTCTTTATAAATTTCCTTAAACATTTTTGTGCCTTTAAAGCTTTCATTATTTGTTAAATGAAACTTATATAATTACCCCCTTTTACACGCATTACATCACGAAAATAGTTGAATTAACTTGATTTCTGTGTGGTTCTTATCTTAAATTACGAACTTTTGCGCGACCCGAACTACTGACCTGTCCAATTCTACATGGATTACCCAAGAAATTAACGATGCTTCCTTCTGCCCAGCAACATCAGGAACTGCCCGTTTTGTGGGACAAGGATGATGGTAGCAGTATGAACACCCCTGACATTTGTAGATTTCTTGTCGTGGACAGGTTTGTGACTTGACTTCTCGTTGTGACGTATGTAAGCCCTGTCTGACAGGATATGACTGCTTTATATGAAACGCCAAACATCTTGCAGCGTAAAAAAGATCGGTTAGGAAAAAGAAAAAGAAATCGATTGCTAAACTGTATCTAACGAAATTCTTTGACTTGGGCGCTCATGATCTCTTCTCCCTTCGGTTTTTCGGTATCGTACGACTCCGATTCCGAATTAATTGATGCTTTGCCCCTTTACAACCGGTAATTAGTGAAAAGTTAGTTTCTGATGTAGATTCGAGATTTTTTGGCAATGGAAACTCCTGGAAACAGAATTTTTAAGAAATTACAGCTTAGTCTAGATAGAGATTTTCTGCTAAGTTTTAACAATCTGTCAGAGAATTTTGAAGAAGCCTTTACTAGAATGCTAACACACTTTTTTAGATTCATTTTCAGCTCCTCGTCAGGTACCTGTCGACAGCACCATGGTACGGTGGCGACAGATACCCCGCTTGTGAAAACCCCCGTCGTGGCGAAGGAGGGCCTAGGGGGGATCCGGTCCGGGCAGGTGCCTAACGAATCTTTACCCACTGTCCCCCTTGTTTAGTCCTTAACCAAAAGTGCAAGGGCGCTTATTTAGAGAGGGGGAGGGATATTAGTATCAGACCTAAGATAGCTAGTCGTCAGGATTTTACTTCAGAGGAAGTTTCTAAGTTAGGATCTGACGATGATGATGATGATGACGCGGATTCGTGTGATATGATTGTTTTTTCCCCTCGAATGGATGTCATGATGTGAATTCAAGAAACTTTTTGATTTAATTTTGAGTTTTCTTCCTCAGGCGAGGCCTAAAGAGCAGAAACAGCCTCCGCCTCGTTTGTATTACAGATGTTTTTTTCTTGACGGTCCTTCCCGGTCACGGGAATTTTTACGTTTTTTCCCTTTGCCCAGAGTCGCGAGAGTGAGGACGGGACGTTGCCGCTAAACTTTCGAAGGTGATCGGGAAGGGAGGAAAAGCTCTCTTCTCTTCTACGACACCGGAGAGGAGTTTACCAGGTTGCGGATGATTCTTCATTCTCTCGACCCCCCAAGCCCAAATCCTGATTTTGTCCGACTTTCAAGTCAAACCCTTGCCTCTAAGGCTTCGTCTCTGTCTCAATTGAAGATTTATTGCTATGGAGGCTGTTTATGAGCTCCTTACAGAAGCTCAATCCTTCAATATGTGGGTCCTCGGAGGGCTTTTAATGTATATCAAAGGGGACTCCGGGTTTGTTCCTCCTGATGCTCCCTCTTTTTGAGAATTCTTGCTCATCCATTTCAATCGCTTCTGTACATCAGACGAGCTTGCTGCTTCAATTTCAGGCCTTTCTTTTTGTTTCTCACGGCGTAACCTGTATCGCAGTACCCCTCCCTCTGTATCGGAGATTCAGAGAACCCGTCTGTTGTCCCTCTTCCTTTTGGCCTTTTGCATTTCCTTTTCGAGATTTCTGTGCTTTCTGAGGTTTTGAAGGAACATCAAGGTGATGCCTCTTCCCAAGCTCAATGGGGCCTTATCAACAAGAGCTTTTTTCCTCTGGTCTTCCTCCCATTCCTTCAAGGAGTAAGCGTAAAGTTTAGACAGATCTGTACTTCTGCTCCAGCCCAACAACCTCCTTCTGGCTTTTTTTTCCAGATACATCTCAGGTTGCTGGTGCCTCTTCTTCATCCTCTGGTGCTCACCCTTTGAAACGCGGGAGAGGTTCTTGCGTGGCTCCAAGGGCAGAGAAAAGAGCTCAACCTCCAGGAGGGCTTCTTCTTCTTCTTCTTCTTCTCTTGTCTCTGCTAAGAATTTTCGGAAGGTAGGAGTCATCACCTCGGCCTGGAGACCGCAGTAGGAGCGTTGTCTCTCCCGCCATTGGTCAGCTTGGCAGGGGAGAGCGGTGGATGCTTGGGTGGTGGGGAGGTCCTGAGGAAAGGTTACGAGATCCCTTTTTGTTTCCCACCACCTCCACTTTCCATCGTCCTCTCGAGTTCAGCAGTTATTCCCCTCACTCAATCAGGGGTCAAGCCTGGAGAAGGAGCTTTCGCCCTCTTGGAGAAGGATGCCATGAGCGCGCTCCTCCTTCTCCCGGTTTTTACTCTCGGATTTTTGTAGTTTCTAAAGGCCTCGGGGTGCCTAGGCGCCATCATAGATCTTTTCGGTTTTGAACAAGTTCATTCTAAAGTCCAAGTTCAGGATGGAGACGGTCCAGACTGTTTTTCTTGTCATCCGTCAGGAGGGGGGACTGGATGATTTCCATCGATCGCATGATGCTTTATCTGCAAATCCCACCATCCCCAAGAAGCAGACCTTACCTTCGGTTTTTTCACGGACTCGGGAGTTTTTTCCATTCAAGACCCTTTGTTTCGGCCTCACCACTGCTCCACAGGTCTTTTCTCGGGTAATGCTTCCTGTTTCAGGCTATTCTGCATCGGTTTAAATGTAAGGATTGCTTCGGTATCTGGACGATTGCTAGTCCAGGCCGAATCTCTAGAGAAATGTCCCGGTCGAGGGAGATATTTTCCTTTGTCTTTGTGTCGAGTTGGCATTCGTGGTCACTTCGACAAGTCCAATCTAATCCCCTTGCCAGATCATGACTTTTATCTGGGATTGTTTTGAATTAATTCCCCGATTTTGAGGGCTTCTCCCGCTCAGAAACGGATAGACAGCTTCTGAGTCTGATCGAAGAATTTTTGTCCTCCGTAACGCAGCCCAGTTTCTCTTTGGAGGTCTCTCCTGGGGCCCATTTGTCATCCCTCATCCAACTGGTTTGGCTTTCCCGGAGGTCGTCTCAAATGAGTCCCCCTTCAGTCGACACTTCGCCAGTCATGGGATTTCGTGTCCGAGAACACGATAGTCGCCTCTTCTCCACAATGTCGGAAGGATCTCGTTGGTGGATGCAAGTTCACCGCCTCAAGTCAGGGACATCTCTTCTTTCGGTTCCTCCGGACCTAATGTTTTTGGTCAGACGCCTCGGATCCTAATGTTTTTTTGGTCAGACGCCTCGATCAAGGTTGGGGCGCACACTGGGCTCCGAGCCGCTTTCGGCCTTTGGTTAGAGGAGGATAGGAGCATGTCAAAATAAATTGGAGGAACTGAGGGCAGTGTAACCTAGGCCTTCTTTCATTTCAGGAACAACTGTTGGAGTCGGTTTGTCGCGATCTTTGTCGACAACACAGCAGTCTCGTACTTGAGAAACCAAGGCGGCACAGTCGGATCTTCTCACTCAGAAGCCCGATCAATCCTGTGTTGGGCAGAAGACAGGGGGATTACGTTTGGTGGCCCCTCAGTTTATCCTGGGCCATCACAACGTCTTAGCGACGCCTTGTCGAGACCGAACGATTTAAGTTTCAGGGTCGGAGTGGACACTTTTGCCAGGAAGTCTTCGACAGCCTCAGGAAGAAATGGCCTGTCACAGTCGATCTGTTTGCCACCCCCACTGAATTTTCGGTGCCAGATATTCTTCGCCCCTTACCAGACTCCTCAGGAGTGAGGGACAGACTACTCTTTTGCAGACTGGGAGGGACTTCAGCCTATGCTTTTCCTCCGTTTTATCTCTGGTGAGGTCAGTCCTCAACAAAGTGAGGGCAAACCAGCGTCTGATCTCACCTTGATCGCCCCCTTCTGCCACAGAAGGAGTGGTTTCCCGACCTTCTGGAAGCACTGGTGGAAACCCCCCATTCCCTTCGCCTGCCAGAGACCAGATCTTCTCAAACAACCCCCATTTTCATCGTTTTTCCATCAGAGGCTCCACATGCTTCATCTTCATGCCTGGAGACTGTCAGGAGGTTCTCAAGCACGAAGGTTCTCCTCCAGAGTGGCGCGACAGTTGGCTCTTGCCAGGCGGCAATCAACCGAGTAATTATCAGGCTAAATGTCCGGTTTTACAGACGTTGGTGTAAGTCTCAAGGACATTCAATTTCTAGACCTTCCTTACCGAAAGTAGCGAGTTTTTAGTTCATTTACATCATGACAGGGCCCTGTCACCTTCGTGCATTAAGGTTTATAGGTCTATGCTTTCCTATGTTTTTAAGGCAAGGCTTCCTGAGATATCTTCATCTTATGTCATTAGAGATTTACTTCGATCTTTTTCCTATCTCGACCCAGGCCGCAGTGTTTCGCCTCCGACATGGGACTTAATAAAGTCCTTCAAGCCTTAGTTCCCTTCCGTTTGAGCCTCTGAATTCTGCCCAAATTTTAGGGACCCTCTCTTCTAATACACATCTTCCTTGTCTCACTGGCTACAGCAGAGGGTGGGTGAACTGCAAGCACTCTCTTTTCTGGTTGCAGTCTGGACAAGACCATGATTTTGTCATACTTCCTGAATTTGTCGCAAAGACTGAAATCGTCTGATAATCCCATTCCCAGGTCTTTCGTACTGAAGTCGCTGGTTCGACTTTGTTGGTAATTTAAATGAGGAATTAGTTCTTTGCCCTGTTAGGGCGCTCTCATGTTATTTACGCCGCACGAAGGGCATTCAGGGGTCGTCCCCGTCATCTGTTTGTTTCAACCCCGAAATGTCAAGAGACCTATTTCAAAGAATGGTGTATCCTTTTTTCTCAGAGATCTGATCGTTAAAACTGGGTGGTTCGGCTGCTGGGGAAGACCAACGCCGAGAGCACACGTATTAGAGCAATTGCTACATCAGTAGCTTTTATGAGAACGTCTCAGTCGCCAAGGTTTGCTTTTGAGGCGGCGACTTGGCGTTCTAATTCTGTTTTTGCCTTCTTTTTACTTGAGGGATATTTCTAGTTCTAGGCGACCTTCGTTCTTTGGGCCCGTTGGTGTGGCAGGACAGGGTCGTCAGACAGGATGAATTAGGTAGTCTTCCTGTTTTACGTTTGGTTGCTACCTGTATATTATTCATTAATTTTTGTTTTTGTTTGTATATATTTTTGTTTTTTGTATATAACCCATGGCAGTTTTTGACGTAGTTATAATGGGAATTAGGCAGTTTGGTATTTAGGTGTTTTTGATGACAAAGGACTGACTGCTTGGCAAACTCATGCTGCTTCCATTTTCAGTGTGAAATGGTTCCCCAGCCACTTTGGTTGTCGCACTGGCGACTACGCTTCTCCCAGAGTCGATGCTGACCTAGACTAGCCACTGGTTTCGCTTGTCCTGACGACTCCTGCTTCTTCCACTGTCCTGGACAGGGAATTTAAGTCGATGGATCGTCTGCTGTCATCTGGTGACTCGCTCACCATCTACTTTTTTGGTCTCACCCTGTCTTCTCAGAGGTCAGACACTCGTGGAGATCAGCGACACTTAGTAGCCCTGAGTTTCTTGTTGACGAAGTCGGTTGCGTTGATTACACCCCCGATGATCGTGTAACATGAGACCAGGTTGGACTGTCAGGCATTCTCCTTCGGGACTGAAATCGCCTTTTTGCTCCGCGCTCCTTTCTCTTGGCACCAAAAGCCTCGAGTTAGGAGTTTGCTCATGAGCCGATTCGTTGCTGCGACTTCGGGTTGCGTGATACAACCACCCCCAAGGTTTTGCTTAGCTTTGAATCGCCCAGAACAGTCCCAGACACTCATCCTTTAGGGAAGAATAGTGCTTGATAGTCTTCAGGGTGCAGCCTTGCTGTCCGCAATTCGTCTGACTGGTCCACCTGGTCGGTCACCTGACTTTAGTACAGACGACTGACTAATGCACTTACTCCTTGTCCTGTGCTACCGCAGTTGGTGGCATTATGGTAGGAGACTTTGAGTTGTTAGTATCTTTGACCTTGGGTTGAGTTTTGACTGCCTATGATATATTTCTTTGTTTTCTCCTATTCTGTCCGAAGGGGAAATTGTATTCAGATTCCCTCCTCCTTTTCAATGTTAATTTTAATCGGGCTAGATAAACATTTATTAAGGTAATGTTTATTAATATGGATTTTTATTCTAAACAAATTAATATTAATAATACTTACCTGTATAATTTTATCTAGTCCCCACCCATCCTAACCCCACGATCTGCCTATCACACTGATTTGAGGGAAGGTTTTCGTATCTGTCAACGACAGTGTTGCCAAACTGGGCGGACAGAATAGGAGGTACAGGGTTGCCAATGTGGTAAATTTTGGTGGTTTTTTGGGGATTTAGGGCTAGGATAAATTATACAGGTAAGTATTATAATATTGATTTTAAGATAAAAAATTCCATATCCCTATCTTTCTTACACTCACTCACTCAAATGCCCCGTTTGCCCCACCCGAAGCAAGCTCCCAACGCCCACAGACTTCTTCTTCCCTGTGGCCCTAGCTTTCCACATCTGTAACACTGCTGCTCTCGTTCAAGGAACTAACCGACCTACTCTTCCAACGCTTGCACTCCGATCTCTCTTAGGTGGCTAACCATACTTACATTACTGGCTCTAAAACGCTCCTATCAATCACTTGCTCTGCCATTCACCTTGGCCCTTCCAAAATGCCTCCCTACCTAGCTCTTAAACTCTGGTATAACATCAGCCCATTTTCAGTCTTAACACTAACACTACTCTCTTTCATACACCTATCCAACTCATAATCCTCTCTATTTCCAAAATGTCGTTCCCAACAACCTTTCATTCGTCCATCGCATTTTCTCCTTACGTTTCAGATTTACAAACTCATACACACGCTCAGCACAGTCGCCAACAACTTCCTCACTAAACTCTTTACACTCAATTTATCCCTTCATCCCCAAACTTTTTCCTGCCATGTTTCCAACCTGCACGCATACATCGACACGACTCACCAACATTCATTCTTACCTCATCAAACCATGTTTTCTCCTATATCTACACTCCTAATTATCCTCTTCGCCTGTTCCAGAATCCTGGCATTCACACACTCAATAAGGCACATTCCCCACACTCTCATTACCCCTACATATTCAACAAAAATCCTGTCAAAAAGCTACCCAACTCTCTTGCCCAGACTCTCTTGTTATCCCCATACTTTGCCTCACAATGCCTTTCATATTCCCTTAAAAAAATCCCCCTAGGTCCCTACTACTATATTCCTCGTATTGTGCACATCTAGGTATCTCTCTCATATATACGCCTTTCGTATTCCCACTCGCTCTCACTTTCGTACTACATTCTGATCCCTCTTAACCTCGTCCGAATACGCGAATCGACTTCCATACTAACATCCATGCTCCTGATTACGCTCTTCTTACCCTTCTTTTTCTACCCACAATGTTTCCACTCATCGCTATCCAAATACTCTCAGGCCCTTTCCCCAATGTATTCAGTCCTATCTCCATCCTGTCTGTCATCCTTTACTAGGCTCTTTCCCTTAGTCGTCTTTTTTTTTTCCTCAGCCCCCTTCTTATTCTTGTCCTCAGGTTTATCCTTATCCTGTCTCTTTCCCTTCTTCCTTTACCTCCATCACAAACAAGTCACCTTTCGTCACCCTCGTAGTTTCATCCCCTCGCTCTTCCATGTCTATACCACTTCTGGCCTTTCACCCAAGACCTAGTAGGGCCTACCTCCTACAGCTCCCCTCTTCCATGACCCCTTCATCATCTCCTGCATCATCCTCTTGTACTGCATTCATCATCACCCCCAATTTTTCATCCATTTTCTCCTCCATTCTCTCTTCCGCTCCTCTCCCTTCTTCTTTCATTTCCACTTTCGCACTCCTTAGCATTCCTCTCATTTCCTCTAACTCGCTCTTCAAGCTCCTCACACTCTACCCTCAACCTCTCATTATCCACTTCCAATTGTCCTCTTACTTCCCCTCTCCAACCTCAATTTCCTCTTCAGCCTCTCCACCTCACTCAATCCTTCCATCTCAAACTTTCTCACCACTTACACACGCTAGCCTAGCCAATTGTCCTGAGCTGCTACACTAGCAGTCCCCCTGTTCTGGGCGCCCAAAAATAAATGTGCAGGATCACAAAAAACAAGTAAAAAACCCCCCACAGTTACCGTTAATTGTACCAGCTAACAAATTTCCCACACTCACAACTTTCCCTTTATGTTTACCTTTAACCTGCAGGACAATTGGTTCAATAAAAATACCAAACACACAAAACACAAACAGGTACTCACCTCTGGCTTTCTGATACGTAGGGCTAGGCTGTGCTGTCCACTGGAAATAGGCTAGGCTAGCCTACACACACCACCGCCGCAAACAAACACAAACCAACAACACCTGAGACCCACAACCCCACAACAACTCAATAACCCAACAAATCACTGCAGACGAACACCAACAGCCCGAAAGAACACGACAACCACAACGACTTACAGAAGCACAACAACCCGCCAAAACCACACTGCCCAACCACCACTCACAGACACCGAAAATCACCACCAACCTCCTTAACCTTACCACAACAGACAACACACTTACAACAAACTTCACAACCCCAAAACCTATCAAATAACACCAAAACACTAACCACCAAGGATAACTGCTGTCAAAAACCACTCTGACTCACCAGACGCCTCACTGCTTACGACTACCTCATAACGACTTCCACTGACGCTACTACAGAGCGCCACACCAGGACATGCTTCCGACCCACCATTTAACCACTCCCATTCATTCTTCCACCAATCTCTCTCTCCTCTCAACTCTCTCTCTCTCACTCTCTCTCTCTCTCTCTCTCTCTCTCTCAACTCTCTCTCTCTCTCTCTCACAAACTTTGGAGATGATGTCAAATATAAACTATCATTACTCCTCCATAACACGATTACTTGAGCTACTAAACACGTAACGCAGGCAACCGTGAAGATGAGGGATCAACGGGCAACATTATGTATAATTTTTTAGTTACATTTTTTAATGAACACCCAAATCCCCTTTTGAAAAATTTAGTAGGATTTGCAGCAGATGGTGCGAGCAATATAATGGGGGTTACTAATTAAAAAAAAAAAATAATAATAATTCAGTCGCAAGTAGACTTAGAAATGCTGCACCTAGTATCACTGTAGTAAGATGTATTTGTCATTCAGCTCATTTATGTGCCTCACAAGCGGCAAAACTCTCCTCGTGTTTGTGAGGCTTAGTTAGAAAGATCTACGTATACGTATTTCTCTCACAGTGTATAAAGGATTCATGAGTTTTTCAAAAATTTCAAACATTTGTAATTTTGAAACCACACAAATTACTTCATGTTTTGCTTCAAGGTGGCTATCACTGCATGAAGCTGTTGCTCGAGTGTTAAAGCAGTGGAATGCCCTCTCTCTTTACTTTAGGCAAAAGCAACTGGAAGATAGGCTATCAACATCGAAGCTGATCTCCGACAGCCTTCAAGATCCTGCTGTCCATTTATATTATTTATTTCTAAATAATTTCTGCTAAAATAACCACTTTTAACTACATTCCAAAAAAAGGACCCTACCTTTACTTACTCTATGACAGATGTAAAGTCCCTCTAACTTGATATCTTGAGATACTATTACAACCATGACAGACTCAAATAGACCCATCAAATGAGGAGCATTTCGTCTCATTAAATCAAGTTTACTTTGGTGTAAGTGTAACGTGTGAATTACAAAAACCTCACATCGGGAACAACAGAAAATTAATAGATGATGTCCGTATACGCTGCAGACAATTCATGATAACAGCAGCTGTCCAGATGAGAATGAGGTTACCCTTTGACTTGCACTTACTTAGACTTTGCAGTGCATTGTCAGTATCCAACTGCATTAGTAAGGATGTTTTGATGAAGACTCCATCATTATCAACATTAGCTTCAGAAATACTTAGGGGATCTGCAGAAGTTAGATGATAAATGGCTCAACATTCCTAACATCTCTTTCCCACTGATATAAGACAAACAAATAATCCACTAGATTTTTTCTGTTACTTGTCTCATCTAAGAGATGCTGATGATGAGATGATTTTCAAAGTTCTTCCAGATTTTCTTTTCAACATCTTGGCACTAACGACTTCCAACGCTGATGCAGAGAGGATTTTCTCTAACGTGAACCTGAATAAACCAAGACCATAAATAAGCTGCCGACTTCCACTCAGGCAGCGTTGGTGCTTGTATCCGAACAGGTAAAAAGCTGTGGAGGATGCATAAATTTTGATCTTAATCATGTTATGATTAAGGCAATTCAAAGATCCCAAAATTTACCAGATGAGGGATGACCAGAAGTGTCAATTGCAATTGTGTATGTCTCTTTATTTCTTCGCAGTGCAATAACTCCCTAAGTAATGTCGAATGTTTATGACTGTGCAGTGCAATAGGCATACTGATTGTTTACTTTTGCAAATAGTACTTATATATATGCTATAAATAAATTGAGAATCCTGTAATTGTTTTGCTTTAGTTCTTAGGGTTGTTTATATATGTATATACGTATATATATGTTACATATTTGTATAATGAGATTAATAAATGTCATATATATGAATAACAACCAAGAAACACACCAGAAAGGTCGCAATGGAAAATACATGACAAACTTTTGTGTGGGGTTTCTTTGTTTTTTTACTATTCACAGATATTTGAAATGGAGCTGTGTTAAAAATAGCAAAGAAATATTTCTGTTATCCCTCCTGTTTAGAAAACAACTGCTCGAGTGTGCCCTTTCACTATTTAAGAAAACGTGCAGAAGCCACCTCACGCAATGAACGGCAACAATGATAAGAAGTAAGGAATTCATTGAGTCATAGGTTTTGGTTTCGGGCAGGGTCTTATCCGTTTGATGGTCTTTGAGGTTTGTGTTTATTTCATTTTGATTTTGTGTTTGTAAGTTGTTGTGCAATGTGTCTGTCTGGTTGTGGTGAGTTAAGGGTTGGTCGTGCATTTTGGGTGTCTGTGAGTGGTGGTTGGGGGTGTTTGGTGTAGGCAGGTTTGTTGTGCTGGGTTTGAGGTTTGTGTGTTGTTGTGTTGTTTCAGCTGTGGTGTTCATCTGCTCAGTGGTTTGTCGGGTTGTTAAGTTGTTGTGGGGTTGTGGTTCTCAGTTGGTTGTTTTGTGTTGTGATTATTGGCAGTGGTTGTGTCTGGACTAGCCTATATCTAGTGGACAGCACAGCCTAGTCCTGAGTATCTGGAGCCTGAGGTGAGTACGTGTTTGTGTTTTGTGTGTTTGGTATGTCGTGGAACCAATTATCCTGTGGGTAAAAAGTAACGTAAAGGGGAAAGTGTGGCTTTGGGAAATTTTGTCAGCTTTTACGATTAACGTAGCTTTGGGGAGTTTGCTTTGATTCCGCCACAGAAATTTTTGGCGCATGAACAGGGACTGCTGGTGTGGCAGCTGCAGGATGATAGGTCTAGGCTAGTGTGTGTGAGTGGTGAGAAAAAGTTGGGATGTAAGGATTTGAGAGAGGTGGAGAGGCTGAAGGAGGATTGAGGTTGGAAGAGAGAAAGTGAGAGGAATGATTGGAAGTGAGAATGAGAGGTTGCAGGTAGAGTGTTTAGGAGCTGAAAGAGTGAGTTAGAGGAAATGAGAGGAAATGCTAAGGAGTGCGAAAAAGTGGAAATGAAGAAGTGAAAGGAGCAAAGAGAGAATGAAGGGTTTGAGAAAATGGACGAAAAATTCGAAGTAATGATGAATGCAGTGCTGGAGATGGTGAAGGAATTCATGGGAGAGGGAGCAGTAGGAGGTAGGCTTACTGGGTCTTGTGACGGACCGGTAGGAATTAGGAAAGTGAAAGAACAAGTGGATGAGAGTATGAGTGACAAAGGTGATTTGATTTTGATGAGTAAGGGAAAGAAGGGGAAGACACAGGATAAGGATAAACCTGAGGATGAGGATAAGAAGGGGCCTGAGGAAAAGAAGAAGACTAAAGAAAAGAAAGCTAGTAAGGATGACGGACAGGATGAGACTAAGACTGAATATGTTGGGGAAAGGACTGAGAGTGATTTAGATAGTGGTGAGTGGAAACAGGTAGGTACAAAGAAGTAATGTAAGAGTGTAATCAAGATCATGGATGTTAGTATGGAAGTTGATTCATTGTATTCAGAAGAGGTTAAGAGGATCAGAATGGAAGTAGCGAAAGTGAGAGCGAGAGAGAGCAAGAAGGTACGAAAGTCTGTGGGCAAGAGATTTGGGTAGCTTTTTGACGGGA
>NC_087202.1:33318873-33423000 GCF_015104395.2 Macrobrachium nipponense | reverse complement strand
CAATATTGAATCCAAATTGGAATATTTTCTTTAAGGCAGATTTGGTTGTAGTAATAGTACTAGCTGCTAGGCCTTTTTCGAACAAGGTTCTAAAAAATGTAACCACCAGATTCGTAGTCATCATCTGTACCTTTGAGTCTTTTAGAAAGGTGGCTAGCTTCTTAACTGCTGAATCATATTGACACAGTGTAGATCTGTTTTTTATCTGATTCTAGGCAACAGGGTGTTTAGGGGATCAATATTAGCATCCTTCTGCACTGCAAAACTTCATGAAGTCCATAAAGTTAGGGCATTCTGAATTCCTGAGGAAGCGGACACAGTCCACGTTTGTACTAACTGCGTCAATCTGGGGTTGGGGATCCGCCGGGGCTGGAGACCCAACTCCACTAGTAGTAAATCCTCTTCCAAGTGTTCCAGTCCACTGACATGGCGTCTGAGGCATAAGCCAGAGGGTCCAGATTGGGAGCTACATAACATCGCAGCTTGTGGTTGGATTCTGTGGCAAAGAGGTCTACTTGAAGCCCTGGCACCTGTTGGCAAATCCACTTGAATGATTTTTCTTCTAAGGACCATTCCGATTCCAGCGGAGTAGTCTTCGACAGGGCGTTTGCCACCACATTCCTTACTCCTGCTAGGTGAGAGGCTGACAGGTGCCACTGGTTCTTTGCTGCTAGGGAGAAGATTGCTATCATCACATGATTTATGTGGCTCAATTTGGAAACTCCCCTGTTTATACAGTGGACTATCACCGAACTGTCTAATACCAGATTGATGTGGATTTTCTTCGCCGGAGAGAGTTTCTTCAGAGTCAGAAATACTGCCATGGCTTCCAGTACATTGATGTGTAACTGGCGGAATGTTAGCGACCATGACCCTTGCACTTTTTCGTGCTGGGAGTATCCTCCCCAGCCGCTGAGAGAGGCGTCTGTGTGAACTACCAGGGTTGGCGGAGGAAACTGCAATGGTATTGATTTTGCCAGGCTCTTGACTTCTGTCCAAGGACGGAGTCTCTTTCGTAATATCGGCGGGATTCGAGAAAGTTTATCCCGAGATTTTCTGTTTGCTCTGGTTCGCTAAACACGGTTTATATCCTTCAGTTTGGCTTTTAACAGGACGTCCATTATCAAAGCAAATTGGAGTGAACCTAAGATTCTTTCTTGGTTCCGCCGAGACGTCTGTTTGCCTTTGAGGAACTGTCTTGTAGCCTTCGCTATCTCCCTGCGCTTCACCGACAGGATTGATAATCGGTATGAGCCAGATCCCATTGTATTCCCAACCACTGAAAGCGTGGTGCCGGAGTCAGCCAGGATTTGTTTCTGTTTATCTGGAATTGTACAAAATATTAGTTATATTTTCTTTTTTCTAACTTTTAAATTTTAAATTGTTCTACAAAAATAATATGAGCAAAATAAAATTTCATATTTTTTCTAAATTAGGTGGTTTCGGTTAACTTCATTAAAGGCCATTATTACCTTACAATAGCTGTAATGCCATTTAGCTCCCCGAACCAGCTAGTTTAACTAGTTACTGCCGAAGAATTGCCTTTTTACAGAACAGTGCTGGGATCTTCGGGAGAGGTGAAAGTTTTCCTTTTCTTGAGAGCTACGAAATTCAAGCAGTGGCAGACCAGACTCGGTCCTAAGCATTTTTTGAAGATATCAGCCCTTTTGAGCAGGACGGATTTTGCCGCCGCTGGGATTATTTATGTTATTTAGCAACACTTGAGATGATTTACCGAGAGTAAATAGTTCATGGGACCCACATCAGGACGGAGACTTTATTGCATAACATCGCATACGGACAGCTTGCCGGTGGATATAAGATGCAGGTTAGCTAATTGTAAGGTTACCCGGCCTTATTTATTGGTTTGTGTTTTGTATTCCTCAACCATTCGAGTAATCCATAATTAATATTTCAAATCCTGCTAATATTATTTTTTTAGAACGTTTGGATTGGCCTATTTCTTTGGCTACAGTTTTTGCCATATTTAATAACGAAATTATCGTGGATGGGTTAAGTGATAATTGTCGTTGACTTGGTGAGATTTGTATAATTGAGTGTTTGGTGTTTAAGTTTTAAATCTTGAGACGTTTATAATTTAAGTGTAATAATTTTGGATGTTTTTCACAAATTTGGTTTACGGTTTTGTAGTGCCTTTCTCTCGTTCTTGTGCAGGTGACGCGGAATGGTCCGTTTCGGTGTCACTTTTTATAAACATCCTTAATTTGGAAGTGCAACGGATGTCTCCCTTATTGTTTTCGTTCCAATACCAAGACGAAGTGTACATTGGGGAGCTTATTTGTTGAGGTGCTGAAGCGATGTATCACGAAATATAGGTTATTCTTTTATATCTCTTGCATATTTTTCACTCCTTTAGACTTCAAAAATAAGATAGTATATAAAATTCTGCGTATGGCGCCCGAACAGGGACTTACTCGAATTAAAGCCGTTTATTTCTTGTTTTCGTCTTGGTGTTGGGTCCCCTCCCCTTGCGTGTTTACATTTTTTCGAACGTTAAGTTTTGCATTTTTGAATATCGTAGTTTTGCGGTATTTTATATTTGGTATTATTCTTAATTTCATTTTTTCATAGCATTTTGGTGATTTGATTACCTGATTTTGTTGCATTTTGTGCATGGTTATTTAGAACCTTTTTGCCTTTTCTAAGTACCTTTCTTAGTAAACTTTGTTGGTGTCTTTATAATTTTTCTAGCATTTTTTAAGGCATAGTGATTATTAATTTTTTGACTGCATTTTTTATTAGCATTTATAATGTCTGACTTAAAGTTATTGATTGCAAGGCGTAAAACCATCAGAGCCCGTGTAACTCTTGCTCATAACAAATGTAGTACATATGAAACGCTTAACAGCTCTCAGCTAGCAGTAACAGAGAAGAGCTTAGACGAGTACAAGATTGAGCTTTCTAAATTAGATAATGATATTCAGACTCGTAAATTTGTTGACACTCAAAAGTTTGATGAGGGAGATCTTGAAGCAGAGGTTGAGACATGTGAGGATTACATGTGAAAGATACAAGAATGTTTAGGGATGTTAAAATGTTTGTCATCTACTACTCCTACTCCATCAGGTAACAATAGGGTAGATGAGGCACGTAGTCTTTTGAAACAGCCAGTAGCGCCATTACCTAAATATTCTAGCACTGAGGGAGAAGATTTTTAAAGTTTTTTTATAAAAGAGTTTGAGCTTACTACTGCTTCATACAGTTACCCTGATAGGGATTTGTTATTGTTGTGTCCACAGCAGGTTTCTGATAATGCTAAGACAATTCTAAACTCTCTCGAAGTAGATAAGCAGACATACAAGGATGCGAAATTTAATTTTATTAAGTGCTGCCTTTGCTTCTCCTGAGAATCTTAAATTTGAAACTATCAAGAAGCTGACTGAGCTTAAGTTAGGTTATAATGACGATCCATTTTGAATTCATTTCCAAAAAACTAAATGATTCAGGAATCGTTTAGGTCTTTATCTTGAATGTAGATGAGGTAATACAGTATTTTGTATGGAATGGTTTAAGCGGTGCTTTTTAAAACTCATTTAGTTCATGTCACTGGTAAGAATAAGCTTCCATTAAGGAAATTGTGGATAATTTTTTTCACTGCAATGAGCGTTATATGCAGCATAAACCACATAAAGTGAATAGGTTTAGAAGTCCTCAAAGGGGAAAGAAACAAATAGTTCTAGTTTTGCTGCTGCAGTCAATACAAAGTCTTGTAATATTTTTGATAATTGCCCTTTGTGTTCGGATGCTGATAGACATTCTATTTCTCATTGTACAAGATATAAAACTCCCCAAGCAAAGATTGATAGAATCTGTAAACTGAATGGATGTACAAGATGTGCTAGATTAAATCACAAAGCAAACTCATGTAAGTTTACGTTTAGGAGGAAATGTTCTCATTGTTACGGCTGGCATTTTCAATTCTTGTATACTCGTGGTTTTTCCGGTTCACATACTAATACAGCTGTTGACAATGCAAATAAAGTGCTAGTGCAAGTAAAGTGGAAGCAAGTAGTGGGGTTGTAGTTTTGCAAAGTTTAAGTTTTGATTCGGTGCTTCCCACTTTTTCATTTAACATCAGCAATTCCTGCTACTGTGCTCTAAATGATAGGGGGTCACAAAGTTCATTTGTAAGCGAAAGGTTGCAGGCATCTCATGAGTTTAAAGTCCTTCAAATGAATGTAAAATTAACTATTAAAGGATTCAATAAGCCTCAGTTATATCAAAGTAAACTTGTAGAAGTCCCTCTCCAACTCGGTGAGCATTTGTTGTTTAAAATCCCTGCTTTGGTGGTTCCTATATATAACGAATATATTTGAAGTTGCCTAACCTTGGTAAAATTGTACAAAATTTGAGGATAAGGGCTATGTTTTAGCAGATTCATTTTTTAAGTAAAGAGAGTCGGGAGATTGGAAACATTGAATTTATTTTTAGGATCCGATGCAGCTAGGTGTTATTGCAGGGAGGGATGTATGTTTGGTAATAGCTCTTTGTATATTTGTTCTTCCTGTAGGTGTACTTTTGGTTGGTAATTTAGACAGTTTGTTAAGAGATATATCAGCTCTGCCGACCTATGCATCTTCAGACAGTGATATGAGTAGTTTGCCTTTAGCATCCCCTGCATCCTATAATTTTGTATTGAGTAATATTGCAGAAAGTCATGCATTTTTAATTTCTAGTTTAGTTGAACCTCTCGATAACTCAGAGATTTGGAAAATTTAGATTTTTCATCGGTTTCCACGCAATCTAATTTTTGTGTTTTTAGATGATAAAGGTAAATCTTATTGGGTCCAAACTTAAGCAAGCTAGTAATGAAATTGTTTTAGAAGAAGAATGTGGAAAATACATTTACTACGATAATCAGATTTATAATGAGGAAAGCATTGAGGTTCATGATACCCCTCATTAATTATTCATTGAATAATATCTCCCAAGATTTAGACGGCAGGATTGTTGTTCCTCTTTTATGGAACAAAAGGGTTTCACATTGCCTATCAAAAAACCAGAGATTATCTACAGATACTTCACTCTAATTTTGCAAAGCTTAAGAAGAATGGTCACCTTCAGCTATGGATCAAACTATTAAAGAGCAGGTTAGGGATGGTATAATAGCTAAGGTAGATGATGTTCAGAAATATTTGGAAGAACATCCTGGATACTCTTTTTTTACCACATATGGGTATATTTAAACCTGATAGGGAGACCACGAAGTGTTATATTGTATTTCTTAGTAATTTATGGGAGAAAGATTGTGAGAAAAAGTTGAGCGTATCTCATAATCAAGCAATGTTTGCAGGACCCACCCTTAATCAGAAAACTTTCTTCTGCTTTTTTTGCATCTCCGATTTGGATCTTATTTATTATTATATGATTTGAAGAAGGCATTTAACCAGCTGCTCTTGAGTGACGTGGACCAAAGCAAGTTATTGTTTTTTATTGGTACAAGAACGTTGATAGAAATGATTACTCTCTTGTTGTGTACCGAAATGTTCGTCTTAGTTTGGACTCAGATGCAAGCCCTTCCCTCTGTTGATGATTTTCACTTTACTACATTTTGGTAATTATGTCAAAGAATGATCCTCCCATGTTGCAGGGTTTGAAGCATCTTATGTATGGGCTTTTATATATGGATAATGGAGACCATTACTACTGATTCCATTGATGAACTCCAGTGGTCATATGATAATTTACCACATATTTTTTCTCCATACAAATTTGAAATACAACAACTTTATACTAATCTTGTGGACCTGCAAAAGTCAAATTGATCAGAAGTATGGGAACATTTCTAGTGAAGAAGTAAAACTTTTAGGATTAAAGTGGGATCGTGTAACGGATACAATTTACACAAATCCTATTCATTTAAATGTTGAAGCAAACACTAAACGTTCCATTTTAAAGTCATTGGCTTCTCAGTTTGATGTATTTAACTTTAATATGCCAATTTTGAATCGCAGCCGTCTTTTTATGCATAAACTTCAATGCGATAGGTATTAGGCTGGGATACTAGGTTTGTCAACAGATTTGCAAACATGAGTGGAGAAACAGTTTGCAAGCAGGCAAATTTGTGCACCAACTATTCAGATCCCTAGATTTGTGGATCTAGAAAATGTAAATACAAATTAATTGCATTTACCGATGCCAGTCACTCACTTATGGTTGTGTTGTTTATATTAAGTGTATTGAAACTGGCAAATTAAGTTTGATAACCGCTAAAAACCGAATGGTTAATTTGCAATTAAAGAATAAATCTATACCTTCTTTGGAATTAAAAATGCCATAACTTTGGGTGTTTGAAACTTTGATGGAGATTTACCGAGATTTGTCTGGGACCTTCTTGCATTAAACCTGTGGCTATAGTTGATCTTTGTCTTTATACAGATTCACTATGTTGCATTCATTGGTTACACTTGGCTGTGGCTAAATTAGACAAATTGCAAAAACGATCCACTTTTGTTGTCAATAGATTACAGTCTATTCAGAAATTGTGCGATATTAAGCCTGTTACATTTAAGTTTATTCCAGGTATTGATAATCCTGCAGATTGTGTCACAAGGTGTTTATCGTATAAGCAGCTTTTGAAACTATTAATTTTTTGGTGGGCCCAAATCTTGATTTACTTAAGGAAATTGAGCAGGATTCTTAGCGAAGTTGTTGTTCCAAATCCATTAGTTGAGCATAGCAGTAATAATGTTGAAGAATCTGACGAACCTAGTTCAGTTTCTCCTTTGACTAGTTTGTCAGCTAATTTAGAAATTTCTGATTCTTTGTTGAATCCATGTAACTTTTCTAGTTTCCGAAAACTGGTTCTTTTGCAACGTAGAGTTCTTTATTATTTTCAGCTATGGAAAATTAAAGCTAAGATATCTATTAGTAAAAAAACCTAATTATTGGTAGAGGCCACATGTCAAATTATTAGAGATGATCAAAGAAGACATTTTTCTGATGTTGTTCTGTATTCCAAGATGAGGTAAAACCTTAGATGATATTCCAACCATGGTATCAAAGTTCAATGTTTTTATGGATCAACAAGGAGTCCTTAGAGTTAAGAGCAAGTTTAAAAAATGGCACGTGAACTCCAATCAAGGATTTCCTATTTTGCTTTCAAAGAATAGTGCCTTAACAAACATCATAGTTAATGACATTCATGTTCAGCTTGCTCATTCTGGTTGTTATGCAGTCCTTTCTGAACTTAGAAAAAGTTTTTATATTCCATGCCATTTTTCTGTCATAAAGAAGTGTTTAAAACAATGTGTTCATTGCAAACGATTCAATGCTAGAACTATTAAGTTAAATCAAAGTCAATATCGTGAATTCCGGTCAAATCCTCCTCACACTCCTTTTGCTAATATCTTTATTGATCACCTTGGTCCATTTTATGTTAAGAAAAATCAGCAAAAGGAGAAAGTATGGCTTCTTTGTGTTACCTGTACATGGTCACGAGCTATCAACCTTAAAATTTGTCATGATCTTTCCATGAAAGAATTTTTGCGCGCATTTCAGATGCATTGTTTTGAATTTGGAGTACCACAATTATGTATATCGATTTAGGTTCTCAATTTACTGCTGGATTTAATTTAATAACTGATTTTTTACAAGATCCAGAAGTTCAAATTTATTTTGAAAGCAATAATGTAAAACCACTATCTTTTCAACAGTACTTTAAAGGTTGTAGTGCGTTAGGGTCATTGGTTGAGGTATGTGTTAAATTGGTCAAGAGACTTCTTTTTGGATCTATTAAGAATAATGTTTTATCATATTTTGATTTTGAATTTCTAGTTGCTAATATCATTCATTTAGCTAATAGGAGACCCATTGCGCGTTAAGGAATCTTAAGAGATATTTCTGACGAACTGCCTGAACCCATAAACTCCTGAGCATCTTATTAGGGGATATGGATTAACCTCCTTAAATTTAATTCCTGATTTACACTACATACCATCCGAGGATCCTGACTATGAGCATCAGGTAAATCCTTCCACTTCTATACAATGTCAGTATGATAAATTAAGAAAAATTCGTTCAGAGTTATTTGAAATTTATCATGGCGAGTTTTTAGGAACATTAATTTCTCAGGCAGTTGATAGAAAGGGTCGTTATATTCCAGTCACTAACACTGATTTGCAAGTTAATGATATTGTTCTTATTAAGGAAGTGCTACTATAAACCTAATGACTACCCCTTGGCCATGGTAAAACAAATAATTAAAAATGATAACGGTGAAGTAACTGGAGCCGTAGTATTGAAGGGTAAATCAAGGGAGGTTGTAAAAAGACATGCCTCTACTCTTATTCCGATTTTAAAGGTTGACCCTGAGTTCTCTGATAGGTTAGTTGACATAAAAAAGGATGTTAACATTGTTAAACCTCGATCAAAAAGAAGGCTGCTTTAATGAGTGGAAAAGAAAAACCCAAATTTTTTATGAATGATCTAGTTTAGTGGCTCGTGGTTCCCCGGTCCTGTAAATATTTTTATGCTCATTTTTTTCCTATTCTTCAGAATTTATTTCTTGTATGCAAATTTTTTTGTCATTTTCTTTCTTGTTAAAAAATTTGCATCCCCCTCTTGGTGGAGTGTACAAAATATGTACAAAATTATATTTTTTCTATCTTTTTTCTAACTTTTAAATTTTTATTTTAAATTGTTCTACAAAAATAATATGAGCAAAATAAAATTTCATATTTTTTCTAAATAGGTGGTTTCGGTTAACTTCATTAAAGGCCATTATTACCTTACAATAGCTGTAATGCCATTTAGCTCCCCGAACCAGCTAGTTTAACTAGTTACTGCCGAAGAATTGCCTTTTTTACAGAACAGTGCTGGGATCTTCGGGAGAGGTGAAAGTTTTCCTTTTCTTGAGATCTACGAATTCAAGCAGTGGCAGACCAGAACTCGGTCCTAAGCATTTTTTGAAGATATCAGCCCTTTTGAGCAGGACGGATTCGCCGCCGCTGGGATTATTTAGTTATTTGGCACACTTGAGATGATTTTACCCAGAGTAAATAGTTCATGGACCCACATCAGGACGGAGACTTTATTGCATAACATCGCATACGGACAGCTTGCCGGTGGATATAAGAGCAGGTTAGCTAATTGTAAGGTTACCGCCCGGCCATTATTTATTGGTTTTGTGTTTTGTATTCCTCAACCATTCGAGTAATCCATAATTAATATTTCAAATCTGCTAATATTATTTTTTTAGAACGTTTGGATTGGCCTATTTCTTTGGCTACAGTTTTTGCCATATTTAATAACGAAATTATCGTGGATGGGTTAAGTGATAATTGTCATTGACTTGGTGAGATTTGTATAATTGAGTGTTTGGTGTTTAAGTTTTAAATCTTGAGACGTTTATAATTTAAGTGTAATAATTTTGGATGTTTTTCACAAATTTGGTTTACGGTTTTTGTAGTGCCTTTCTCTCGTTCTTGTGCAGGTGACGCGGAATGGTCCGTTTCTGGGTGCACTTTTTATAACATCCTTAATTTGGAAGTGCAACGGATGTCTCCTTATGTTTTCGTCCAATACCAAGACGAAGTGTACATTGGGGAGCTTATTTGTTGAGGTGCTGAAGCGATGTATACGACAAATATAGGTTATTCTTTTATATCTCTTGCATATTTTTTACTCCTTTAGACTTCAAAAATACGATAGTATATAAAATTCTGCGTAGGAATCCCAGGTATTCCAGAAAACTTATCACTTTGTCCATTGTTTTGCGGCATTGTTCGACGTCTGTGGCCCAGATAAGCCAATCGTCCAGATAGGCTACTAACATTACCCCTTGAGTTCTCAATTCTTGCACCACCGTCTCCCCTATCTTTGTAAATATTCTGGGGGCTATGTTGAGCCCGAATGGCATCACCTTGAAAGCATAGGCCCGTTTTCCTAGTCTGAAGCCTAGGAAAGGACGGAAGTGTCTTGCTACCGGGACATGATAGTAGGCATCTGTAAGATCTATAAAGGTGGTGACAGCCCCACGGGGAAGTAAGGTCCGCACCTGTGAGACAGTTAGCATACGGAACTTGTCGCAATGAATGTATGAGTTTAGATGGGACAAGTCTAGGATTATTCTTGGCTTATTTGAGTCTTTCTTTGGAACGCTGAACAAGCGCCCTTGAAATTTCAAGTGTTTGACTTCCATCACTGCCTTCTTTTGAAGAAGGTCTTAGGCGTATTCTATTAAGTCTGTTGTAGGTTTTTGATAAAAGCTGGTTGATGGAGGAGGCCCTTCTTTCCAACTCCATCCCAGGCCTTTTGACACAATACTGTGGGCCCAATTGCTGAACCTCCAACGATTCCGGTAGAGGTACAGCCTCCCTCCTACCTGGGGAGTCTCACTGGCTAGCCGATGGGCGACTTCCCCGGGCTCCCCGGAAGCCTTTGCCTCGGGCTGAGGCTCTTCCCCGGCTCTGTGCCGGAAAGCTCCTCTGGCTTGACTAACTCTAGCAAATCTGTTATACCCTTGAAACCCTCCTTGGGTTTCAAAGGTAGCATTGAAGGCTGGGGAGGTGGGAAAGGTGGCCGAGCTCTGGGGCTGCTGAGACGGTTGGCTCAGTAGCACGAATTGCTGTTGAGGTTGTGCCTTTGAGGTGGAGGGTTGGTTTAGCTGAGTCACCGGGACCGCCTGTACCACAGCTTGGGGTTGGGCGGTTTGGAAGGATCAGAAATTCTTTGTCCTCTTCTTGCCCTTAGGATGCGCTCCGGAGGGTTCAAACTTCCTCTTAGAAATGAACCCCCAGCGTATCCTCAAACTCTGGTTCACTCTGGCCGCTTCCCCAAGAACCTTGTTTACGATGGTCACCGGGAACAAGTTCGCTCCCCAGATCGAGGATTTATGAGCCCATTCGGCTCGTACCTGATGGAAGCATCTGCCAAGACGTGCTTCCTGCAGTTCCTTCTAGCCACCGCAAAGTCATATAAGTCGCACTGTACGGTGTGAAGATATGACTTTGTCAGAATTTTAAACAGTGGCTCATCCGCGTACACCATGGAAGTCATTTCTGTTATGGTGGGAGAATTAAGGGGCCTGCTAAGCCTGCATCTCGCTTCGTGCTCCGCCTTTACCAAGGAGTCTGGGAGACTAGGTAGGCTCTCGCTGAACTGTGTGCTTGCACAGTCTGGGCTGAGTTTACCCACTGAAAAAGTTGCAGGAGCGTCTACCCAACATTCCATGCCTCCGGGGAGCAGAAGGGAAGGCAAATCTGTCTCCCGGAGTTGTGGCATTGGTTTCTCATCTGTGGCCGCTTGAAGTGTTAGTTCGGCCACTTTGGAGAGGCACGGGGTAGGAGTGTTGTCACTCACTACAAACATTGTAAAGGGGCTCTTATGGGGTGTCAACTTCGTGTTGACGCACTCCCATTCTGTTAGGTTCCGGACCCAAGTGGATTGGGCCTGGTCCCTAGGGAAGATAACGGTCTCCTTCGGGACCTTGTCTTCCCTTACCAGTGCCTCCTCAGTCAAGCGGGCATAGCCCTGGAAAGGGAACTGGAGATCCAGTGGGTAGAATTCAAAATCTTCTACCAGCCGGGTCCCACATCCTTCTATCGTTAGCATACCCTCCGCGAACGGGGCGTATGCTGCTGACCTCCAAGGATTGTTGTTTTTGAAAGGAGGCAGCTTTGACGAGTCTAGCATTGCAAGGGGCTGTCGTGTCTGCCCGGGCTGGAGCTGTCCTGTTACCAGGGTTTCCTGGATACCCGCAACCAGGGTTTCCTGGTTCCTTAGCCTTTCGGTCAGGGACTGGATGGACTGTCCCGACGCCTCGAGGCTAGAGGACAGCAGAGACGACATCTCCTGGAACTTGGTTTGCACCAGGATCCCCATCTGCTCCATCAGCATGGAGGAGAAAGCCGCCGGGTCGAAGCTAGGTTCCTGGGGTCTAGCTTTAGAACCCTTCGCTCTCGACCCCTGTTGAGGGGGAGTAGCTTTTGCCAAGTCCGTCACTGGTTTGGGAGCCGGTGGCGTGCTGGCGCGGCTCAACTTGGCCCTTGGCTTTGGAAGGTACTTCTTAATAGCCGCTAGCGTGCTAGTGGGTTTGATCTTATGGATCACCGAGCCCGACTTGTCCCTAACAGTCTTGGGCTTCCCGGTGAATCCCTGGAAAGAAGAGGAAGAGGATTGAGACGAGCTAAAGGACAGACCTTTAGCCCGTATACTACCTGCCTCAACTACATTCTTACCTTCGCCCTGGTTGTCAACAACCATGGGCTCGCGGTCCAGGTTCATGGCTGCTACGTCTCCCAACACCTCTTCGCCGAAGCCCTCCGAGTCTTCCGGCAGGGCCTGGGTCTCCTCCCGGATCCTGGCATGGATGGGGGCCGCCAAGTCCACCGCTACAGCTGCCGACCTCTTCGCGTTGGGGTAGATGAACGCGGCCAGCTCCTCCGACAGCATGTAGGGCTGCTTGGACTTGATGTTTCTGCCAAATCCTCTGACCCAGACCTTGAGGGTTGACAACGCCGCATCCTTGACGGCTTGAGGGTTCTGTAAGAGATAGCTACATCACCTTCTAGTCTAGATCGTAACCTATTTAGTCTAGTATGTATCAATATGATTCTCATTCAATGTAATCCTCATTGTATCAATAGGAGAGTGGTACGTACCGACTCAGTAGTGAGGTCTCTCACTAGTCCGTAGCTAACCTCGCACCCCTCCAGGTGCCACACCAGCAGGGAGTCCACCAGGACCGCACATCTGGCATGGGACCGGCAAACCACATGCCCACACGGCTCTTGGAGCATGGCTGTGCATGCCGTCTCCAGGCAGCGTACCATTTGTAAGTTGATTGATACATGAGTAACACTATTTAAACCCACCGGAGAAGTCTTCGGTGGGGCATGCATCGCAATTCTACTGTCACCGGAGCTGCCTCCGGTGGAATGCGTGTCTACCACTAGGATTTCATTACTTATTGTATATCACTAGCTCCGGGCCCTAGTTATTCGTTCTTGTCATGACATCAAAAGTTTAGGCCTGGTACAAACAGAGCAGGGGAAGGATGAACCTGGCCTGACTCCGCTGGCACCGGAGAAGTGTTTTCTAGTCCATTAAGACCGAATCTCAAGCCTACTATCCGTCCCCACCGGGGTGCGGGACGGAGGAAAAACAAGAAGGTTGAAACCCGGGAGGGAGCTAGTGAATAATAACATGGTGTTTCGGTTCTGAATACCCGGCGGGGTGAATATGCCCGCCGTAGTAAACGAACCCGAAGTGTGGTAAGTTAGCTTACCTTAAGCTTAAAGTAATAAAAAATACTATATGCTTAAACATGCGTGTATCTAAATACGTATGCTCTATCCATTCCCGTTCATTCCCAGAGCAGTCTCCTCTTCCTCCAAGCTATCTTCTAATTCTGGTTCCGACTCCATGAGAACAAATCAGGAAAAAAAGGTAAACCTAGGCCTGCATTTGATCATATAAAAGGTCATAACTATTACTCGCATAACATATACCATCTTAGTCGGGATCCCGGTCCCACCGGGCCGGGAGGATAGGTATGGGGATGGGGGCTGCGGATAGGGAAAGCGAGGACGCGGTGGAACGTGGAGTAACCGTCCCGAGCCAAGTGGCCATCCCAAGCTCGCCAGGGTGGGCACCCCCCGTACCATCCACACTGAGCATGACGCTGTGAACCCATCTCCCGACCGTACTCCCTACCCTACCGCCTACATATGAGAGGCTCGGGTCGGCTACATGGGGTAGCGTAGGGCGAGCCGCGTCACCCCACCAAGGTGGGTGCAGGGGGAGGGAGGTCGACTAGAGGAGAGGTCCACTCGCAAACAGATGGTCACGATGACCGGCCAGGTGGGACAACCCCAGAGAAGTCGTGAACCAACCGAAAGGGACAGGGGGCTATAGGCCTACTGTATCATGCAATTACACGCGAAATACTAAATAAATCAGCATAATTAAAATAAAATGTAATAGGTATATTCCTGACGCATGAGGAGGGATCGGGAGAGGGTAGGGGAAAGAGAGAGGGGGAGAGGGAGCAATGAGTCCTCTCGAGCGGCTGGCTTAACCTTCGCAAATCGGAACGATCTGATCAGGTCGGCCAGGGAGGCTCTGAGCAGCTAGCCTAACTCACCAAATCGGTCTTGATAACCGCGATTTGGCCAGGTCGACCAGGGTGGCTCACGGACCGTCGTGTAAAGGTTAAAACAAGGGCCGAGACCCTTCCAACGTAAGCGATCTGGGGGAAGCCTCTTATTTATGAGACTAATATACGTAAGTAGAGTATGACTACGTCGTCCAACCAACGATTTAGTTGGAAGACAAACGGAGAGGATGGAAGACAGGAATCCCAGATCTAGGCTACCCTCCGAGAGCATACGGCTCGGCCTGGTAGGCTAGGATACCCTCGCGTTCAGAAAACTATCAATAACATCAGGATAATAATCAATGTGATCTAATGTCTGAGAAACTGCTAATCTATCCTAAAAGGCGACTCCAATTATTATGGGAGACCAATTGGGTGTCGTCGTGCATGTTATCAAATTCGTGGGTAGCGATGCACAAAATGGCTGCCCGGGGAGCGGCGTCATGCAGGCTCCCGCTAAATAACAACTATAAACATACTTATGAAGAACAACGCTACCCTAAAACAAAGAAAACATTAATTGCAGCACTCAACTTAAATACAGCAGTTTCCTGATGGTCAGACATCGCAGTTCCAAAAATAAAGGAAAGAATTCACTGAGAAAACACAAAACGTGCAAACGTTTACAGTGCTATCAAAGGAATGCCGGGCAAGACGCTAGTAGTAGCAGTAGCGGGCAGTAGATGGCCTGGAACGGCTCCTCTGTAGAATGGGGGATATTGAGAAAGGAAGAGACTAAATGGCAGGGGACCTCTGATAGTGGTTTCACACACCTTAGTTTCCATACTGACACCCTTAATTAAGGGTGAGCGAGCCAGGAAACTCTGGCATAACCATATAGCTTTTTCTATTGTATATTTAGCAATATTTATACCTTAGAAATGAGTGCTATAGGAACATTTCACGGGACGACACAGGTTAGGCCCAGAAAAGTGTCGGGGACACTGATAATGGGGGTATCGTCTTTCAAAACTATCTTGAACTCAGGAAGCTTAGATCCCCTAAAATCCTCGCCACCACGACTCAACGCACCCCGCCTATCCCACATCTGCATCAACTGCTCCCTCTCGTCAACACTAACATTTTCATCTACCTCAATTCTTTCTCTCAACTCATCATACTTCTACTCATCACTTTCTTTCATGCTGCCTGTCATCACCCACTGCACCTTAACATATCTTTCGTCGTCCACATTCAACAACGTATGTAACAACCCCACACAATCACCTTCACGTATACCCTGCACTCGCTTTTTCCTAACACTCGGCAATGAGGCTACAAAAACCAAAGGATTCTCCAAAATCCCGTCGTACACATGCACGCTCGCTCTTACCAACTTGTTTGCATCCACACCTTAAACCACATTTGCACACTTGTCAACTTTGACAATCCCAAGAATATCTGGCGATGCAACTTTCACACTAACAACTTCTCTGACTTCTTGCGGCACTTTTACATTCTCTTTTGCAACCAACGCACTCCCTTCCATATTTTACTGCTTACCCCTCCATCCCTATCCAAGTACAACTCTCCATGTACATTCCCCTTCCTATGCAATTCAATCATATTCATGCTCAGACAGACCACCATCCCACACTTCTTCAGGAACCTGTACCCTAACAACATATCATGCTTATCATTCATTCCCTCGATCACATAAAAGTCACTTTCATCCATCACTATCCCTTCGATTTCTACATTTTCACGCAACATTCCCACCACAGGCGTACCTAAATTTCCTATTCCTCGTACCTCCCCTTTACATTTCCTAATTTCACACTCATTCTGCAACTTGTCACATCCATTCTTAAAAACAACACTGACACTGCACCCAGTATCAATCAAAGCAACCAAACACAACCCTTTGCACCTCACTTGTACACTCATACATCCATGAGCTCTTCCTCCAAACCCTTTTTCTTGCAACAATCCTTCACGCACATGCATCACTCTTACTGCCCGCACACCAGAGGGTCCACCCAACTGAATCCCCCTTTGTACCTAGTTTCCAGAATTCCCAACCTGAGTCATCCTCTTTCGCCTACACACACTCGCCACATGACCTTCCATTCCTCATTCAACACATTTCCCCTGCTGTTCTTTACACATCCTAGCATAATGCCCGTTCTTCCTGCAATTTCCACAAACCTCAGTCACATACGTACCCTGACATCCACTTGCTATATGCCCTACTTGCCCACAGCTGTAACATTTAATATCATTATCTTTCTTACACTCACTCACTAAATCCCCTTTTGCCCACACCCGAAGCATGTTCCTAACGCCCACCGACATTCATTCTTCTTGCGTCCTGGCTTTCCACATCTGTAACACTGCTGCTCTCGTTCACGACTAACTGACCCTACTCTTCCACTCCCATCTTTCTTAGGGTTAAACACACTTACGTTACTTGCTCTAACGCTCCTATCAACCACTCGCTCTGCCATTCACCTTGGCCCTTCTAAAACTGCCTCCCTATAGCTCTTAAACTCTGGTACAACCTCAGCTACTTCAGTCCTAACACTAACACTTCTACTCTCTTTCATACACCTACCTATATAACTCGTAATCCTCTACTATTTCCAAAATGTCATTCTACGTCAACCTTTCATTCGTCCATCGCATTTTCTCCTAACATTTCAGATTTACAAACTCATACACACAGTTGCCAACAACTTCCTCACTGACTCTTTACACTCATTTATCCCTTTGTCCCCAAACTTCTTCCTAGCTAATGTTTCCAACCTGCACACATACATCAACAACGAATCACCAGCATTCATTCTTGCCTCATCAAAATCATGTTTTCTCATATATCTAACACTACTCTTTATCCTCTTCACCTATTCCACAATCCTGGCTTTCAAACTCTCATAAGGCACATAGTCAACAAAACTCCCGTCAAAAAGCTACCCAAATCTCTTGCCCAGACTTTCGTACTTCTTGCTCTCTCTCGCTCTCACTTTCGCTACTTCCATTCTGATCCCTCTTAACCTCTTCTGAATACAATGAATCAACTTCCATACTAACATCCATGATCTTGATTACACTCTTCTTACCCTTCTTCTTTCTACCTACCTGTTTCCACTCACCACTATCTAAATCACTCTCAGCCCTTTCCCCAACGTATTCAGTCTTAGTCTCATCCTGTCCGTCATCCTTACTAGCCTTCTTTTCTTTAGTCTTCTTCTTTTCCTCAGGCCCCTTCTTATCCTCATCCTCAGGTTTATCCTTATCCTGTGTCTTCCCCTTCTTTCCCTTACTTATCAAACTCAAATCACCTTTATCACTCATACTCTCATCCACTTGTTCTTTCACTTTCCTAATTGCTACCGGTCCGTCACAAGACTCAGTAGGCCTACCTCCTACTGCTCCCTCTCCCACGAATTCCTTCATCATCTCCAGCACTGCATTCATCATTACTTCGAATTTTTCGTCCATTTTCTCAACCATTCTCTCTTCTGCTCCTTTCACTTCTTTCATTTCCACTTTCGCACTCCTTAGCATTCCTCTTCATTTCACTCTACCCTCAACCTCTCATTCTCCACTTCCAATCATCCTCTCACTTCTCTCTCCAACCTCAACTCCTCCTTCAGCCTCTCCACCTCACTCAATCCTTATATCCCAAATTTTCTCACCACTCATACACATTAGCCTAGACCTATCATCCTGGAGCTGCCACACCAGCAGTCCCTGTTCATGCGCCAAAAATTTCTGTGGCGGAATCAAAGCAAACTCCCCACAGCTACGTTAATCGTAAAAGCTGACAAAATTTCCCAAAGCCACACTTTCCCCTTTACGTTACTTTTTACCCACAGGATAATTGGTTCCACGACATACCAAACACACAAAACACAAACACATACTCACCTCAGGCTCCAGATACTCAGGACTAGGCTGTGCTGTCCACTAGATATAGGCTAGTCCAGACACGACCACCGCCAATAATCACAACGCAAAACAACCAACTGAGAACCACAACCCCACAACAACTTAACAACCCGACAAACCACTGAGCAGATGAACACCAACAGCTTGAAACAACACAACAACCACACAACTCAACTCAGGACAACAACCTGCCAACACCAGCACTCCCCCAACCACCACTCACAGACACCAAAATGCACGACCAACCTCTTTAACTTCACCACAACCAGACAGACACATGCACAACTTTACAACACCAAAATCAACCAAATAACACAACCTCAACTGACCATCAACGGATAAGACTCCTGCCCGAACCAACTCTATGACTTCAATGAATTCCTTACTTCTTATCATTGTTGCCGTTCATTCTGCGTGAGGCATTCTGCACGTTTTCTTAAATAGTGAAAGGGCACACTCAAGCAGTTG
Organism: Macrobrachium nipponense; assembly: GCF_015104395.2. Lineage (NCBI taxonomy): Eukaryota > Metazoa > Arthropoda > Malacostraca > Decapoda > Palaemonidae > Macrobrachium > Macrobrachium nipponense. The sequence goes on along the minus strand of NC_087202.1, from coordinate 33,404,522 downwards.
TTTTCTAAACAGGAGGGATAGCAGAAATATTTCTTTGCTATTTTCAACACAGCTCCATTTCAAATATCTGTGAATAGTAACCAAAGAATCCCACCAACAAAAGTTTGTCATGTATTTTCCATTGCGACCTTTCTGGTGTGTTTCTTGGTTGTTATTCATGATGCCTGCACACAGAATAATTTTTTTTATATATGAAATTTATTAACCTCATTATACACATATGTAACATATATACATATATACATATACAAGTACCATCCTACTTACAACCAAGTTTGGTTCCGACCCACTGGTTGTAAGTCAGAATCAGTGTTGCCAAAGCGCGGAGAAATGACCAAAAGTGCAGAGAAGATTCGAGGGCGAGTCATTGAATGCAGAGCTGAGGTCTGCACTCCTCACATATGCGGCGCTGTAGGTCCGCATAGTATATATGCTTTTAAAAAACTTTTTTCCATTAATAAAAAATGATTGAAATTATATATTTTTGAAAATACTAATATTTTTGAAAAATGAACCATTTTCACTAGTCTCGAGTGTTCGTGAGCCAATATCAGATACGATCATATATGATTTTCAATTAAGAACCGATTTTGTCAACAGCAGATGACGTAACCCAATGCATTCATTCTATAGGTCCAGCAATCTTCAATTTGCCTTTGTAATTATATATGTATATAGGTTAGCAAAATTTGGTTAATTTGTGAAATCTTAGGGTGAAGACTGACTTAAATTAATGTAAACTTAGTCATGTGTAACGAGTTTTTATTTATTGTTTTGAGAAAACAACTGCAAATATGTGTTAGGCAATTTCATTAGTTGAAGTGATTCAACTGATTATAACCGAATAAGTTTCGATATCAATATGCTAGAAAGTGGTGTATTATAATCGTGGATTTCATTATATTAATGTAGCTTATTGATAAAAAAAGGACCATAGCCCTGAATAGGGCATTCGTTTGGCTTAGGATTGGCACATGTAAACCATAAATCATGTATACCATAAAATCATGCTGTCCATTCTCTTGGGGAAATATCTCATTTCAAAATATCCGGAATCATAAAAGGTGGCACATAGACCTACATGTTTCATATCGTTTTTGTCAGTTTACAATGTTTATGGCATTGATTTTAAGCCTAGACCTATGTTATATATTTGGTTGTTTATTATCATTAATACTTCAGCAAACGTTTGATTTAACATACAGCATATTACCTAAAGTGACAAATGTGGCTTAAAAAAGCAAATAAAGAATAGTGGCTTAAAAAAGCAAATAAAGAATAAACTACTTATGAATATCGGAGGATTTATGGAGCTTTTCAACTTACTCTGTGGCGAACGCAAAGAAATGAATACAAAACCAACCGTTTTTAGTAAAGAAATACATTTTAAAGCAGTTTTTTGTAACTTTCCACTTTTTGCTGAGAACTTTATGAATACATTTACTTGCCCTTGTTCACTTTGTAGCCTAATTTACGCATCAAATCATATACAACTATCATAACTATAAAACAGTAATCACACACACCCACACAAATCACACACACATATATAATATATATATATATCGAATGTAATAAACCAGCTTCAAGACCGAACATTGTCAGCGTATCTCGTTCGATTCTAAATTTTACTATCATGAAAGTTACGTAATGTTTCAAAAAATATGAAGCACCTGAATTTCGGAAAGGGGAAAATCTAACTCTAAAAAGATTTAATTAGTAAACCCAACTCATATACTGGTAAAGATACGGTTAATATAATATAACCAGGGTGACTATTTCGTCTAGTTAGTGTTGCAACATAACATTGCTTGGCAATTAACACTAGCTACACCTCCCGGTGCGCCTGCGGAGCTAGTTTCTCGGTGATGTGCGGACTTCGCGGAAACCCTGGTCAGAATAGATTAAGTCGAACCTTAGAAAGTGGCCAACATACTGGGTAGGGTATACTATCAAACCTTTGCTATATAAAAGTGCCTACTTAGTACTGTAATGTAATTTACAATCATTATTTCAATCTTTTTACCATAATGTACTTCTACTAATACATTTTAATCATTTATGTAATAGTATATATTACGTACAATCAGGCATTGAGTTACAATGGGGTTAGGTTCTTGCATGCATGTCAGAAGTCGATTCTTACGTAAATTGGTTTGCAATTCGGTCTACAGTACAGTTAATACCAAATGATGCTGCAGATAGGGCAGGGTAACTCAAACTGATGCTGCCTGAGTGATGAGAGTTCTCATGCCTGAGTGATGAGAGTTCTCATGTGATGGCGCAGTGCCAAGTAACTCAAATGGTCAACTGTCTGAAGTAAGGTTGTAAGTACGAGTGGTCGTATGTCGAGCAGGTTGTAAGTCGGATGGTAGTATAAACAAACCTAAGAACTAAAGCAAAACAATTACAGGATTCTCAATTTATTTATAGCATATATATAAGTACTATTTGCAAAGTAACAATACAGTATACTATTGCACTGCACAGTCATTAAACATTCGACATTACTTAGTGAGTTATTGCACTGTCGAAGAAATAAAGAAGACATACACAATGCAATGACACTTCTTGGTCATCCTCATCTGGTAAATTTTGGGATCTTTGAATTGCCTTAATCATAACATGATTAGGATCAAAATTTATGCATCCTCCACAGCTTTTTACCTGTTCGGATACAAGCACCAACGCTGCCTGAGTGGAAGTCGGCAGCTTATTTATGGTCTTGGTTTATTCAGGTTCACGTTAGAGAAAATCCTCTCTGCATCAGCGTTGGAAGTCGTTAGTGCCAAGATGTTGAAAAGAAAATCTGGAAGAACTTTAAAAATCATCTCATCATCAGCATCTCTTAGATGAGACAAGTAACGCAAAAAATCTAGTGGATTATTTGTTTGTCTTATATCAGTGGGAAAGAGATGTTAGGAATGTTGAGCCATTTATCATCTAACTTCTGCAGATCCCCTAAGTATTTCTGAAGCTAATGTTGATAATGATGGAGTCTTCATCAAAACATCCTTACTAATGCAGTTGGATACTGACAATGCACTGCAAAGTCTAAGTAAGTGCAAGTCAAAGGGTAACCTCATTCTTATCTGGACGGCTGTTGTTATCATGAATTGTCTGCAGCGTATATGGACATCATCTATTAATTTTCTGTTGTTCTCGATGTGAGGTTTTTGTAATTCAAGGTTTTTGTAATTAACACGTTGCACTTACACCAAAGTAAACTTGATTTAATGAGACGAAATGCTCCTCATTTGATGGGTCTATTTGAGTCTGTCATGGTTGTAATAGTATCTCAAGATATCAAGTTAGAGGACTTTACATCTGCCATAGAGTAAGTGAATGGTAGGGTCCTTTTTTTGGAATGTTAGATTAAAAGTGGTTATTTTAGCAGGAAATTATTTAGAAATAAATAATATAAATGGACAGCAGGATCTTGAAGGCTGTCGGAGATCAGCTTCGATGTTGATAGCCTATCTTCCAGTTGCTTTTGCCTAAAGTAAAGAGAGAGGGCATTCCACTGCTCTAACACTCGAGCAACAGCTTCATGCAGTGATAGCCACCTTGAAGCGAAACATGAAGTAATTTGTGTGGTTTCAAATTACAAAATGTTTGAAATTCTTGAAACTCATGAATCCTTTATACACTGTGAGAGAAATACGTATACGTAGATCTTTCTAACCAAGTCTTCACAAACACGAGGAAGAGTTTTTGCCGCTTGTGATGCACATAAATGAGCTGAATGACAAATACATCTTACTACAGTGATACTAGGTGCAGCATTTCTAAGTCTACTTGTGACTGAATTATTAATATTTTTTTTTAATTAGTAACCCCCATTATATTGCTCGCACCTTCTGCTGCAAATCCTACTAAATTTTCAAGAGGGGATTTGGTGTTCATTAAAAAATGTAACTAAAAAATTATACATAATGTTGCCCCGTTGATCCCTCATCTTCACTGTTGCCTGCGTTACATGTTTAGTAGCTCAAGTAATCGTGTTATGGAGGAGTAATGATAGTTTATATTTGACAACATCTCCAAAGGTTCTGAGAGAGAGAGAGAGAGAGGGAGAGAGAGAGAGAGAGAGAGAGAGAGAGAGAGAATGAATGGGAGTGGTTAAATGGCGGTCGGAAGCATGTCTGTTGTGGTGCTCTGTAGTACGTCAGTGGAAGTCTGTTATGAGAGTCGTAAGCAGTGAGGCGTCTGGTGATGTCAGAGTTGGTTTTGACAGCAGTTATCCTTTGGTGGTTAGTTGTTTTGGTGTTATTTGATAGGTTTTGGGGTTGTGAAGTTGTTGTGCGTGTGTCTGTCTGGTTGTGGTGAGGTTAAGGAGGTTGGTGGTGCATTTTCGGTGTCTGTCTGTGAGTGGTGGTTGGGGCAGTGTGGTTTTGGCGGTTGTTGTGCTTCTGTAAGTCTGTGGTTGTTGTTCATTGGGCTGTGGTGTCGTCTGCAGTGATTTGTTGGGTTATTGAGTTGTTGTGGGGTTGTGGGTCTCAGGTGGTTGGTTTGTGTTTGGTTGTCGGCGGTGGTTGTGTGTAGGCTAGCCTATAGCCTATATCCAGTGGACAGCACAGCCTAGCCCTAAGTATCAGAAGCCAGAGGTGAGTACCTGTTTGTGTTTTGTGTGTTTGGTATTTTATTGAACCAATTGTCCTGCAGGTTAAAGGTAACATAAAGGGGAAAGTGTGAGGGTGGGAAATTTTGTTAGCTGGTACGATTAACGTAACTGTGGGGGGTTTACTTGTTTTTTGTGATCCCGCCACATTATTTTTTGGCGCCCGAACAGGGACTGCTGGTGTGGCAGCTGCAGGACAATTGGCCTAGGCTAGTGTGTGTAAGTGGTGAGAAAGTTTGAGATGGAAGGATTGAGTGAGGTGGAGAGGCTGAAGGAGGAGTTGAGGTTGGAGAGGGAAGTAAGAGGACAATAGGAAGTGGATAATGAGAGGTTGAGGGTAGAGTGTGAGGAGCTGAAGAGCGAGTTAGAGGAAATGAGAGGAATGCTAAGGAGTGCAAAAGTGGAAATGAAAGAAGTGAGAGGAGCGGAAGAGAGAATGGTTGAGAAAATGGATGAAAAATTGGGGGTGATGATGAATGCAGTGCAAGAGATGATGCAGGAGATGATGAAGGGGTTCATGGAAGAGGGAGCTGTAGGATGTAGGCCTACTAGGTCTTGTGAAAGGCCAGAAGTGGTAAAGACAGTGGAAGAGCGAGGGGATGAAACTACGAGTGACGAAGGTGACTTGTTTGTGAAGGTAAAGGTAAAGAAAGAAGGAAAAGACAGGATAAGGATAAACCTGAGGACAAGAATAAGAAGGGGGCTGAGGAAAAAAAGACGACTAAGGGAAAGAAGCCTAGTAAGGATGACAGACAGGATGAGACTAGGACTGAATACATTGGGGAAAGGGCTGAGAGTGATTTGGATAGCAATAAGTGGAAACAGTTGGGTAGAAAGAAGGGTAAGAAGAGCGTAATCAAGAGCATGGATGTTAGTATGGAAGTCGATTCGCTGTATTCGGACGAGGTTAAGAGGGATCAGATTGTTAGTAGCGAAAGTGAGAGTGAGTGGGAAGTACGGAAGGCTGTATATATGAGAGAGATACCTAGATGTGCACAATACGAGGAATATGGTAGTAGGGACATAGGGGATTTTTTTAAGGAATATGAAAGGTATTGTGAGGCAAAGTATGGGGATAACAAGAGAGTCTGGGCAAGAGAGTTGGGTAGCTTTTTGACGGGATTTTTGTTGAATATGTATGGGGTAATGATGAGTGTGAGGAATGTGCCTTATGAGAGTGTGAAAGCCAGGATTGTGGAGCAGGCGAAGAGGATAAGGAGTAGTGTTAGATATAGAGAAACATGGTTTTTGATGAGGTAAGAATGAATGTTGGTGAGTCGTCGTCGATGTATGTGTGCAGGTTGGAAACATTGGCCAGGAAAAAGTTTGGGGATGAAGGGATAAATGAGTGTAAAGAGTTAGTGAGTTTGTAAATCTGAAACGTAAGGAGAAAATGCGATGGACGAATGAAAGGTTGTTGTGGAACGACATTTTGGAAATAGTAGAGGATTATGAGTTTGATAGGTGTATTAAAGAGATTAGAAGTGTTAGTGTTAGGACTGAAGTGGCTGATGTTATACTAGAGTTTAAGAGCTATAGGGAGGCAGTTTTGGAAGGGCCAAGGTGAATGACAGAGCGAGTGATTGATAGGAGCGTTAGAGCCAGTAATGTAAGTATGGTTAGCCCTAAGAGAGATCGGAGTGCAAGCGTTGGAAGAGTAGGGTTGGTTAGTCATGAACGAGAGCAGATGTGTTACAGATGTGGAAAGCTAGGGCAGAGGAAGAATGAATGTCTGTGGGCGTTGGGAGCTTGCTTCGGGTGTGGGCAAACAGGGCATTTAGTGAGTGAGTGTAAGAAAGATAGGGATATTAAATGTTACAGGTGTGGGCAAGTAGGGCATATAGCAAGTGGATGTCGCGGTACTCGTGTGACTGAGGTTTGCGGTAATTGCGGGAAGAATAGGCATTATGCTAGGATGTGTAAGGAACAGCGGGCAAAATGTGTTGAATGTGGAATGGAAGGTCATGTGGCGAGTGTGTGTAGGCGAAAGAGGATGACTCAGGTTGGGAATTCTGGAAACTAGGTACAAAGGGGATTCAGTTGGGTGGACCCTCTGGTGTGCGGGCAGTAAGAGTGATGCATGTGCGTGAAGGATTGTTGCAAGAAAAAGGGTTTGGAGGAAGAGCTCATGGATGTATGAGTGTACAAGTGAGGTGCAAAGGGGTGTGTTTGGTTGCTTTGATTGATACTGGGTGCAGTGTCAGTGTTGTTTTTAAGAATGGATGTGACAAGTTGCAGAATGAGTGTGAAATTAGGAAATGTAAAGGGGAGGTACGAGGAATAGGAAATTTAGGTACGCCTGTGGTGGGAATGTTGCGTGAAAATGTAGAAATCGAAGGGGTAGTGATGGATGAAGGTGACTTTTATGTGATCGAGGGAATGAGTGATAAGTATGATATGTTGTTAGGATACAGGTTCTTGAATAAGTGTGGGATGGTGGTCCATCTTAGCATGAATATGATTGAGTTGCATAGGAAGGGGAATGTACAAGGAGAGTTGTAATTGGATAGGGATGGAGGGGTAAGCAGTAAAATAAGGAAGGGAGTGCCGTTGGTTGCGAAAGAGAGTGTAAAAGTGCCGCGAGAAGTTGGAGAAGTTGTTAGTGTGACGGGATTTTGGATATGGAGAATCCTTGGGTTTTTGTGGCCTCATTGCCGAGTGTTAGGAAAAAGCGAGTGCGGGGTATACGTGAAGGTGATTGTGTGGGGTTGTTGTATACGTTGGTGGATGTGGATGACGAAAGATATGTTAGTGTGCGGGGGTGATGACAGGTAGCATGAAAGAAAGTGATGAGTGGAAGTATGATGAGTTGAGAGAAAGAATTGAGGTGGATGAAAATGTTGGTGATGACGAGAGGGAGCGGTTGATGCAGATGTTGTGGGATAGGCGGGTGCGTTGAGTCGGGGTGACGAGGATTTTAGGGGATCTAAGCTTCCTGAGTTCAAGATAGTTTTGAATGACGATACCTCCATATATCAGCGTCCCCGAAACTTTTCTGCGCCTGTTGCCCGAGAGATTGAGGAACAGAGTGAGGAACTTGAGAGAGTGGGAGTGATCGAGAGGAGAGAGAGTGCTTGGAATAGTCCCATAGTCCCAGTACACATGACAGATGGGAATTTGAGGATGTGTGTGGATTACAGGAAGGTGAATGAAGTGACTGTGAAGGAGCGATTCCCGATGAATGTGGTGTCTGATTGTGTGTATAAGATGCATGGGATGAGAGTGTTCACAAAATTGGATTTGGTAAGGGGCTATTACCAGATACCTCTTGAGGAAGGGAGCAGGCATGTTACGGCTTTTTCGTGTGGTAGCTGCCGCTATCAATTTAAGAGGTTGTTTTGGATTGGCTAATGCGCCTGCTGCCTTCCAGAGGGCAATGGAAGTAGTTTTGGCTGGTTTTGATAGAAGGAAGGTGACTGTGTTTATAGATGACATTTTGATTGCAAGTGAGACTGTTGAGGAGAATGTGGAACTGCTTGAGAAGGTGTTAGAATGGTTGGAAGAGGTTGGAGTGAAAGTGAAGCTGGAGAAGTGTACGTGGTTGGCTGGGGAAGTGGAATTTCTTGGTCATAAGGTGAGTGCGAGTGGTGTAAGGAAGAGTGAAAAGTTTGTGGAAAAAGTAAAGGAGTTTCCACATCCCCGGACCGTGCGGGAGTTAAAGGGTTTTTTGGGTTTGATTGAGTTCGGAAGGAAGTTTGTTAGGGATTGTTCAGGTATAGGGAAGCCGTTGACTGAATGGACCAGGAGGAAAAATTATACTAAACTGAGGTGGGATGAGCGAATGGTGGGAGCATTTGAGAGATTGAAAGAGGAGGCTGCTAGGGACGTCACCTTGGCTTTTCCAGACTATAGTGAGGATGCCAGTAAGCTTGAGTTGTATGCTGATGCTGGTAAGTTTAGTATGGGAGGATGCTTGGTGCAGATGCAAGAGGTGAATGGGGAGGGACAATTGAGAGTGATTGCGTATGTGAGTAAAGCTTTTAATAAAGCAGAGCTGAAGTATTTGGTGGTTGAGAAGGAGCTTGCGGCAATAAGGTTTTGTGTGAAAGCGTTGAAAGTGTTTTTGTATGGGGTAAAATTTGTCATAAGGACAAATCATCGGCCGTTTGTTTATATGATCAAGAAGGAAAGTGTGAATGCTAGGATTGTGAGGACAATTGAGGATTTGAGTGAGTTTGATTTTAGCTTAGAATATGTGCTGGGGAGTAAAAATGTGATTGCTGATACAAAGTCTAGGATGCATGGTAAGGACGGTGGTGATGTGAAAAGTGACTGGGATCCAAATAAGGTACCTGAGGGGTCAGTTGTAAAAGAGAGGTTTGAAGGGAATGACAGAGTGTGTGAATGTTTGTTTTCAGCGTTGAAAGACTTGGAAGGTAAGGGTCTGGTTGAAGAGGTACCCAGTAGTGTGAATGAGTTGCGAGTGAAGTTGATGAGTGATGTGCAGAAGGAAGTGGCATATGCGGAGGAACAAGGTGGGGAAGGAGAAATGTTGCATGAATTGTTGTCAGCAGTAGCTGAGTTGTTTGGAATAAAAGTGTTGTTGTATTTTGTATGGGACAGACCGGTTGAGTATCGAGGAAGGGTGAGTACAGGTAATGAACTTGGGGTTTTGAAGATTCAGTGTGGGGAACTTGGTTGGTTACAAAAAGGGACTGTGAAGGGGATCTGAGTCAGAATTGTGGAAATGGGGAATTAACTGAGGATGAATGTGATGAGGAGGATTGTGATGTGGATGACCAGGTGGACGTGGTAGTGAATGTGTGTATGCATGGGACTCGAGGGAAAATGGTGACTTTTGTCCAAGTAAATGATAGTGAGTACTGTAGTTTGGTTGACACAGGGGCACAAGTTTCCTTGGTGAGTGGGTCAGTGGTGAGTGAACTTGAGAGATGTGATTGGGAAGTGAAAAGGCAGTCTACAAGTGTGAGAGTACATGGGTTAGGACAAGGAAGTGTTTTAGTATGGGAAGAGGTATGGTTAAAGGTTAGGTTGGGAGATCTTGAAGTAATGCATAACTTTATAGTTATAGGAGAAAATGATATGCCATCTTGCTTTTTAATAGGGATAGATTTTTTGAGGATCCACGATATAGACGTAGATATAGGAAATGGAATTCTTAGAAAGGGGGGCAGACAAGTAGCTAGGATTCAAGACGGTAATGTATTTGAAGCAAACTTTGTGGGTATGATTGATATTGCTAGGAGTGAGAATGATCTGTTGAGTGAGGAAGAGATTGAGGAAATGCAAAATAAGTGCCTGAAGATAAGTGTGTTGCGACAATGTGTTTTGGGAGGAGTGCGTGTGGAAGACTGGCCATGTGAGTTGGACGTATTATGGATGTATATAAGAGGGTTGCTAAACGTTTTGTGGTGTGCAAAAACATAGTGTACTTTTTGCATCAGGAAGGGGTGTATGACAGGGAAGTGTATGTGCCGGTGTTTTCTGTTGCGTTAGCTATGAGTATGTGTTTGTTGGTGCATGATCGGTTTGGGCATATGAGGAAAAATAAGTTGTGGGAATGCATGAGAGAGAGATTGTATGCTCCTGGGTTGAATAAGAATTGTGTGGATGTGGCTGTCACGTGTGAAGACTGTCAGAGAGGAAAGTATCAGAGTGTGCAAGCAAGTCCACCTGTGTTGCGATTGCAGATGAGAGCCGTTTGAAATGCTTGTGATTGATTGTGTTACTTTGCCTAGGACTGCGAGAGGACACAAGGGGATAATTGTGATGGTGGATCACATGAGTAAATTTGCCTATGTGGTGGTCCCATCAATGATAAGAGGAGTGAAACTGTTGTGCGAATGGTGGGTCAAGTGATGTTGCCCATGTGTGTGTGTAAGCCGGCAAAAATGTTGAGTGATAATGGACCTGAGTTTGTGGGATGGGAATTTGAAGAAATGTTGAAGGAATGGGGTATTGTGCATGTGTATTCTACTCCATATGCCAGTGCGAAGGGTTGGCTGAAAGGAACTGTTAGGACGATGACTGAGATTTTGCGAATGATGAGTAAGAGCGACAAGGATTGGGATATGTATGTAAGACGTGCAGTTTGGGTATATAACGCCACACTGCAGAAGAATATAGGTATGTCTCCTTGTAAATATGTGTTGAATTTTGAAAGGATTGTCAGACCGCGGTTGGGTCTGTCACAAGGTGATCGGGATTTGTGGAAGAAAGCCAGTGAAAGGTTTGAGAGTTTTATGATTGAAGATAAGGTGTTGAAAAAGGTGGTCGAGATGGGAAGAATGAATGTGAATAAAGTAAGGGATAAATTCGAAGGGCCTTTTGAGATTTTGGAAGTGGAACCGAGTGGATTGAGTTATGTTTTGGGGAAATTGCGAGTAGGTGGGGGAATGGATGAGGTTAGGGCGCACCATAACCAGCTCCGTAAGTGGAGGGAAGTACCACAGTATGTTCGGGAGAATCCAATGAGTGAGTTGTTGAGGGTGAATAAGTATGAGCCGACTGTCAGTGAACAAATTGGTTTGGGAGATCGACAGTTGGTGTTGGTTGAGTATGGAAGAAAACAGAAGAGTGTGGAGAGAGGAAGTAGAAGGAAAAAGCGTGAACGGCATGGTAAGCGGGTTGGTGGTAGGGTGCAAACGGTTGATAAAGCATGTGCTACGGATGACTTTGAGGGAATGAATGATACTTGTAGTGTATGTGGGTTTGAGTTGACAGGGACAAATAAGACTTCATTGAGAAGGAAACTGAGTAGTGAGGAGGTAGTTGATAGGATGGATAAGTCTTTGCAGGAGTTTGACAGAAGTATGGATGTTGCAGGAGTTTGACAGAAGTATGGATGAACTGAGTGGTTTGGTGGCCAAAATAGGGGAGATGTTGGAATCAGACTTAGAAGACATCGGTGAAGTAGTGAATGGAATTTGGGAGGATGGTAGTGAGGGAGATAATGGGAGTTTGAAAGAAAGTGGTTTGGAAGAAGTGAATGGCGATGTAACTGAAAGAGTGTATGATGGTCCTCAAACAAGATCCAGGGGGCCTGCATCTCAGCATCCTTGGGTGTTGCGAAAGGCAATTTAGTGTGGATGTTGTGAGTGTAAGGAGATGTTTTGTCAATGTAATGGGGAGGTAATATGGAGGAGTAATGGTGGTTGTGTGTGTGTGTGTGTGTGTGTGTGTGGTGTGTGTGTGTGTGTGTGTGTTTGTGTGTGTGTGTGGTGTGTGTGTGTGTGTGTGTGTGTGAGAGAGAGAGAGAGAGAGAGAGATTGGTGGAAGAATGAATGGGAGGGGTTAAATGGCGGTCGGAAGCATGTCTGTTGTGGCGCTCTGTAGTACGCCAGTGGAAGTCTGTTACGAGAGTCGTAAGCAGTGAGGCGTCCGGTGAAGTAAGAGTTAGTTTTGACAGCAGTTATCCTTTGGTGGTTAGTTGTTTTGGTGTTATTTGATAGATTTTGGGGTTGTGAAGTTGTTGTCATGTGTCTGTCGGTTGTGGTGAGGTTAAGGAGGTGGTGGTGCATTTTCGGTGTCTGTTTCTGAGTGGTGGTTGGGCAGTGTTGGTTTTGGCGGGTTGTTGTGCTTCTGTAAGTCGTGTGGTTGTCATGTTCTTTCGGGCTGTTGGTGTTCGTCTGCAGTGATTTGTTGGGTTATTGAGTTGTGGGGTTGTTGGGTCTCAGGTGGTGGTTGGTTGTGGTTTGGTTGTTGTGGGTGGTTGTGTGTCGGCTAGCCTATAGCCTACATCCGGCGGACAGCACAGCCTAGCCCTGAGTATCAGAAGCCAGAGGTGAGTACTTGTTTGTGTTTTGTGTGTTTGGTATTTCATTGAACCAATTGTCCTGCAGGTTAAAGGTAACGTAAAGGGGGAAAGTGTGAGTGTGGGAAATTTTGTTCGCTGGTACGATTAACGTAACTGTGGGGAGTTTACTTGTTTTTTTGTGATCCCGCCACAGTGTCTCTATGGATCCTTTGGTCTTGTCGAAATATTGAACTATTACTGCACAAGCCTTTTCTGGGCTGATATTTGTTATATATCAAGAACATTTATTGGACTTTAAAGCTGTTACAATCACTTCCTGTGATATTTTTCCAATTTCCTTAATTATGTGTGTTGCCTTCGATCTTTTTAAGGACATTTTCTGGAGGGATAATGAAGAGTCTGGGAATATATCTTTAATTACCTCAATCAAATGATCGCAAGTATTGAAAGCAATATTGTGCTCAGCTAAAAACGTAGTCAGTTTGACATATATTTTCAACAGGCAAGCTTACAATACTATAGTAATTTAATAATGTAAGAAATTTGTAAGTAATTTTAAGAAAAGGTAAGTAATGTAAGTAATTTGAAAGTGGCGAATTTTTTTTTTTGCATAGATGAAGACGACGAACTCTTTCATCTGCACGAAATGCGATATCAAGCTCGTAGAGTTTTTCAATTCGCATAAAACCCCACGAAAATTCTGCATTTAGGCAACCCATGCTTCTTATGGCTCCCGTAACACACTCCTGCCACTGAATTATTCACAAACAGAGCGCCACAAGACACACGGTTATGACCGCCATTCAACCACTCCCATTTATTCCTCCACCAATCTCTCTCTCTCTCTCTCTCTCTCTCTCTCTCTCTCTCTCTCTCTCTTTCTCATGCAACCCTCGGAGACATTGTCTCTATGGATCCTTTGGTCTTGTTGAAATATTGAACTATTACTGCACAAGCCTTTTCTGTGCTGATATTTGTTTTCTCATCTATCATAATAGAAAATTTATTGGACTTTAAAGCTGTTACAATCACTTCCTGTGATATCTTTCCAATTTCCTTAATTATGCGTGTTGCCTTCGATCTGGGCTCAGTTCATGTCGCTGCGCGAAATATCCTTTAATCCATTATTTCTAAGGTAAATGTACTAACACATACCAGAGAATAAATAAAATAAAGAAAAGGTCAGTACAACTGACTCGCTCACCCTCCAAGAGGGTGTCGGTATGAAACCACTATGGCGAGTTCGTGGAGACACTACCACGAACCGCTTGCCAATAGAAATCTCCCACTACAAAATCCCCACTAGAGGGGAGCCGACCCACAGAGTGGGCGGCAACTACTACTACTCCATCCCATGCTGCCGACTGCTGCGCCTCTGGTGGCCATCCTTTTCAGTTAGCGCACAGTAGATACACGTGCTCTTTTTTGCTCTTTGTTTTTGTGCCCTTTTTTCTTGGATTTATTCGTCATGGAGCGTACAGCCATCGCAGCAGCTAAGTTAAGTAATCAGTGATTATTGCTATTTGTTTTTTTTTTTTTTCCGGCCTTGAGTCAGTATTTGCCGTTTTTTAGGTATAAATACGAGCTCTAGGTCGGAAGCATGGCAGCATGGTTCTGCCTCGTGGCGGGTTCGTTCTTGGTCTTCCATACCCAGAACCTTCCCTTATTTCGTTACGCTCTATTATTAGTTATCCATTTTATGTTAAGGGTACAGCCTACTGGGTTTATGTCATGCATGCATGTCTTTTTCACCTTGCGTAGGCATCTTCCATCCAGACCCTAGCCACAGCTCTTAGTATCGGCCCCGGCTAGCTTTGAGTGGTAGACTTTCTTCCGAGTTAGTCGTACACTCCTGGATTTTTTCTCCTACTGTTTTATTTTCTTTCTTTACGTTTAGTGTTTTGATGATTTATGTTTTATGTTAGTGTACGGCGTCTGGCTTCACTAGCCTAGGTTATGTTCTATTGGTCTCCACCAATATGCTTTCCGCTCTTCAGTTCGGTTGCTTCTTCTTATAGCATCTCTCTGATTAGTCGGTTGTTTTTTATCCTAGGCTGTATTGTTCATTGTATTACATGTTACCGCACCGTGGCCACTACGTGATCACGGAGCAGCCAGACGCCTGTCCAGTCACCTTCCCTCCTCCCCGCTCTTCCATAGGGCCGGGGGGAGGGTTGGTCTGCCCACGCGGCGCTCCACCATACCCGGGCCTGCCTCCCTCTCTCCCTAGGCGGAGGGAGTAGGGGGGCTGGACAGACCCAGACTGGACTCGACCTCTCTAGCTTCTCGGCACGCTCGGATGACTAAGGGGGGGGACTGGCCTTTCCCCCCTCCGTCGTTACTCCGTCGCTCCGTTGCTAGCGCGAGTCTGTTTGCCCTCTCGCCCTTTCCCACCTTACTGGTGCTCTTTATCTACCGGAGCTCCGGCATCCACGTGGAAAGGTGCTAGTTCACCCTGACGGGCGGACTGCGGCATACAGTTGGTCTTTACTAACCACTCCGTCGCGCTGATATCGCGACACGACTCCGCCACGCACCGGACTTAGTCCGGTACGTTCGATGTCTATAGGTTTAAGAATTAGTATTTAATTTAAACTATATTAAGTTTAATTTAAGCTACCTTAAACCATCCCTCCGTTGCCTGCTCACACCGGATCTCTCCGGGGTTATAGCCTATTCAGGCAATAAGGGAGGGGTTATGCCCAAAATTTTTTCGCGCTCCGGCATGCAGCGGAGTTCTTTTAACCTCTAGCCTGTAAGTGATATCTTTTAGGATGCTCATGTATCTTTTCACTTACAGACCACCAACTGTGAGCATCCGGGATGTAATGCCATGCTCCAGGACCCCTGTGGGCATGAAGTCTGCAGATCCCATGCTCCATGCGCGACTACCGCACGGGAACCTTCAAGTCTGGTTTCACGAGACCTGCACGATTTGCTATGATCTGGTGAGCCAGCTCTTAGACGGGGGTAATTATTTCCAATCCGGTTAGTAAATCCCTACAAGATTATAGTTCTTAAGTTTAATTTTAATCTCTTATCTTAAACTTAAGCTTGTTTTATATGGGATCTCGCATCCTCTATAATTTTAAGTTAACCTATTACTTAACCCTTAAACGCCGACTGGACGTATTTTACGTCGACATTTTTTGTCTCTCGGGTGCCGACTGGACGTATTTTACGTCGACATACAAAGTTTTTTTTTTTTTTTAAAAATTCGCGGAAAAATACTTTTAGGCCTACCAGCCGAAAACTCTTGAATCACGCGCCTTGGGGGATGCTGGGAGTTCACGGATCAAGGTGTTGTTTTGTTTACAATCGTACGCAGGCAGCGCAAGCGCGAATTTCTTTCTTGCCGCACTAAAAAGTATCTGTGACACATCTCTGAAATATTTCGTCACTTTGACATAATTTTTTGTTACCATTTTAAATTAGCTGTTACATAGAGTATTATATATGAAAATGTGCGCATTTTTATGTAGATACAACAAAAAAATATCATGATTGTAGCTTTTATCAGTTTTAAGAGATATTTTCATATAAATAACGATAAGTGCCAAAATTTCAACCTTCGGTCAACTTTGACTCTACCGAAATGGTCGAAAAACGCAATTGTAAGCTAAAACTCTTATATTTTAGTAATATTCAATCATTTAACTTAATTTTGCAACTAATTGGAAGTGTCTAGCACAATATTTCGATTTATGGTGAATTTATGAAAAACTTTTTCCTTACGTCCGCGCGGTAACTCTTCCGAAAATAATCATACATGCGATTGTGGTAATGTTTGCACCATTTTAAATTAGCCGTTACATAAAGTTTTATATATGAAAATGTGCGAAATTTCATGCACAATACAACTAAAAACAACCCATGGTTGGTAGCTTTTATCAATTTTGAAATATTTTCATATAAAAAATGATAAGTGACAAATTTTCAACCTTCGGTCATTTTGACTCTACCGAAATGGTCGAAAAAACGCAATTGTAAGCTAAAACGCCTATATTCTAGTAATATTCAAGCATTTACCTTCATTTGCAACAAATTGGAAGTCTCTAGCACAATATTTCGATTTATGGTGAATTTATGAAAAAAATAACATTTTCTTTACGTCCGCGCGGTTAACTCTTCCGAAAAAATCATTACGTGCGATTGTGGTAATGTTTGCATCATTTTAAATTAGCCGTTACATAACGTTTTATATATGAAAATGTGCGCAATTTCATGTATAATACAACAATAAATAGTTGAAGGTTGTAGCTATTCTCATTTTCACAAATATTTGCATATAAATCACGATAAATAGAAAAAAAAAAACCACGTTCGGTCAAATTTGACTCTACCGAAATGGTCGAAAAAAACGCAATTGTAAGATAAAACTCTTACAGTCTAGTAATATTCAGTCATTTATCTTCATCGTGAAACAAATTCGAAGTCTCTAGCACAATATTTAAATTTATGGTGAATTTTTAAAAAAAACTTTCTTCCCTCGCGCGCGGATTTTCTCCGCCACAAATCTCCGAAATGCGTAAGTTCCCATTCTCGGAATATTTGCTCCGTTTCATATTAGGCATTTCATAGAGTTTTTATATATGGAAAATGTGCGCAATTTCATGTAAAATAAAACGAAAAATATTTGAAAGTTGTAGCTTTTCTTATTTCCGAAATAATTGCATATATAAAAAAAATATATATAAAAATTCGACATTCGGTCAACTTTAGCTCGTCAGATATGGTCGAAAACTGCATTTGTAAGCTAACTATTCTTACAGTATAGTAATATCCAATCATTTGTCTTCATTCTGAAACATATTGGAAGTCTCTAGGACAATATTTAGATTTTATGGTGAATTTTGAAAAAAAATATGTTTACGTAAGCGCGTTACGAATTCATGCATTATTTTGTGATAATATTTTCTCTGTGTTGCTTTTATCGTTTTACAATGTGTGTTTATATATCAAAATGGTCGCAATTTAGTGCACATTACAACGAAAAAAAAAGTAACTTGTTACCTTCAACCGTTTTGCGCACAGCGCGATTGAATACAATTATATATGAAATAAATTTCATTTTTGCGCTATCATATATCACATTATTTATATATAATGATAATTTTTTTCATTTCATGATGGTTGCATACTAAACTTCAAGCAATGACAAAAAAAGGAGCCAAAAATGAAACTCTTAATCTTGAAAAACTAAGCGCGCTGTGATTTTTTGAAAAAAATATTTTTTACCGCTTACGCGCTCACTCTCAAACAAACCCCTCCGGCATACGGGGGTCATTTTTTTATTTACCGCTCCGGCGTTTAAGGGTTAAGTTTTTAATTTTAAGTTTAAACTTAAAAAACTAACAAATACCCTCTCTTCCATCCAGCTCCCGCTGTTTTAGGAGACACCGCATTCTTGGGGGCTCCCGCTGTCGAGGACAGGGACCGGCAACTGGCAACCCTGCGGGCTTGGGTCGGCGGGTTTTGGTTTTGGCAAGAACGCCGCCAAGGGACAGCCCTACATCCTTGAGAAGAGGTTGGCGGTCCTGATCTTCCCCGGCGGCAAGTCAACGGGTTACGTCGACCCAGCAGAGGCAGCCCCGACTATGGCGGCAATTCAGCAGCAGCTCGCCGCTTCGTTGACTGAACAGGCCAGGACATCTCGTCGGAAGTCGCGGACACTGGACTTAAATATTGAACCGATGGTAGGTGTTGACGACCTGTTGGGTCGAGGTGAGTACGTTGGACGCCCAACCCCAAGGGCTTCCCTTGGGCGCCACTGGATCTTCTACTCCTGCAAACTCTCCAGCTTCCTTACCAAGGCTTTACAGGAGCTGAGCTCCTTTACACTTCTCCTGATGCCTCCGTTAGACCTAAGGTCAAAGGACAGACGGTAGTTAAAAACCCTGAGTAAGACTCGTCGTAGTCTAAGACGTCGTCGGCGTCAACATCTCGCAAGTCCTCCGGCTACAAACCCCGGAGCAGAGAGGTAGAGCTTCTGGGTCCGGCTCCAAACAATCCTCAAGGAGTAAGATCCAACCAAGAGATCACATAGTCCAGCGGAGTCAGCCGTTTCTCCCCTTCCTTTGGTTCCTGTTCAGAGGCTACCCGACACCTCCGCAGCAGCTCCGGCTTTGGATCCCAATGCTGGCCTGTTGCAACACATGGGGATTTGGTTGGTTCTCTCAAGAACAGTATGGTCAGATGTTCTCCCGGTTGTCCGATAGGATCAACTCCCAGGATAACATTATCGCCGGACTAAGCCAAGCTCCGTTAGCTACTCCCCCACCTTTCGGCACAGGTATAGCTCAGCTGCCACCACATGACTCTCTGCCTCCGTTCTCTATGAACAACCCTTGGAGGGTGGCGTCATACGCCCCCTTCCAGGACGGGCTTATTTCTATCCCGGAGTGTGGAACTCGAAGGATTGAGGACTTCGAGTTCTACCCGGAGGATCTCCAACCGCCGTTCATAAATACGGCTACGCCAGGCTCACTGCCGCTGCCATGACGCGAGATGACAAGGTCCCTAAAGAGACAGTCCTCTATTCACGTGACCAGCTCAAAGAGAATGGCTCAGGTGCTTAGAGGACATGGATTGTTCGAATACGAAAATACAACCTTTAAGAGTCCATTCACCATATTCACGAATGGAAGAGGGAACGGGAACCTCCGCTTCCTTTCCTTACCATGATTGCTACGGTCACTATCCCAGCGGCCCAAAAGGGGGAGTCGTTACCGCAGCTAAAGGAAGCGGACCCTACATCTCCTTTACTTCCCTCAACCGGAGATTTGTGGGAAGACCTGCCCACACTTTTTCTGCGGGCAAACTCAAACCAGACTGTGCTATGGAGCAGTTTGGTGAGAAGCTGCCTAGACTTCCAGACAGCCTCATTCAGGCAGAGTTTGATGCCAAGTCTAGGCTGGCCAGGTTCTCTCAACACCATGGCCATGACAGAAGTGGCTACCATTTCCTATGGTTTCCGAGCCACTGTTCAAGCTGATCACCAAGTCACTGACTCAAACGGTGCAGTCTGACATGTTCGAGTTCGCCACAGCCAGAACAAATTGTCGGAAGCATGTCCTCCAGGAAGCAACTATTCGGCATGAACCGAATAAGTTGCTTTCATCAAACATCTGGGGAGCAGACCTCTTCCCAGATGCAATGGTAAAGGAGGTCCAGGCAGAGGCTACAAGGCTTACCAAAGCCTTAAGGATCGTTGGGGTCTCACTGCAAAGAGAAGCCAAGATCAAGCAGTGAGGGGTAAGGCTCAGAAGAAACCCAGACGTTTCCAGCCTTACCAAAAGAAACAGCAACGGTTTGCCCAGCCTGGTTTCGGCTGTTCCGTTGGTGCAGGCAGCCCAACCCTCTACCTCCAAGGCCAATCACAGCCTATTTATGTGATTCCCCCAGCCTCAACCTTCCACCTCTTACGCTGTCCCCCAGCCTTCAACCAAGTGTTCGAAGGCCAGGCCTTTCAGCAGTATGACCGCTCGGGTAGGGGAGGCAGAGGTAAGCGATCCTTTCGTCAGAGAGGATCAGGAAGGTCCCTTAATAGAGGAAAACACTTCCGGGGATGGCCGCGGAGGCTACCAACATCAATGAGAACTTCCAGGTAGGAGGGAGGCTGTTCTCTTCCGCCACCGGTGGGGATTCAGCAAATGGGCACAAAGCATTGTGTCGAAAGGCCTGGGTTGGAGTTGGGTGGCGAATCCGCCCCCACCCAGACCTTTCCTTCAACTTCCATCCAAAGAATTGACGGAGTATGCGGAGGACCTCCTTCAGAAAGGAGCAATAGCGAGAGTCAACAGATTAAAGTTTCAAGGGCGTTGTCAGAGTTCCAAAGAAAGGCTCACAAAAAAGAAGGGTAATCTTAGACTTGTCCCGTTTAAACTTGGCCATTCGCTGCGGACAAGTTCAAGATGCTCACCATCTCGCAGGTGCGGACCTTACTTCCCCGTGGGGCCGTCACCACCTCTATCGATCTCACAGACGCATACTATCATATCCCTATTGCAAGACACTTTCGCCCGTATCTGGGCTTCAAGATAGGGGATCAGGCATTCTCCTTCAAGGTAGTTCCCTTCGGTCTTCAACGTAGCACCCAGGGTGTTCACTAAGTTGGCGGAAGTAGTCGTCCAACAACTAAGATCGCAAGGGATCATGGTAGTAGCGTATCTCGACGATTGGCTAATTTGGGCTCCAACAGTCGAGGAATGTCACAAAGCAACACTGAAAGTAATCCAGTTCCTGGAATATCTAGGGTTCAAGATAAACAGGACCAAATCGAGACTCACTCCGGAGTCAAACTTTCAGTGGCTGGGCATTCAATGGAATCTATCCTCCCATACTCTGTCGATTCCATCAGCCAAGAGGAAAGAAATAGCGAAGTCAGTAAAGCAATTTATAGGACACAAACTTGCTTCAAGGAGAACCCAGGAAAGGATTCTGGGCTCACTCCAGTTTGCATCAGTGACAAACATCTTGATGAAAGCCAAACTGAAAGACCTAACCAGAATCTGGCGCTCACGAGCAAATGTCAGTCCAGGGACAAATTATCCTCAGTCCTCAGATTCTAAGGAATCGTCTACGCCCATTGGTCGAAAGTCAAGAACTTGTCAATATCAGTACCCCTTCAGTTTCCTCCTCCGGGGATTACCATCCACACGGACGCTTCATTAAGCGGTTGGGGAGGATATTCTCAGTTCAAGAAGGTTCAAGGAACCTGGTCACCCCAGTTCCGTCAGCTTCACATAAACGTACTGGAAGCAATGGCGGTGTTCTTGACTCTAAAAAGGTTACGTCCGCCAAAGAACTCACATAAAGCTAGTCTTAGACAGCGCAGTGGTAGTCCATTGTGTAAACAGAGGAGGCTCCAAGTCACGTCATCTGAATCATGTCATGGTAGCCATCTTCTCCCTGGCGGACAAGTTCAGTTGGCACCTCTCCTCCACCCTATAGCTGGAGTGAGAAACGTCATAGCAGATGCTCTTTCCCGATCAGTTCCTCTGGAGTCGGAATGGTCACTGGACAACAGTTCGTTCCAGTGGATACTTCAGAGGGTTCCAGGTCTACAAGTGGATCTATTCGCATCCCAAGCGAACCACAAACTCCCATGTTATGTGGCCCCAACCTGGACCCTCTGGCCTATGCCACGGACGCCCTGTCCATAGACTGGAACAACTGGGAGAAGATTTATGCCTTCCCTCCAGTGAATTCTTCTCCTGAAGGTGCTGAACAAACTCAGGACGTTTCAAGGGTCAAGTGGCGGCTAGTAGCCCCAGACTGGCCGAAGAGCAATTGGTACCCTCTCATTCTGGAATGGGTCTTCGTCCTCTTCGAATTCCATCCCAGGCTCTCCCAGTCAGTGCAAACGAAGACTGTGTTCGCTTCCTCAGGAATTCTCAAAACCCTAACTTATGGATTTCATGAAGTTTTGCGGCTAAAAGAGATGCGAATATTGATCCTCAAAATATTCTCTTCTTGGAATCTGATAAAAGAGATTCAACTTTGAGACAGTATGATGCTGCAGTCAAAAAGTTAGCAATCTTCCTGAGAGAATCAGATATTAGAATCATGACAATCAATTCAGCTATATCCTTTTTCAGATCTTATTTGAAAAAGGCTTAGCAGCTAGCACTATTACGACAAACAAGTCAGCCTTGAAAAAGATTTTTCAATTTGGTTTCAGCATAGACTTAACAGACTCTTACTTCTCGTCTATTCCCAAGGCTTGTGCTAGACTTAGACCTTCTGTAAGGCCTACGTCAGTATCATGGTTCTTAAATGATGTTCTAAAGCTGGCTTCAGAAAACAGATAATACACATGTTCATTTATAATGCTCTTAAGAAAAACTCTATTTTTATTAAGCTTGGCTTCAGGAGCTAGAATTTCAGAACTGTCGGCATTATCCAGGGATCCGGATCATGTTGAATTTCTTCCCACAGGGGAAGTTCTACTTTTCTCCGGAACGTAGTTTTATAGCAAAGAATGAAGATCCTTTGATGAGGTGGGAACCGTGGAAGGTTGTACCCCTTCCACAAGATATTTCTCTTTGCCCAGTAACAACCTTACGAGCCTTTCTATCCAGGACCTCCTCATCCTCATCGGGTCCTCTCTTTAAGAGAGAAAAGGTGGTACTTTATCTATTAAAGGCATCAGGCAGCAGATCCTGTACTTTATTAAGCAAGCCAATAATCCTGATTCCTTCCCTAAAGCACATGATGTCAGGGCAGTAGCCACCTCAATTAACTATTTCCAACACATGAATTTCGATGATTTGAAAAATATACTGGATGGAAATCGCCGACAGTATTTAAGCGTCATTACTTAAAGTCCTTGGAAGCTCTGAAATTTTCAGCAGTGGCAGCGGGTAACATAGTTTCCCCCGACTCTGCTTAATCTTTAGTAGAAGATCCAGTCCTCCTTTCTACCTATCTCACCCAACAGTTCGTCTATACCTGCCATGTTCATCTACGTTTACCTTGAGTCTTAGCTGCTCTTATGATGGTATAGTGGGTGCCCCTTATTTTTTTGCTAGGGTCACTCACAATTGATTGTATATAATGATCTCTTTGATGTGATCACCTTATTTTTATGCTAGGTGACACATCGTATTTATAATGGTTCACGGGTTTTTGTATACTAAGTCATATACATTCCTTTATTATATTATTATTGAAGTTTTGTTCTATTCAGTTTATTGTTATAATTGCTTTGTTTTCTTGTACATAATAACTATACACAGATACTAATCTCAACATATATTCCATATAAGCCTGTATATATATGTTAAATTTAAGTTAATTTTAAGAAATATTATTAACATTAAGTTAATTTTAAGTAATATTTTCTATTTTGTATCATGGTGTATATGTATATCTATTAGCAATTATATTTCTTTATTTTATGTTATCTTTTATTTGAGACCCTTTTTTTGTCTATTTTATTTTATTTTATTCTTTACAATCTTGTGCTATTTCTCTGGTACGATTTCGCGCAGCGACACGAACTGAGCCCAGAAAAGGGATTTTGACGTAAGGAAAAATCTATTTCTGGGCGATTGGTTCGTGTCGCCAGCGAAATCCCGCCCTGCCCATCCCCTCGCTCAAGATTGTCTGCTAACTTCAGGATGGCCACCAGAGGCGCAGCAGTCGCAGCATGGGATGGAGTAGTAGTAGTTGCCGCCCACTCTGTGGGTCGGCTCCCTCTAGTGGGGATTTGTAGTGGAGATTTCTATTGGCAAGCGGTTCGTGGTAGTGGTCTCACTCGCCATAGTGTTCATACCGACACCCTCTTGGAGGGTGAGCGAGTCAGTTGTACTCACCTTTTCTTTATTTTATTTATCTTCTTGGTATGTGTTTAGTACATTTACCTTAGAAATAATGGATTAAAGGATATTTCGCTGGCGACACGAACCAATCGCCCAGAAATAGATTTTTCCTTACGTCAAAATCCCTTAATTACCCCAATCAAATGATCGCAAGCATTGAAAGCAATATTGTGCTCAGCTAAAAACGTAGCCAGTTTGACATATATTTTCAACAGGCAAGCTTACAATAATATTGTAATTTAATAATGTAAAAAATTTGTAAGTAATTTTAAGAAAATGTAAGTAATGTAAGTAATTTGAAAGTGGCGAATTTTTTTTGCATAGACGAAAGACAACGGCCACACACACGGTTTATGACCGCCATTCAACCACTCCCCATTTATTCCTCCATCATTCTCTCTCTCTCTCTCTCTCTCATCATCTCTCTCTCTCTCTCTCTTCATGCAACCCTAGGAGACGTTTGTCAAATAATAAACTACCATCATTACTCCCTCCATACTAATTGGCAATAACTGAAACTAGTTGAAGGTTACAGGGTGACCAGGCTATGCAATGAATGGGAAAAACACTGGGCCAGGGGAAAAACACTGACCAAATGGGAAGCAGCATGGTTATACAAACAGACCAAGTGGGAAGCAGCATGGTTATACAAACAGATCATCCTAGTACTGGTGTGTGCAAAGAGGGGATCTGTTGTAAGCAAACTAACTGCTGATGCCTGAGACAAAAGTCTAACCCACTACATGCATGCATATGGTCCTTAGACCAAACATAACCGAGTTAAGTGGGTGTCACAGGCTTCGCCCAGTGGATTTCCAAAGGAACATGAAAGAAAAGCTAGCTCCGCTGCCTGCATAAGCACAGTCTGCAGATTTAACATGAAGCAGAGCAGCATGCTGCGCAGGCTTCAAACCAAGTGTTTCCAGTAAAAACCCAAGAAGAGCTGAAGCAGTGCTCATGTTCAAGACAGAGGGGCCAGGACAGGATACTGAGCATGTCTTCTGGCCAGTGGCCAGCCACCCATTCGATTGATCGATCACTTACGGATGGCAAAAATGCTGTCCCCTTCCAGATTGGATAAAACATTCTCTCACTGTAAGTCCTAAGGAATGAAATTGTGAGAGACCTCTTGACTCACCTTCCTTATTTGTTTGTTTGTATGGTGTTTTTACGTTGCTTGGAACCAGTGGTTGTTCAGCAACAGGGACCAATTTGGGCTTATGTGACTTCCAACCCATGTTGAGAGTGAAACTTCTATCACCATAAATACACTCTCTCACACTCAATGGGAATGCCTCAGAATCAAACTCGTGGCAGGCCAAGACCATACTAATCATGCCACTAAGGCGGCACTCTCATCTTCCTTATGGAGGAAAAATAAAAAAAAAATTAGAAATGAAGACTGCTACTGGAGGTCAAACAACACTGAATTCCTAAAGGATGTTTGCAACAGCAGGTACTGTAAAGGGAGGAATACTGATTCCCCACAAACAAATCCTCCTCTCACCCAGGATGTAGGTGTACCTTGAGGGAGAGGCAGAGTGTTCATGGGCAAAGAAGGAGCTGCTTCCTATACCATAAACTTCCCAACATCGTAAATTCTCCCCAACAACAAAATATTGAACACCAGGAAGAGGTGAAGGTTCACGACACTTACTAATGCACATCATACCTCAGAAAATAAAAATTTTTTGTGTAACAAAATACTCAAAACACAACATAATCAACTTAGCAGTCGAGGGGAGTGCAGCAAAAACACCCTCACCTGACAGCAACCAAAGAAAAAGTGCCTGGAGATGTCAGGTGAAGCAAGATGTTTTCCCAAGCCTACCTCGCATCTATCAGTTAACACCTTGTTACCAAGGTCAAAGACCATTTTCCAGCTCATGTTGGAGGATCCTCCTATATACAAAGCTCTGGTTGTATTACTGTGAAACAAAAAATAATTTCATTTTGTAAAATTTGTATTTATACAACTATTTTTAAACCTAAGATTAGTCTAAGCCAATATGAATTTCAAAAGTAGTCATTGTAAGTCCACTGCTTTATACCTGACTGAAAAAAATTTTTATCCAAGAATTCTTTTAATACTTACCACTGTATTATCAATTAATTTAATTATTATCAGGTAACTTGTCTAAAATCTCAATTCTTCCATCAGTGGTAAAAATTGGAACAAGGTGGGGCAATCCTGACAGTTAAGTATGAAAATTAAATTGAAAACAATACAGCTAGGAAAAAATAAATGCTGCCAATACATAATATATTCTGTGATATCTACAATAATCCTGATATCTACAATAATCCATGAAGGGCACACTAAGGTGTACCCCTATCAGGTCTGACTTAATAAAAGCTAAGAAAAAGAACACAAAAAAATATTCCTTACAGTTTCTAGTTTTTGACACGGTCATATCAGTTTCTTCTCTTCCAGGTTGCTTTATCACAACATCATAATGAACAAGTGTCTTGTTCCAGTCCTGTACTTGAACTTCGTAATAATTTGCCTTAAGTCGTATAGGAGTTCCAATTGTGCCTTTTGCATCTTTAGCACGCACAGGTGGTGTTGGCTCTGGAGAGCAAAGAGTGAGCAAGGAAACAACCATCATTAAAAATATACAAATTTTTATATCTCAGATCAGTTCACAAAAAATTGACATATTTATGATAAAATTACGTTTGATATACAGTGGAACCTCTACATACAAAATTCCCTACATACAAAAAATTCAGGTTACGAAAGCGAATACAAAGATTTTTTTGCTTCTGTGTACGAAAATAATTCGCCTGGCCCGCCAAGAACAATTTTAAAACTGGCGCGCCGCCAACTCAGTAGACTCGCCACCATCCTCCCGCTCTCCCATTGGTTCCTGATGCTAGTCCCCGCCGTAAGACCCTGCTCTCCTATTGGTCAGCATCTGTCCCATCATGCCTCTATGTAAAGGCGTTCCTTGACCATTTTTTGTAGCAGCGGTATCGTAAGCACCTGGAATTCGTTCGTTCACATATATTTCGTTTGTTAACGTAAATTCGTGTTAGTGATTTCGCTTTTGTTGTACTGTAAGTTACTTTATCGTGTTGTGTGGGAACTTAATGACTTACGTTATTAGCCATGGGTCCCAAGAATGTTGCTGAAGTTCACGGAAAGAAGAGGATGTTTCCTATGGAGACGAAGATGGAGATAATCAAGATGTGTTAATGTTTTCTGCCATTTGTTAATGTGTTTCGTAAAGTTTAGTGTTAATGTTTTCTGCCATTTTTTAATGTGTTTCATAAAGTTAAGTGTTCATGCTTTCTTCCCATTGTCCTCCCCCTCTGTAGCCACTTTCGGACATCACCTCACTCGAAAGGTAAGGTTCCACATTTTACTACGTACATGTACATACAGCATTTCTTGTACCCTGTACACTAATAAACTTTATTTACAGGTACAGTAATGGTTAGGTTAAGTATTGAATGGTCCAAATTGTTGTATTTCATTGTTTATTGGTCAATTTAGCTTTATTATAAAATTTACTGTGGTGTTTTTGTAGGGCTTGGAACGAATTAGGCAATTTACATGTAAAGCGTAGTTCTTGATACGAAAAAATCAGGTTACAAAAGCCGCTTCGGAACAGATTAATTTCGTACCCTAAGGTACTATTTTATACATACCAAGTAATTACATAGCTAACGCTTCTACTTGCACTGCAGCCTTTTAAAATTCATTGTAGTGATTCTATTGTTTTTGTGTAGGTGACAGGCCTTGGCCACTATTGGAGCACTCGGCAAATGACATGGCAGGTAAGCTCAATTTTGTTTGTGTGCCTTACATCCATGAGGGGGAGGGGAGGGTGGGCTCTGATGATTTAGTAATTTTATATTTTGAAACTTAATTCATTATTGAAAATGTCATTTTCATATGAGTAACTTGCTAGTAATTACATAGTAAATTACATAGTTGATACCCACATTGAATGGAAGTGGGATAAATGGACATATTCTACTACAAAACCATCAAGGTATGGGTATGACTTTGAAAATAGAAAAAACTGACAGCTTTAAAATGAAACATTTTCTAAGACAATTTGTATTTTTCATAGCTACAGACCAGAGGTCTTGACAATGGGATAATTTCTAGCGCCTAGCTGGATCCGGTTGCTGGATACTTGTGATATCCAGCAACGCATGCGTAGATTGGGTCAAGAGTGGTCAAGGGCCACTCACCCTACACACCACTGCATCAGTTTTTCCGAACTCAGGATGTCTTAACACGTAGAGGGCAGCTAGAGGTGGGCAGTATAACATTAAGACCTCAGGTTTGCAGCTATGAAAAATACAATTTGTCTTAGAAAATTTGTTTATTCACATGTGAACAAACCTTCGGTCTTAACAATAGGATAGACTCATACTTGGAGGGAGGTACAAGACATCCTAAACTGGCTAGGGGCCTACCCACCAGTCCAGCTTCCAGAAGAAATGACTTCTGGAGAGGGAATGAAGCCCACTGAGAAGCTAGATAAATTGATATCTACTCAACTCAGACCCTGAGTGACGTACAATGATATATGGGAGAATAACATTGTATAAGGGAACCAAAGAGAAACTTTGACTGTCCAATAGCAAACCAATACACCAGGGTTTGTACTGCTTCCAACTCCTCCTTGCCAAGGAGTGGAGCATATGCTACCAAATATAGGGTTTGATATTTGTATAATAAGCGACCACACTATCAGTATGAATACCTTACTCACCTGTATCAGACCAGTCCAGCGAATGACGTGTCAATTCCTTAACCTGCCAGAAGGAAAAAGGAGAAAGAAGGAGGCCAGCCGACTCACTAATTCTCTCATCCACACAATCATCTTAGGTAAGATACAAAAGTGACTGTTAACCCTTAACGCCGACTAGACGATTTATACGTTGACTAAAATTGTCTGTTGAGTGCTTAACTCTTATATGCTGAGCCGCTATTTCAAAAAGTGTCTCCAGTATGCCGGCGGCGTTCCGGAATGAGCGCCGAAGCAAAAAATAAGTTTTTTCAAAAAATCGCAGCACACTTAGTTTTCAAGATTAAGAGTTCATTTTTGGCTCCTTTTTTGTCATTGCCTGAAGCTTAGTATGCAACCATCAGAAATGAAAAAAATATCATTATCATATACAAATATTGAAATATATGACAGCGTGAAAAAAATATCATATATAATTGTATACAAATCACGCTGAGCAAAACTGTTGAAGCTAATGAGTTAATTATTTTTGTTGTTGTATTGTACACTAAATTGCGATGATTTTGGTATATAACAAATTGTAAAATGATCAAAGCAACACAGAGAAAATATTATCACAATATGATGCATGAATTCGTAACGCGCAGATGTTAGAAAAAAGTTGTTTTCAAAAATTCACCATAAATTGAAATATTGTGCTAAAGACTTCCCGTTTGTTGCAAAATGAGGTATTGATTGAATATTATTCTAGACTGTAGGGGTTGTAGCTTAAAATTGCAGTTTTCGACCATGTTGGTCGAGTTAAAGTTGACCAAAGGTCAAATTTTTTCTATTTATCGTGATTTATATGAAAATATTTCAAAACTGATAAAAGCTACAAGCATGAGTTAATTTTTGTTGCATTCTACATAAAATTGTGCACCTTTCCATATATAAAACTTTATGTGTCGGCTAATTTAAACCGTTGCAAACATTACGACAATCGGACGAAAAAATTTCAGATTTTTTCAGCAGTTACTGCGCGTACGTTAGGAAAAAGTATTTTTGTTTAAATTCACCATAAATCGAAATATTGCGCTAGAGACTTCCAATTTGCTGTAAAATGAAGGTAAATGATTGAATATTACTAAATTGTGAGAGTTTTAGCTTACAATTGCGTTTTTCGACCATTTCAGTTGAGTAAAGTTGACCAAAGATTGAAATTTTGGCACTATCATGATTTACATGAAAATATTTCAAAACTGACAAAAGCTACCACCATGGGTTGTTTTTAGTTGTATTCTACATGAAATTGCGCACATTTTCATATATAAAACTTTATGTAACGGCTAATATAAAACGGTGCAAACATTACGACAATCTGACAAAAAAAATTCTGATTTTTTCTAAAGAGTTACAGCGCGGGACGTAAGGAAAAAGTTTTTTCAAAAATTCACCATAAATCGAAATAATGTGCTAGAGACTTCCAATTTGTTGCAAAATAAAGGTAAATGATTGAATATTACTAAAATATAAGAGTTTTAGCTTACAATTGCATTTTTTACCATTTCAATGGAGTCAAAGTTGACCAAAGGTTTAAATTTTGGCACTTATCGTTATCTACATGAAAATATTTCAAAACTGATAAAAGCTACCTACAACCATGGGTTGTTTATTGTTGTATTCTACATGAAATTGCGCATATTTTCATTTATAAAACTTTATGTAGCGGCTAATATAAAAACATTACGACAATCTGATGAAAAAATTTCAGATTTTTTTCGGAAGAGTTACTGTGTGGACGTAAGGAAACAGTTTTTTAAAAAATTCACCATAAATCGAAATATTGTGCTAGAGACTTCCAATTTGTTGCAAATTGAAGGTAAATGATTGAATATTACTATAATATAAGAGTTTTAGCTTACAATTTCGTTTTTCGACTATTATGGTCGAGTCAAAGTTGACCAAAGGTTGAAATTTTGGCACTTATCGTTATTTATATGACAATATTTCAAAACTGATAAAAACTACAACCATGAGTTGTTTTTCGTTGTATTCTACATGAAATTGTGAACATTTTCATATATAAAACTCTATATAACGGCTAATATAAAAATGTGCAAAAATTACAACAAAGTGACTAAATAATTTCTGGGATGTTTCGCTGATGCTTTTTAGTGCGAGAAGAAAGAAATTCGTACATGCGCGCCTAGGTAACGCTTGTTAACAAAAAAGGTGCGTGATTAAAAAGTTTTCGCCAAATAGGCCTATAACTATTTTTCCGCTAGTTTAAAAAAAAACGTCTACGTATCATATGTCCATTAAGTACCCAACAGACAATTATCGTCGACGTTTAATACATCCAATATGCGTTTAAGGGTTAATTGACATACAATACGCGACTACAAAATTTTTTTTTAAATATTCACGGAAAAATAGTTATAGGCCTAGTTTACGAAAAATTTTAAATCACACGCCTTGAGGGATGCTGGGAGTTCACAGATCAAGCTGTTGTTTGTTTACAAGCGTTATCTAGGCGCTCATGCGCAGATTTCTCTCTTCTCACACTAAAAAGCATCAGCGACACATCTCGGTAATTCTTTCATCACTTTGTTGTAATTTTTGTACCGTTTTATATTAGCTGTTACACAAAGTTTTATATATGAAAATGTGTACAATTTCATAAAAAATACAACAAACACCAACACATGGTTGTAGCTTTTACCAGTTTCGAAATATTTTCATATAAATCACGATAAGTGCAGATATTTCAACCTTCAGTCAAATTTGACTCTACCAAATGGTAAAAAAAACAAAAAAACAACTGTAAGCTAAACTCTTGCATTCTATAAGTATTCATCATCATTTACCTTCATTTTGCAACAAATTGAAAGTCTCTAGCACAATATTTCGATTTATGGTGAATTTTTGAAAAAAAAAAAACTTTCCTTACGTCCGCGGGCGGTAACTCGGCCGAAAAACTCAGAAATTCTTTCGTCAGTTTGTCGTAAAGTTTGCACCATTTTACATTAGCCGTTACATAGTTTTATATATGAAAATGTGCGCAATTTCATGTAGAATACAACAAAAAATAACCCATGGTTGTAGCTTTTATCAGTATTGAAATATTTTCATATAAATAATGATAAGTGCCAAAATTTCAACCTTCGGTCAACTTTGACTCAACCGAAATGGTCGAAAAACGCAATTGTCAGCTAACCCTCTTACATTCTAGTAATATTCAATCATTTACCTTCATTTTGCATCAATTTGGAAGTCTCTAGAACAATATTTCGATTTATGGTGAATTTAAAAAAAAACTTTTTCCTTACATATACATGGTAACTCTGCCGAAAAAATCAGAAATTCTTTCGTCAGTTTGTCATAACATTTACACCGTTTTATATTGGCCGTTACATAAAGTTTTATATATGAAAACGTGCGCAATTTCATGTAGAATACAACAAAAAACAACCCATGGTTGTAGCTTTTATCAGTTTTGAAATATTTCCATGTAAATAACGATGTGACAAAATTTCAACCTTCGATCAACTCTGACTCGACTAAAATGGTCGAAAAACACAATTGTAAGCTGAAACTATTACATTCTAGTAATATTCAATCATTTAACTTCATTTTGCAACAAATTGGAAAACTTTAGCACAATATTTCGATTAAAGGTGAATTTTTTAAAAACTTTCCTTACACATGTGCGGTAACTACCGAAAAAATCAGAAATTCTTTCGTCAGTTTGTCATAATGTTTGCACTATATCAGCCATTACATAAAGTTTATATATGAAAATGTGCGCAATTTTATGTACAATACAACAATAAACAACCCATGGTTGTAGCTTTTACCAGTTTTGAAATATTTTCATATAGATCATGATAAGTGCCAAAATTTCAACATTCGGTCAACTTTGACTCACCTGAAATGGTAAAAAAAAAATGCAATTGTAAGCTAAAAATCTTACATTCTAGTAATATTCAATCATTTGCAATAAATTGGAAGTCTCTAGCACAATATTTCGATTTATGGTGAATTTTTGAAAAAAACTTTTCCTTACGTCCAAGTGGTAACTATGCCGAAAAAATCAGAAATTATTTCGTCAGATTGTCGTAATGTTGCACCGTTTTATATTAGCCGTTACATAAAGTTTTATGTATAAAAATGTGCGCAATTTCATGTAGAATACAACAATAAACAACCCATGGTTGTAGCTTTTATCAGTTTTGAAATATTTTCATATAAATCACGATAAGTGCCAAAATTTCAACCTTCGGTCAATTTTGACTCGACCTAAATGGTAGAAAAACGCAGTTGTAAGCTAAAACCCTTACATTCATAGTAATATCCAATCATTTACCTTCATTTTGCAACAAACGGGAAGTCTCTAGCACAATATTTCGATTTATGGTGAATTTTTTAGAACAACTTTTTTTTTACGTCCGCGCATTACGAATTCATACATCATATTGTGATAATATTTTCTCTATGTTGTTTGATCGTTTTACAATTTGTTATATACCAAAATCATCGCAATTTATTGTACAATACAACGAAAATAAATTATTTCATTAGCTTTAACCGTTTTGCTCACAGCGCAATTTGTATACAATTATATACGAAATTTTTTTCGTGTTGTCATATATTCCATTATTTATATATGATATTGATATTTTTCCATTTCTGATTGTTGCATACTAAACTTTAGGCAATGGCAAAAAAAAAAAACGAGCCAAAAATTAACTCTTAACCTTAAAAAGTAAGTGTGCTGTGATTTAAAAAAAAAAAAAAAAACTTCTTTTCCGTATCGGAGCCTAACTCCCGAACACTGCCGGCATACGAGAGACACTTTGGTAAATAGCAGCTCGGCATTTAAGGGTTAAGGGCAACTATGAGTTACACAACCTGTTGGGCAGCCACCACAGGACCCAGGGAAAATGTGTCCGCAGATCTGTGGGCAACATCATTAGGAAAGAAAGAGGTAAACATGGACTGGCATAACTAAGTACCAGCGCTCAACACACTATGTACAGCCAAGTTCTTTTTGAAAGCTAGAGAGGGAGCAATACCCCTAGCGTCATGCGCTCTAGCCTGCACAGACATGGTGGTAATCACCAAGAGTCAAGTATGCCTGTCTGATGGCTTCCCGTATCCAAAAAGAGATAGCATTCTTTAACACCTCTTTCTTTGTACGGCCTGTGCTAACACAAAGTCTGCGGCAGCCTGGTCTAAGGTGCTGAGTCCTTTTAGAGAGCAAAAGCAGGGCCTGGACAGGGCAAACAAAAAAAACTCTGGGGACAAAAAAAAAAATACCCACAAAGTCATTTCATTGATGGAATGGAAAACAGAGTGAACCTGTCATCATGCACAGAGGGATTTTGGGTCTTGGCTATGAATTCTGGGACAAATTCGAAGGACATCGACCCCCAACCCCTGGTGTGCTTCACATCATAGCTAAGACCGCGGAGCTCTCCTACCCTCTTCGAAGATGCCAAGGCCAGAAAGAAAACTGTCTTGAGCGTCAGTTCCTGTCAGATGAGCGACGCAAGGGCTCATATGGACTCTTAGTGAAGCTCTTGATAACCAAGGAAACACCCCACGTGGGAGGCTTGAGCTCTCTAGAGAACTCAACTGCTCAAACCCCTAACTAGCAAGGAAAGTTCCAAGGAAGAGATGTCGATACCTTTAAGGCGTAACACCAAATTCAGGGCCGCCCTGTAGCCTCTAATGGCAGAAACTGACAAACGTTTCTCGTCTCTGAGGAAGGTTAAAAAGTCTGCTATTCGCTGAACAGAGGCTGCGAGTGGAGAAAAAAAGCCTGTGTTTACGACACCAAACACAGTAGATTGCCCATTTGCATTGGTAAACCGTGGAGGTCGTCTTTCTGAGACTGCTGGACATATGCCCTACTGTTCTCTGAGAAAAGCCTCTCGCTCAGAGGTGATACTTAATAGCCTCCAACCATAAAGAGACAGGGATCTACTGACTGGTGGAACCTTTCCGCATGGGGTTGACACAGGAGATTGCCAAAAGGGAACCTCCCTCAGAACTTCTGACAACGACAGCAGATCTGGGAACCATTCAGCCTGAGGCCACAGAGGGGCTACCAAAATCATCCTGAGACCCTGTGAACTCATTAGCCTGTTCAAGAACTTGACGGATTAAACAAAAATGGAGGAAAGGCACACACCTCCAGGTTGTCCAGGATGTTTGGAATGCGTCCTCTGCCAATGCTAAAGGATCTGGGACCACTAAACAGAATATCTCCAGCATCCTGTTGAAGAGAGTCACAAAAAGGTCCAGCATGGGTCTCCCCCAAATCTGGAAAAGCTTGTCTGCTACCACTTGATGAAGGGACCACTCTGTGCTTAGGATCTGATCCCGACGATTGAGTTTGTCTGTGACCACATTCTGTTTGCCTGGGATATACCTGGCTGAGAGCTCTACCGAACTGTTGACCGCCCACTGGTGAACCTTGACAGCCAAGCAAGGCGTGAAGTTGACGAGAAACCAGGCCTCCCTGTTTCTTCACATGCTACCACCGTGGTGTTGTCCGACATGAGAACGACAGAATGACCTTCTACCTTCTCCTGAAACTCCTTCAGAACCAGGAAGGCTGCCTTCAACTCCAAGACGTTGATATGTTGCTGCTTGTCCTCCAAACTCCAAACGCCTGAAGCGATGAGGCCGCTTAAATGAGCCCCCCAACCTGCGAGGGAGGCGTCTGAGAACAGAAGAAAGTCCGGTGGAAGAGAATGCAGAGGGACACCCTTTGAAAGATTCTGGTCGTCCAACCACCAATGAAGGTCTTCCCTCACTTCCAGAGACAGAGGATCCATTAACAGTCTCCGTTGCAGAGACCGAAGATGAAGACACCCATGAGGGACCAGCTTCTCCGGGGATGACAACACTTCCAGAAGAACCTGCCACTGATGAGCTGACTGATGTGGTTCAGCAGGAAGTCGCGCGCCACCACCCGCAACTTCTCCAATCTCTGATCCGACGGGAAAACTTTTGCCACTGTTGTATTGATGACCATGCCAAGGTAGAGAATCTTTTGACTGGGTATGAGGTTCGACTTTTCCTGGTTGACCACGATGACCAGTTCCAGACAGAACCAAAGTAGATGATCCTTGTCCTGCAGCAGCTTTTCCCTGGAAACTGCCAAGACTAACCAATCGTTGAGGTACCTCAGCAAACGGATCCCCTGAGCATGGGCCCAACTTGACACGAGAGAGAAGACCCTAAACACTTGAGGGGCTGTTGTCAGTCTGAAGCACAAGACCTTGAACTCGAAGAACTTGTCCACAAGAGAGAAGTGAAGGAACTTCCTGGACGTCGGATGAACAGGGAATTGGAAGTCTATTAAGTCTATTAACAGCATGAAGTCGCCTTCCCTCACAGCTGCCAACACCAAACGCGGGGTATGCACCTTGAACCGTGTCTCCCTGATGAAGTAATTCAAGGTGGATAAGTCGATGACAGGTCTCCATCCTCCCGACGCCTTGGGCACGAAGATGTGACTGTAAAACCCCGGAGACGTACGCACCACTTCCTTTATTGCATCCTTGTCCAGCATCTTCTGCACTTCCTCCCGAAGAGCCAAGAACTTCAGAGAATCTGGAGGATATGCCTTCCTGAGCTGTGGCTTGTCCGACAGAGAAGGAGAGAAGAGTCGAATGGTAGTAGGTACCCCACCAGAAGGACATCTACCACCCATTTCTCCGCTCTATAACTCTGCCACTTGGCCCAATGGCCCACCAGGCAACCCACCACCTGTGGCACAGGAGAGGGAGAGGCACCTAACCTACCGACAGCCCCCTTTACCTCTGCCCCTTGG
Organism: Macrobrachium nipponense; assembly: GCF_015104395.2. Classification (NCBI taxonomy): domain Eukaryota; kingdom Metazoa; phylum Arthropoda; class Malacostraca; order Decapoda; family Palaemonidae; genus Macrobrachium; species Macrobrachium nipponense. Next base: position 33,368,323 of record NC_087202.1, on the reverse strand, counting down.
ACCCCTTCTTGGCTTAAAGGACCTAGGCTGAGTCGAATGGGAAGGCCCTGCTGAACTCGAATTCCTTGACGGCCTACCAGGTGACAATCTCCTTGACTGCTGCTGGACAGGGGGAGGGGGAGGAGCCGGACGTCTCCGAGGACGAGACTCTGACTTGACACGGCCTGGTGCACCAGTCTGTCTTTGGTGTCATCCCAGCGCCGGTCTATCGCATTCTCAAGCTCTGTCCGAGGAAACAAAAACTGGGACTCCAACAGATCTCCGTTCCTCAATTCCAGCAAGGACTCCGTGTCAACTGATCTTTCCATCCTAGACAAAGCCGAATCTCTTCTAATAAGAAGGAGGTTAGCCCATAAATTAACACAGGTGAGCCATATATGAAAACGCCTTGCCTCCGGACTGCAACAGACCGGCAAGCTAGGATGCAGTCACCAACCCTTCTGGGGACCTGTCAGAAGCTATCTTGGCAAAGACCACAGACCAGAGGTCCAGCCAAGAAACCGTCTGCAACATGGAGGCTGCCGTAGATTCCAATGCTGAGGCATCTTGTGGAGACAAGAATAGAGCCACCGACCTCACCTGCTCCAAAGTCAATCCTGGCTTCAGGCGAATGATGTCTGGGTTAAGATGGCGCGACATCAAAAATGCAGAGTTCGTAGCATAGTACTTCCTATGTCTCGTGATATGCAGGGGTAGTACGTAGCTTGGCAGAGCCCCTAAAGCGAAGCGAACCGTCCCGGTCTAAAACAGAGGCGTTAACCTTATGCAAGACCGACTGGACGTGCCTCGACAACGGCAGCTGAAGAGATGATTTGGGATCCTGTGTAGCTCCCACCAAGGCTTCCAAGCAAGGAGTGTAAGATGACCGAGCCTGAGTCCTACTTTCCAAATTGTTGAACCCACAAATGAGATCGACAACTTCCGAAAAGGAAGACAAAAAACTCTTGGTTGTCTACCTCCTCCTGCTCCGGCAACAGAGAACCGACGACGAAGAGGGTGTGTAGGCACCTCTAAGTCACCTTCCCTATCAAAATTAACAGAAGGATCAGCAGCCAAACAGCCTGAAACACTAACTAACCTGTCTGGGCTGGGTCCACACGTTGGCTCCCGAGACAAACCCACTATAACACTAGGAACGTCACTACGTACTCCAACAAATGACTTATTAACATGTCCGTGAATGGTCACGGGTGTGGCAGATGTACGAGCGTGAGTTGGAGAGGAATCCCGAACACTTGAGATCGAAGGAGAATCCCCCAGAGTCGAACTCTTGGAAGGAACAGTGAGAGAGGCAGGCAAACACTCCTGCTGCACCAACTCCACGCTCACCACCTTCGACCTCTTGACAGGCGCCTTGAGATCCTTATGGTGAAGAATAGGCCTTGGAGAAGAAGGAGCACTTGCATCATGTGCACGGACAGGGGAAGCTGCAACACAATCGCAATGTGCACAGACGAGGGAGGATGCAACACGCCCACGATTCGATGCAGAGGGCGAACACTGCAGATTGCACAATGGAAGATACACTAGCACTCTCCGAAACGCCAACACTCTCAAGAACACATCTGCATTATTCCTCCCTCGTAGGCGAAGAAAGAGCAAAGTCCTTAGCCTTCCAATGCTTGATATGCCAATGTGGCGTAGAGGGGGAAGAGGGAGAGGAAGACAGCACTGGCTTCCTATGCGATCTCTTCGCAGGAGGCGGGGACGAAGCAACACGTTTCCTTCCAGTCCTTCCAACCAACAAGGCAGCCAACTTATCATCCAAAACAGAGTCCAAACTCTTATGCACTGCCTGGCATATAACCTCAGACTGATCTGCAAGAGAAGGCTCTGATGACATGGAAGGGAGATGTAACGAACTGGGTGGCAGGGATGACATCATGGCTGAGAGAGGCAGTGCAGAGGAGATGGCCTGGCCAGCCTGAGGAGGGTAGCGAGCCTCCATAAAGTGCTTTAGCAACACCTCCAAGGACGGGGGACCCCCTAGCCCGAGCATCTTCCAAATCGCCGCCCTCTTGGATGCCTCCGACTCTGAGAATGATGAAAAAGCCTCCCCCTTCCCAGGAATCAAATCATCTCCCAAAGAAGAAGGGGCGACATTACAAACATCAGCTTGGTGGCCTCCTGATGCTTCCAACGACGAATCAATGAAAGAAAAGGAAGGAGACACCGGAACAACGCTACTATGGGGGTGAATACTGCAGGAGACGAAGCATCGGGATAAGGTGAAAAACCTTCCCATGAAGGAAGACGAAAACCTCCAATGCTCTCTCTTGCTACAAAATGACTTTCACTGCTCTTTAGGCCATACCCAGCATTCTGTGCAAGGATTCGTTATAGTACAAAAATTAGAACGGCACCTGCTACACGTGATGTGGGGATCAGTCGCCACCGAAGCCAAAAAACGAGACCACGGAAAAATGATATTGTTATGATACAATAAAGTTTCATACATACTTACCTGGCAGATATATACTTAGCTATAGACTCCGTCGTCCCCGACAGAAATTCGAATTTCGCGGCACACGCTACAGGTAGGTAGGTCAGGTGATCTACCGTCCTGCTGCTGGGTAACAGGAATAGGAACCATTACCTTCTAGAACCAGATTTTCTCTTCCACCTGTCTCCTGCGGGGAGGCTGGGTGGGCCATTTATCGTATATATCTGCCAGGTAAGTATGTATGAAATTTTATTGTATCATAACAATATCATTTTCATACATTCAACTTCCCTGACAGATATATACTTAGCTGATTGGCACCCTTTGGTGGAGGGTAAGAGACAGCTATTCACTGATTAGACAGGTAAACAACATACATTTTAGGTAATAAATAAATAAAATGATATTGTTAAACTACAATAAAGTTTTGTACATACTTACCTGGCAGATATATACTTAGCTATAGTCTCCGACGTTCCCGACAGAATTTCAAATCTCGCGGCACACGCGACAGGTAGGTCAGGTGGTCTACCTTACCGCCGCTGGGTGGCGGATGTACGAACCACTCCCGTAAGCTTGTCAGATTTTTCTCTTCCACCGTCTCCTGAGGGGAGGCTGGGTGGGCCATTAATCGTATATATCTGCCAGGTAAGTATGTACAAAACTTTATTGTAGTTTAACAATATCATTTTTGTACATGAACTTCCCTGACAGATATATACTTAGCTGATTGGCACCCTTGGTGGAGGGTAAGAGACAGCTCAATAATACAGGTAAGACGGGAAACAACTAATGTTGTAGGATATAAAAACCTTGGTTCTCACCTTTTCAGGATGAAGACTTCATAGATACTATCTCTGAGTCTGCATTGCCTGGAGAGCTACAGCTAGGACGTGACCTGATGCTGAAAGACTCTCGGATCTACCACTGGGATATGTGATCCCCTATTGTGGTAGAATCCAAGTCGGATGCTGTTAGAGGGACCTTGTCCGCTTACCTACAGATCCTTACCACTACCTCTGCAAGGAGCCAAAACCCACCAGACCACCTAACCAAAATACAAAGGGTTTAATATTACGACAAAAGAGGTGCCTCCTGCAACCTCTTTCAGACAAACCAAAAACAACAATATAAAATATAGGGTAACATATAAAAAATTTACACAGGATAAGTTTCAGCTCCCTGCCCCAGCACCGATCCGCCGATACGAAAGGACCCAAGGCGAAGCATTTATCATATGTGATTTTACATCACGTAGGTAGTGGTTTGCGAAAAACCGATTGGCATCTCCAAAAAGTCGCCTCCATCAAGTTCCGCACAGACATATTTTTCTGAATGCAAGCGAAGTTGCGATGGCTCTCACCTCGTGAGCTTTCACTTTCAGTATTCTAAAAGAAAATGATCTTCCTTACAGGCAACATGCCTCTGTAATAAGGCTTCTCAGAGGAAAGAGCATTCTTCGACATGGGCCGAGTGGGGTCCTTTACGGAGCACCAAAGCACATCTTGATTAGCCTTAAGTTGTTCCTTCCTCTTAAGGAAAATACTTCATAATTCTCATAGGGCAAAGAGTTCTTTCAGGCTCTTCCCCTACTAGAAAAGATAAACGAAACTAGAACTTCAAGCTCCTGGGCCAACGGGCGTGATGGGTTTTCATTCTTTGCCAGGAAACTTGGAAGAAATGAACACACCATAGAACTCTTCCTTAAAACCCTACATTGCCCTCAATAGCTTGGAGCTCACTCACTCTCTTAGCTGTAGCTAGGGCCAAAAGGAAGATAGCCTTCTTCGTCAAAATCCTTGAAAGAGGCAAAGCCAGGAGGTTCGAATCTAGACGATCCAAGGAATTGTAGGACTACGTCTAGATTCCAGTTCGGTACTACATGAGGACGCTTAATGGTTTCAAATGATCTAATAAGATCATGCAGGTCCTTATCATCGGATATATTTAAGCCTCTATGCCGAAATACCGCCGCCAACATACTGCGGTATCCCTTAATAGTTGACAACACCGATGACTTCTTCTTTGAGGAAAATAAGGAAATCCGCAATTTGGGGTCACAGAGGTACTGGAAGAGGAAATGTTCTTCCTCTTGCACCAACGTCTGAAGACATCCCACTTGACTGGTATACACGCAAGGTGGAAGTCTCCTCGCTCTTGCGATTGCTTTAGCAGCTGTTGCTGAAAGCTTTCGCTCTGACCAAAACTTGGACAGTCTGAAACCAGTCAGACTGAGAGCGAGGAGATTTTTGTGGTACCTGTCGAAGTGGGGTTGTCTGAGTAGATCGCTCCTTAGCGGGAGCGATCTTGGAAGGTCCACCAACCATTCCAGTACCTCTGTGAACCATTCTTGGGCCGGCCAAAAGGGAGCGATTAAGGTCATTCTCGTTGAATCGGACTCTACGAAACTTCTTGATGGTTAGCCCCAGGATCTTGAAGGGGGGAAACGCGTAGACGTCGAGTCCGTTCCAGTCTAGAAGAAGAGCATCTATTGCTACTGCCTCTGGATCTGATATCGGAGAGCAGTAAGGATCCAGCCTCTTGTTCTTTGACGTGGCAAAGAGGTCTATGTGTGGCCTGCCCCATAACTTCCACAGGCTCTGGCATACATCCAGATGAAGGGTCCACTCTGTGGGAAGGACCTGATCTTTCCTGCTGAGGAGATCTGCTCTTACATTCCTTTCTCCCTGCACGAACCTGGTGAGAAGCTTGATTCCTCTTTCTCTGCCCACAGAAGAAGGTCTCTTGCTGTCTCGTACAGGGAGAAGGAATGCGTCCCCCCTGTTTTCCTGATGTATGCCAGAGCTGTAGTGTTGTCCGCGTTGACCTGCACTACCGATCTTCTGACTTTGGGCTCGAAAGCCTTCAGAGCCAACCACACAGCCATCAACTCCTTCCTGTTGATGTGCCAGGCTACCTGGTCCCCCACCCAGGTACCTGACACTTCGCTGGTTCCCAGAGTTGCACCCCACCCCATGTCCGACGCGTCGGAGAACAACACCAGGTTGGGGGTCTGTGATTGAAGAGACAGTCCCTTCGCAAAGAGGTTGGGATCTGTCCACCATAAGAGATGTTTCTTGATGTCCTGGGATAACGACAGGGGAGAACGTCAAATCCTGAGAACGACGACTCCAATTCCGATGAAGAAAGAATTGGAGTGGTCTCAGGTGCAACCTTCCTAGGGAAACGAATTGCTCCAGAGAGGAGAGCGTCCCCAGCAGACTCATCCACTCCCTCACTGTGCATACTTCTTTCCCTAAGAAGGTTGTTACTCTCTCGAATCCTCGGGCTATCCTTTCCTGCGAGGGAAAGCCCGAAAACTCAGAGAGTTCATCTGTATCCCGAGATACACACACTCTTCTCGGGAATTAGTGATGACTTCTTGAAATTGACGAGAAGTCCCAAAGCCTTCGTCAAATTCTAAAGTTACTTGTAAGTCCTTCAAACAACGATCTTCTGAATTGGCCCTTATTAGCCAATCGTCGAGGTACATGGATATCCTCACCCCTTTCAAATGAAGCCATTGAGCCACATCCTCAAAATCCCCGTGAACACTTGAGGGGCCGTCGAGAGGCGAAACACAGAGCCCTGAACTGAAAAATTTTCCCCCCCATCATGAATCTGAGAACTTCCTCGAGGAAGGATGGATCGGTACGTGGAAGTAAGCGTCCTGTAAATCCAAGGAAACCATCCAGTCCCCTGGACGAAGTGCTGCCAGCACTGATGAAGGCGTTTCCATCGTGAACTTCTTCTTTTCTACGAAGAAGTTCAGGGCGCTTACATCCAACACCGGTCTCCATCCCCCCCCCTGAGGACTTCGGAACTAGGAAAAGGCGGTTGTAGAAGCCCGATGAATGATGGTCTGTCACTAGTTCGATAGCCCCCTTCTCCAGCATCTGATCTACTGCTAGATGGAGAGCTGATTCATGATGGGGTCTCGTACCTGGCCGTCAGTTCCCTTGGGATGGCCGTCAAAGGGAGGCTCTTTCGACGAAAGGGATGAGGTAACCTCTCTCAAAATAGAAAAGGGTCCAAGAATCCGCCCCTTTTTGGGCCCAGACTTCTGCAAACTCTAAGAGTCTGGCGCCCACCGTTGATTGAAGGACTTGCAAGTTATTTGGGGGCTTAACAGACTTGGCGAAAGTCTTACCCCTTCTTGAAGGTCTACGACCTCTAAACGTAGAGGTTCTTGATGAAGATGCCCCTCGAAAGGGTTCTCGAACACTTGCCTTTTCCTTCTTAGCCTTGGTAGGGAAGGAAGGGCGAGGTTTTCTTGCCGACTGTGCCAAAAGGTCCCTGGGTGGCTTTGGCCGAAAGTGACCTCGAAATGTCCTGCACTCGATGTTTCAGGAACAACTGAGTAGACAGAGGAGCAAACAGCAAAGAAGACCTCTGAGCATGGGAGACCGACTTCGTTAAGAAGGAACAATAAACCGACCTCTTCTTCACGATCCCGGCCCATAAAGGGAGGCGATTTCACTCGCTCCGTCTCTTACCGACTTGTCCATACAAGACAAAACACACATAGATCTTCTGGCGAAATTGACTCTGGCACTTCAATTTTCTTGGCTAGGACTCCCAACGACCAATCAAGGAAGTTAAATACTTCTAGCACTCTAAACATACCTTTGAGCAAATGATCCAATTCATTCATTGCCCAAGTCGTCTTAGCAGAGTTAAGGGCAGTTCTCCTTGTCGAATCTACCAGTGCCGAAAAATCCGAATCAGCCGAAGACGGTAGACCCAATCCTAAGGGCTCTCCTGTTTTTCGTACCAGAAACCAGCGCGTCCTGATAACTTCGAAGGAAGGAAAAGCGAACATCGTTTTCCCCCGCTTCTTCTTTGGAAGCCATCCAGGAACCAAAACTCCTCAGTGCCTTCCTTCATAGAAAGAGTTGGCTTCATCTCACACAAGAAGAACTCTTCGCTGTCTTCGCCGTTGAAAAAGTGAGTGAGGAAGGAGGAGCCGTAGGCGTAAGGGAATCCCCAAAAACTTGTAAAAGTAGCTCTGTAAGCTTCTTGTAAGAAGAGACAGCAGCAGAAGTGTTCGGTTCCTCATCCGAACCTTCTAGGGTGTCTTCTCGAGGCGAGCGCGGAAGATCCTTATGACGAAGGGATCCTAGCAGGAGTTTGAGCAGAGTTGGAGAACGCCCTCTCTTAGAAGAGTTCACATCCACTGGAGAACAATGAGAAGATCTGGGAAGTCTACGATGAGACTCCCTCTTCGAGGTATACGGAATCTCAGCCGAAGGAGAGGTAGGGCTCCTACTCAGAGAATCCTCGGAAACATCCACAGGGCGCTTACGAGGAGGCGAGCGCCTACTATACTCTATGCGCCTATCCTGAGGCGAGCGGCTGCCAGGAGAAGAGCGCCTATCGAGAGCAGAGCGCTTGCGCGGCTCTCCATACCTGTCCAGTTGCGTACGATCAACGGAAGTCCGACTGGAAGGCCGAAATGCGCCTACTAGGAGAAGGCTGCTTGCGAGACTCTGACGTCTTAAACAAGAGGGTAACATTCAGGAGAAGGGCGCTTCAAAACTAACAGAGCCTACTTGGAGAAGGGCGCTTCCGGGATTCCTGGTGCCTACCAAGAGACAAACGGTCAGGAGAAGTGCGCTTAGAAGCGGGAGAGCGCCTACACGGAGAAGGGCGCTTGAAAGACTCTTGTTGTCTGCCCCTAGGAGAATAATCCGGAGTATGACGCCTTAAAAGAGACGAGCGCCTACTAGGAGAACTATGTGCAGTAGGCTCTTGGCGCCTACCTTGCGGGATGCGGCTAACAGTAGCCGTCTATCATGCACACGACTCCTACCAGACTCTAGATGCCTGTCAGGAGAGAAGTCACGATCCGACACTCGAGGAGAGTGACATCTGGAAGAAGAACGCCTACTTGTATAAGGGCGCCTTCTAGAATCTTGAGGCTGCTGAGGAGAAGTTTCACGCGAGGGAGTTGAAGAAATCGCGTGATGAGCAGGTGCAGTGCGCTTACCGGAAGCAGGAATCCAATCTGGAGAAAAAACTTCTTTCTCCAGAGCGTCCTACCGATGTTTGGCGTCTTGAATCGAAAGAGAGCCAGGCGAGCGAGGGCCACTCACGCGAGCGAGGGCGCTCACTCGAGCGAGGGCGCTCACGCGAGCCCCCACCTTCATACGAAACCTCCCCAGATGAAGGAGAACGATCCTCTGAAGAGCGGCGCCTAGATCTCTTGATCGGAAGAGAAACGTCCTTCTTCCTACGTGATCTAAACTGCTAGAGAGTCTGCTAGCGCCGTGATCTGAGCTTGAAGTCCCGCGAGTACTCTCGTAGGAGAATCTCTTGTTCTTCCTCGGAAGCACCGGCGCGGAGCGCGGGAGCGGAGAAGAAGAACGATCACAGGATTTCTTGGGTTTCTTCACCTCCACCGACGATTCTTCCGGGAAAACCTCCGGACTAGAAGCCAAAGGACTGCAGGGAGCCTTCCAAGCCCTCTTCAACGGGCGCGACGCATCGGGGAGTTCCAACCTCTCTTCGAGGGAGACGACGAAGAGGAGAAGCATGGCGTAGGAGCTCCTTCTTGTAGCGATCCGAGGCAGCCTGGGAGCGTACTTCAGGATCTGCCGAGGGGACGCCTGACCGTGGGGGCTCTCCCTAGCCCTCCCTCCTGCGGCTTTCGACTTTCCTACTCCACTGGAACTGGGAGTCTGGAAGAGGTCTAGGCCTAGAGGCAACTAAGGAGCCGGTCAGACGCACCCTCCACAACACTGGGGACACTGCACTGATCACTAACACTCTCCTTACCTTCCAACTGACGAATCTTCTGATCCATAGAACGATTCTTGGCTTTCAGAGCTGCCGCCTCCGAAGGCGAATCTTCGGCTTCGGTGCGGGGAGCCGGGGCTGCAACTTGGAAGAAGGTTCTAATTCTACGTTAGTACTATTAGGATCCACATCCACTCACTCTTCAGATCTGCTAGAACTTGTAGAGGAAGCCTTACGCACTCTATCACGTTCCAACTTTCTAACATAAGAAGAGAGAGCCTTATATTCTTCTTCATTCAATCCCTTACATTCATTACAAGGGTTAGCAAAAAGCACATTCATTCCCCCTGCATTTCATGCAAACCGTCCGTGGGGGTCTACCGAAGCTTTCGGCAACCTCACCTTACATCCTTCATTCACGCAAACCACAAAACAAAACCGAAGTTTTAACTACCGATTCTAGATCAGACATCGTTAAAGAAAATCAAACTCAAAATCAAACCGGTCCACAATCAGCGTATGCCAAGCCAAACAAAGCGAATACGTCACCAAAAAGTCCAAATTAACTCCAGGCAAGCGAGAATCGAAAAAAACTATCGAGGAGGAACCGACACAGTTGTTATCGTTCCCAGCGACAGAGAAAAATCTGACAAGCTTACGGGAGTGGTTCGTACATCCGCCACCCAGCGGCGGGTAAGGTAGACCACCTGACCTACCTGTCGCGTGTGCCGCGAGATTTGAAATTCTGTCGGGAACGTCGGAGACTATAGCTAAGTATATATCTGTCAGGGAAGTTCATGTACAAAAACCTTGGTTCCTATGTGTTTAGACGAAGGGTTGACTTCCTAGCTATTGCTAGGAGTCTGCGTCTGCTATGGCTAAGAGTTCTTGTAGATCTGTCAATGGGGTCTTATCCACTTACTCGACAGAATCTAAAGGTCATTTGTCATGGGGTCTTATCCACTTATCGCAGAATCTAAAGGTCATTTGCAATGGGGCTTATCCACTTACATGACAATACACCTATGCCTAGTGGCATAATTAAGGAGCACAACACCGATCCCGATCACCTGATCCTAACACGAGGGTTTGTGCTCAATTTGAAAAGAGTTATCCCCAAACTCCTTTCAAACAACCCAAAGAAAAAACACTATGTTAAAATTAACTCACTTAGTTAAGGATCAGTGTCAGCTCCCTATCCCAGCAACGTATCCGTAGACACGTATAACCAAGAGAGAAAGATCTCTCGTAGGTCAACTTGACCTCCTTCGTGTAATGGGAAGTCAACACAGAGTTGCATCTCCCGTAAGTGACAGCTAATATGTCCTCATGACATATTGTTATGGAAAGAACAAGAATTCATAAAAGCTCGCACTTCATGCGCTTTTAATTCTCAGCTGTTTGAAGGAATCATCAAGTTACTCAAGAAGTGCTTTAGCGATCACACTTGTTTCAAAGAAGACCAGGGCTTTCTTTGAAATGGATCTCTCCTGGATGAAGCCTAGAGCCTGGCTGGCGCCTGACGCTTGGTTGGCGCCTAGCTCCTGGAAGGCGCTTTTCGCCTGACTCCTGGCTGGCGCCTCGCGCCTGGAAGTAGCTTCGCGCCTGGCTCCAGACTGGCACTATTTGGCACCTGGCTGACTCCTCTCCACTTGCTGGAGCTTCGAGCTTGGTAGAGTCTCGAGTATGTCTGGCGATGTCCACATCAGACACTCTTACCTGTCCAATTTGTTCGCCTCTAGCGCATCTGCGCTATGTTGGAGGCCCCCTCTTTCTCTTCATCAAACAATGACAGTGTTCCTTGAAACTGTCTGCCTCTGGCGTTTTTTACGCCTGTTTTGGCATCTGGCGCCTGGTTGGCGCTACATTGTCCGAAAGTCCTGAACCTCCACAATAGTTTATCAGGAGACTGGAGGGTGAAGGGTGGAAGAAATTCTTCCACTTTGAGCTTGGCCTCTCCGGCAAGGGGAGGTGATTGTAGTCAGCTACATCCATTAGACGATAGGATATCTAACAGTACGAGAGATAAGAGTCTTCCTCCGAGGAGGATCCTTCTTGAATCCTTCCGTTGCTAACGAGATCTCTTCCTACCTGTTGATGAAGTTCCTCATTGCAGAACCTTCCCTATCCTTGTCCGAAGGAAGGGAAGGAGCTTGGAATTCGAAGGAGACTCCGAGCTGAAATTGGGAGGACTCCTGATTTCTAGCTCTTTATTGTATCCCTCTGAATACCTTCTGGGAAGCATTTCGAGCCCTCATCGCATCCCAAAGACTCTGTAGGCAAACGTTTAAACCATTCCTTCTTCTGTAGATAAAAACGTAAGTACCCTGCCTGGACAACGAAACCTCTATCTGAAAGCGTTGAGTCAGGAATAGAGGGTTTTAGTTCTTTTACCAGACATACTATGCTGGCAAGAACCCATAGCCGACTCTCCATAGAATCTGATGCGAGATTCCAATGCACAAAAAATTCACTTTGCCTTCTAGGTCGTTTAGGGCTAAGAGAAACAAAGAATTCCCTCATAACACTTCTCAAAGAAGTTTGATGAGGAGCAGTTCCATCTTGTCGGAACCCGGAATCTGTGGCCACAAAAGATCCCATTAGAAGTACATGATATCCTACTCTTGTCGTATTGAGGTGTCATATAAGATCCCGAAGCTGTTAATCCTCTGCTATCTCCAATTCCCCTTGTAGAGACAGAGCATAGCCTTTTACTGCGCTCTTTGATAGCAATATACAAAGGTGATTCTTCCCTCTGAAAAGGAAGAAAAAACCTCTATGTGGTTCACAGAGGTATCGCAAGAGGACAGTTTCCTCATTCCATCAAGCACGATTTGCAGCAATTCTATGACCTGGCCATGACTATTGTCATTCACCTTGAAAAATCCTCTCATTCATGTCCACTTCTGGTCAGTCTGCAAGCAGACAGACTCAGAGTGGAGAGGTTGTTAAGGTCTATTTATAATAGATGATGATAGAATATCCAGACTTTCTTGGAAAAGACTTCCAAAACATGCTGTGAGAAGAACGTGACCTCTGTGAATCCAATCTCTCTAAGACCAAAATGAGGCATAAAGTATCATTTCTCTCTTCCTTTGACGCCCATTTGATCCTTAATATCTGTTAAGAATGTATAAATCCTATGGGGTAAAAAGGACTAAAGTTTATTCCCCTTTTAAACTAAAAATGGCATATATTGCTACCTTTCTTGGTTCGAGAATAAGGAAGTAGTATAGAGGCAGCATGTTTGTCTTCCACCTTGCGAAGAGATCTATGACAAAGACATCTCGCAGGTTTCCACAACTCTATCTTTCCAAACTAAAGATTAGACATAAGTCAATAGTTATATTGTCCGATCGAGAAGGTTCTTCCACGGGGAACGTTGCAACCTCCCGTGCAGCGAACCTCTTAAGGATAGTTACGTTCACCGTGGTCTGTGTTCCAAACCAAAAATGATTCTTCTATTGTTAAATGCGAACAGAGGCCGAAAAAAAAAAAGGAGACTTCTCAATAACTTCTTGAAAATAAAATGAGAGAGCTGTGGAAATGGCTTAATTGATTTAAATCATTTCGATCCCTCCTTGGGAATTGAGCCCCAGTTCAAAGATAGAACGGGGAAACGACAAATCAGGAAACGAACCAATGCCGTACTCGAGCCTGCTGTCAGAGAGGCTAACTGAGCACCCTTCGATTGAAGAAACTCCGCGATAGCGAAAAGGTTAGCAAGGTCCAAATTATTTGCTCTGTAAGCATGAAGAGCATCAAATAAATAATATATAAGCTCTTACTGTGTTTTAAATCCATATTTGTTGTCTCATTCCTATAATCCTGTTACAATTGTTTTGGTTAAAACATTACCGCAAGGTTTACAAGGGATCGTGTTTTTATGGAAAACTCCTTCAGCAAAACACGGAATAACCCATCGTCTTTATTCATGTTTGGCCTATAAATTCCCCTCAATTGAGGATAAGTCCATGACATGTATTGGTTGGGGGAAGATTACGGGTTAACCAAATTCATCGACCCGTAGGAGAGTAGAGATGATAAACCAAACTGGCTCATGACCGAGAAACGGGATGGTACTGGTATGGCTTTACAATGGAACAGCCGTCTCGTTCGCTGCCCTCGCTGCATTCTTCCTGAGTTGCCCAGTTACTCCATTCACAATGAAGGAATATAATAAAATTTATTCTTCAAGCCTAAGGGAAGGAAGCTTCCCAATAAATGCATATTTGAAGCCAAACAACCTTTGTTTAAATACCGAAGCTGAGTAGGTATTGTCGTACAACCAAAACTCTTTCAAGCGAAGTCCTTACTAGGAAATTCCTGAAGGATATAAGATAATTCCGGTTTAAGTGATGACCAACAAAGGCAAACTATGGTATGCCGTATATGACTTGGTCATTCAGTTATTGTAGTAAGGTACACCAAAATATTCTGTTACTAACTTCTTTCCTACCTCCGCCGATGCAGAAGAGGAGAATGGAAAATCTTTACTCTTTCATTGCGTTTCTTTTTGGTCAATAAAACCCGAATTGAGTATTAGTCAAAAAAGAGATCGCAAATTGAAAATAAAACGTAGGATCGAAGGAAGAACTATCAAGCTTTTATTACTCTTGGAGAATAAGGCTGTTATTCTTTACGCCATATAATTGATCTGGAAGAGTGCCTTCTAATTCAATGAATGAGAGCTCGTACGAATCTTTATTCAATTCCCAAACCGATTGCCACTCTTTCTGTAAAATGGTTGGTTGCATTATTTGATTTTTAGAAGGAGGAAGATTTTAATATCCTCTTACTAGTAATGAAACTAATTCTCTCAATAAAAAAAAAGGGTCGTAAGGTTGAAGGGCTTTTTAAGCAGTAACCAGACTCTAAACCATGGACAAGGGCTTACTGGACGCCCTGTGCGACATCTTGAGGTTCCCCACCCCCCAGGAGATCTTTCCGATGAAGATCCTGGTGGTTCATAGCGCCTGGAAGCCGGCCTTACCCTGGTGCTTGGTTGGAGCCTTGCCCGCCTAATGACACTTGGTGGCCTGGTATGGCACTTCAGGTCGCCAGGCGGCCTTGGAAGAAGGCTCAGGCGCTTTGCGCCATAGCTTCAGGCGCTTTGCGAATAGTTGCAGGCGGCTTCAGGCGCTTTACGCCATATTTTTTCAGGCGCTTCAGGCGCTTTGCGCCTCGATTTTCAGGCGCTTCAGCCGCTTGCGCATTAGTAGGAGTTTCAGGTGCATTGCGACCTTCTTTTAGAAATCCTCTCGCCTTGTCAGCATTTTGCACCTGGCATGGCGCCTCGGTCCGGAGCTGTCCAAAGACTTCTATTGGACGGGATTTCTTAACGGGAAAGGAAAGTGATCCTTTTCTACCGTGGGAGGATCCTTCTTTCAAAACTCCCATTAAACGAAGATAATCTGTTGTTGCAATTGCATTCCTTAGGATCTTCGTAGCGGGTTAGTTCTTCATTCTTTCCTGCCGGATCAAATCTAGGGGAAGGAGGATTTGTTTGAAGAATAAATCTCTTTCTTCCTTCTTCTCACGGTGGATAGTCCTCCGGAAAAAAACTTTCCGGGCTAGAATCCCAAGATGGAGCATTTTCCCCGATCTTTTAGAATGGTCTCGATAGCTTGTCAGAAAACTCCACCATTTTTTCGCCTTTCGAATGTGAAGTAATCGGATGATGATTTTCCTTTCGGATGAAGAATCGGATGACCGAAAAAACATGTTTTAGGATGCCTTTCCAACGGCCTATCCTTAGGCAGTTCCTGGGACGGATACTTACAGGAACCTGCTGAGGGGACGCCCGACCTGGTGGAGGGGGATTTCTCTGAAACCTCCGTGTGGCTCTTCGACATTCCTTCCCATCCTCGGGCTTTGTGAGATTGGAAGAAGGTCTTAGGCCTAGAGAGTCGACGGACAGAGTCCGATCGGACCGCACCCTCCACTATTTTTAGGAACGCCTTTCCAATGGGGGAATTCAACTTGGCACAGTCTGGGACGGTTCTACAGAATCTGCCGGAGTGGGGACGCCATGACCGGTCGGGGAATTATCTGAAACCTGCCATGCGGCTGTTCGGCATTCCTTCTCCTCTGGGCTTGTGGAGTTTGGGAAAAGAGGGTCTTAGACCTGGTAGTCGAGACAGAGAAGATTCAGACGCACCCTCCACTGCAATGGGGGAAACACTGGTAAATCACTTCCTTTTACCTTTTAAATAGCTCGCATTTTGAGCATACAATCCCTTGTTGATTCAAATTTATAAATTATTGGAATTTGAAGTTTCTCAGTGAAGTAATGAAGGTGATGAGGATGCAACAACTACTAGTACTGTTAATACTCTAACAACTGGCTCGTTTAGTCAACGAGTAGCCAATAAAACTTCTAAAGGAAGCGTATCTAGTTATATTCTTTTCTGACTCCCTAAAGTAGAAAGTCACGTATATTTCCTCAATCAATCTACTAACACTTATTACACGTATTAATTGAATAAATATTAATTATTTCCTTTCTTGCAAACTATGTTTCCATTTCTTGCAAACTATGTGAGTGTCTACCGACAATTTCGGTAGTTACAACGTCATATATTCTTCGTAAATTTTCAAAGCCAAATTCATTAAAAAGTTAATAAAAGTTAATAAAAAGCGTATGCCGAGCCAAAGACCCAGTACTTCCCTGCAAAAGACAGCCCAGAAGATCGATGGCGATGAAACACGAAAATCAAGTCAGGCAAGTACCGCAAACGTATGTTTACAATATGGCGACAGAGAAAATCTGGTTCTAGAAGGTAATGGTTCCTATTCCTGCCACCCAGCAGCAGGACGGTAGATCACCTGACCTACCTACCAGTAGCGTGTGCCGCGAAATTCGAATTTCTGTCGGGGACGATGGAGTCTATAGCTAAGTATATATCTGTCAGGGAAGTTGAATGTATGAAACCTCAAATTCCGGGGCACACACGTTGATGAGGCCGAGAAGGAGCAGGAGAAGCCATAATATCAGCCAAACACACACACACACAGTAAACACAATTGAAACGGGCTAAGAACCGGGTAAAGGCCAAAAGAGGTTAAACACGACTCTCGCCCAGGTGGTTAACGAAAAGACTGATGCAGTGGTGTAGGTGAGTGGCCCTTGATCACTCTTCACCTGATCTACGCATGCGTTGCCAGATATCACCAAGCTTCCTATTATTAAGACCGAAGGTTTGTTCGGTCTTCATAATTTCGTATCCTGAGGTACATATATATATATATATAATATATATATATATCTATATATAGATATATATATATATATATATATATATATATATATATATATATATGTATATATATATATATATACTATATATATACATATATATTATATATATATATCTATATATATATATATATATACAGGCGGTCCCCGGCTTACGACGGTTCCGGCTTACGACGTTCCGAGGTTACAACGCTTTTCTTAAAATTATTCAATGGAAAATCTGTCCTGGGTTACGACGCTTGTTCCGAGGTTACGACGCTGACGCTTCCGACGCTCCGAGTTAACGACGCTTTTAAAAAACGCATGCTATGATAAAAATCCTTTATAGTTTAGCACAGTATATAATAAAAATAGTTTTTGGTTACATTACAACAAAAAATTTTTGAGGTTATGATGATTTTCGACACTTTTTTTTCATATTTTTTAAATTTTTTTAGTGACGCCGCATATGCGGAACTAGTTTGCGGCGCGATGAATACACTAGCTTGGGATGCGCAGTTTAAAACAGTCCAAAAGCGCAAATAATGAAAAAATCATTGCTTGTTTACAGTACATAATTAAAAAAAAACTAAGTTTTTCTGGTTAGATTACAACGCAAATTCCAAGGTTACGACGTTTTGTTATGCTTTTTAACGATACCTCTACGCAGAACTAGTTTTTGAGCGGGAGGGTGCATAAATTAATTAACGCTATTAAACTGTATATGGTAAATTGACGAACAACGACCTCGAACGGTCGAGGACGCTAAGCGTAACAATACCAAACAACGCCAATTCAATCGCGTGCCTGCCTGAAGTCAGTCAGTTGTGTGCTAATACGTTGCTGGATTTTCCTTGCCATTTTCGCGAATTTACAATGGCTCCTAAACGCCAAAGTACTTCCTACGATGATAGTTCATCCAAGAAGAGGAAGGTTCATCACGATGGAGGTAAAATATGACATGGTGAAGCGTTCGGAAAAAAAAGGGAGAAACTAACACCGAAATAGGCCGTTCTTTTAGGCTTGAGCAGGACCACGGTGGTGGTAACCATTGTGAAGGACAAGGAACGTATTCTGAAGCACGTTAAGGATGCTGCACCGATTGAACGTCAACGGTGATAAACGAGAAGCACGTAGCCAGAGCATTGTTGAAAATGGAGAAGCTCCTGATGATCTGGCTGAGGACCAGAACCAGCGACGTGTTCCGGTGAGCTTAAGTGTGATCCAGGAGAAGGCTAGAGCGCTGCATGAGGCAGTAGTGAAAAAGTTTGGTGAAGGCAGTGCTGGTGGTGAATTTTCCGCGAGTAGAGGTTGGTTTAACCGTTTTAAGGCTCGTGCAAATTTGCATAATGTGAAGTCTGCAAGGTGAAGCTGCTAGTGCTGATAGCGAAGCAGCAGGTAGTTTTCCTGGTGTTTGGCCAAGATAATTAAGGATGGTGGCTACACGGCTGACCAAGTCTTTAATGTGGATGAGACTGGATTATTTTGGAAAAGAATGCCAAATCGAACGTACCTTTCCAAGGAGGAGAAGTCAGCACCTGGCCATAAAGCTGGAAAGGAACGACTGACTTTGCTGTTTGGGGCCAATGCAAGTGGCGATTTGAAACTGAAGCCCTTGCTGGTGTATTTGGCCGAGGAATCCCAGGGCATTCAAGGGCATTTTCAAGAGTCAACTCCTTGTGATTTGGAAATCAAATAAGAAAGGCTTGGGTTACCTGATGGGTCTTCGAAGATTGGTTCAATGACCATTTCGTGCCAGCAGTGGAACGGTATTTGACTTCGAAGGGTCTGCCTTTAAGGCCCTCTTAGTCCTGGACAATGTCCCTGGTCACCCTTCAAATTTGAGCGACATGCACCTATGTGAAGGTGGTGTACCTCCCACCCAATACCACATCGCTGATACAGCCAATGGACCAGGGAGTAATAGCTAATTTCAAGGCTTACTACCTTAGAAGGACCATACGTTTTGCTTGAGGGCCATAGAAGCTAACAAGGAGTTGACATGAAGCAATTCGGAAGGGCTACAACATTGCTGATGCAGTGAAAAAATATTGCAAGTGCTTGGGACGAGGTGAAGACGACCACTTTAAATGGGGCCTGGAAGAAACTGTGTCCACAGTTTGTGCACAGTTTTGAAGGCTTTGACCAGGCAGAAGACATCGAGACTGTGACGAGGAAGATCGTAGGGCTAAGCAAGAGGCTGAAACTAGATCTTGAACCTGATGATGTAACAGAGCTGCTGGCATCCCATGGAGAGGAATTGTCTGCAGAGGACCTGCTTGAACTTGAACAGCAAATGATTGAGGAGAGGAGTCGGCACCAGAGCCAGCCAAAAGCCAGGTCATTAACTGTGAAAGGCTTGTCAGAGGGTTTTACTCATCTGGAGAGAGCCTTGGCTTCTTTTGAGCCAGAAGACCCTAACGTTGCCAGTTTGACAAAATAAAACGTGGAATGTTAGACTTAGTAACTTTCTACAAGGAGACCCTGAAGGAGAAGCAGACGAAGAGAAGTGTGCAGTCCAGGCTTGACACTTTCTTTCACAAGTCTTCCAGTACCACCACCTCCCACTCCTAGTCCTGGTAGGAATTCTGAACTGTTTTACTAATTTATGTGTTTACATAGTGTACATATAAAATGTGTTAATTTTTTAATGTAACAACTAAATGTAAGAGTAAATTGTAACTTCATTAATTTTCATCATTTGTAATTTTATTGCAGAAGTGGTGACAGTTCCAGATCCCCCTGTACTACCTGTGACAGTTCCAGATCTCCCTGTACTACCTGTGACAGTTCCAGATCTCCCTGTACTACCTGTGACAGTTCCAGATCCCCTGTACCTGGACCCTCTGTAGCAGCCCGTCCACCTGTACGTGTACAAATCAGGTAAGCAATTTCATTTTTCTCTTTTTATTTTCATGTTGGAAATTGTTTACACCCTACATACATACGTACACTAACTTACATAGTGGTACAATGTGTTTGATGTTTGCATAACCTTATTATTTTTTTTTTTTTCATTTCAGACCCCTTTGATAGTGACAGCGACCAGATGACCCTGAGCCTTTCCATGGTTTTGATGCCTCGCCCTATCATCAGGTAAGGAATCCTTAACAAATTGTATAAAATGGTTTTATAAATTGTAATAAAATAGAAAATTTTTATTAAAAGTGTACATATGCTACAGTTACATCCACCTTATTTTTATGTACCCTATCATTCTTTATAGAATCTAACAAATTGTATAAATATGGTTTTAATAAATTGCCTATAGAAATTTATTTAAAGTGTACATATGCTACAGTTACATCCACCTTATATTTATGTAACCTATCATTCCCTGTAAGAAATCTAGAGTTCCATTCAGCAGAGGCCCAAAATCAGTTGCAACGAGTAGTATCAACCTCTCCAGGAGCCCAAAATCATTTGATACGAGTAGTATCACCTCTCCAACTCCTTCAGGTAAAGAATTCTTCATTTTTTATACTATTGTACATACGTACTACACACTACATATGTCAAACAGTAATAACATGTGCAGTAGTTACAGTAGTAACTCTATCATTTTATATATTTTTTATCATTCCAGACTCCCAAGCACCTGCCCATCCCACTCCATAGCCCAGCCACCCACTCATCTACCATATGCCCATCCAGTAAGCAAGCCAACACTAGAATTTGGTAAGGACATTTTTTTTTAATTAATGTTTTATTATTACATATGTAATACTAACCATGTTATGTATGCAACATATTTACTATAATCATATTGTACATATCATTCAGACTGGCATGCACCCTGTGACTACATAAACCAGACCATCTACATAGCCTACATGTCTTCATTTTGCTGAAGGTAAGGAATTCTCAGTTGTGTTTAATGTTTGCATACGTACAATAAATTTTGTACACCTAAGTGGTTACATACTGTCCTTTAATATTAATTCTTCATTCCAGACTGGCCCATCATCCTAGCCCTGTTATCTGTGATAAAGCCCACACTGAAGTTAGGTTTTGGAATGCATCCTTATCATGAATGCTCTACACCTCCACCTCCATCTCCCACAACCTAGGTAACAGCTTTGAGACTCACTAAAAGTTGGTAAGTTATGTAAGGAATTTCTAAATTAAGTTTTATACATGTTATATGTGATATTAAACCACTGTATGGTGCATATTACTGTATGTAACTTACTCTACATAGAGGACTTACTGACAAAATTATTTTTTGTACATTCCAGAGTCCCCTGAATGATGTAGGCTATGGGGCCATATAAGACTTTGTCCATCCAGGGTTACATAGCACGACAACTTTAAACTAAAAGTAAGGAATTAATTAACATACATTAACTCTTTTTAGTACTCTTGATATATCTACAGTAATTAACATATTGCATTCACGACTTTCTGTAGTGTATATTTTGTACACTAATTTTGTTACTTTTTCCTTCCAGAACCAACATTTTTCACAACTCCAGGTTGTTACTAACAAATTACAAGTGTCATCAAGGGATAACCAAGTAGAAGCACCATTTTTGGATGGAAAAAACCCTTCAGGAAAGTATACGTATCAAATGTAACATGTAGTGTAACAAAGTAAGAACAGTAAGGTTTTTACATACAGTATTACATACGTACATAACTTTTTTTAACAGGAATTTCCATCCAAGTTTGATTATGTACATGCATGTTATAAACCACTGTACGTATGGTTACTGTATGTAACTTACTAAACATACATACATGAATTAACTTTGATACTTTTTTGGTATACATTCCAGAAACCCAGGACCCCCTCCATGATGCAGGCTATGGGGCCACATAAAACTTTGTCCAGGGTTACTACATAACATAGCATGACAACTGTAAACTACTACAGTACTAAAGGTAAGGAATTATACATAGTAGTAATTAACATACATTAAGTAAGTTTTATACTAAAAAAAGTGACCAAGATCTCTCACATGGGATAAGTGATCAAGGTCCCTCATGGAATTACATACGTACACTCCCTGCTGAACAGGGGGTGTAGACCAATCATTTACAACATGCATACCAGTTGATATTAAACCACTGTATGGTGCATATTACTGTATGTAACTTACTATGCATAGAGTACTTAATGACAAAATTATTTTTTGTACATTCCAGAACCCCCTGAATGATGTAGGCTATGGGGCCACATAAGACTTTGTGCATCCAGGGTTACATAGCACGACAACTTTAAACTAAAAGTAAGGAATTAATTAACATACATTAACTAAGTTTTATACATTTTATATATGTGATATTAAACCACTGTATGGTGCATATTACTGTATGTAACTTACTATGCATAGAGTACTTACTGACATAATTATTTTTTGTACATTCCAGAACCCCCTGAATGATGTAGGCTATGGGGCCACACAAGACTTTGTCCATCCAGGGTTACATAGCACGACAACTTTAAACTAAAAGTAAGGAATTAATTCACATACATTAACTTTTTTACTCTTGATATAACTCAAAGCAAGGAATTATAAACTAAAAGTAAGGAATTAATTAACATACATTAACTCTTTTACTCTTGATATCTATAATTTACATATTGCATTCAGGACTTTGTGTAGTATTTTGTACTAATTGTGTTATACTTTTACCTTCCAGAGCTACCAGACTGGGATTTTAGTGTACTCCAGGAATTACTACCAAAGGATTACAGTGTAATAGTGTATAGTGTATAATCTAACCTAAGGATTAAGTGTAGTATTAGTGTACATATATTAAAGTCAACTAAGGACTTGGTAATACTTCAAGATTGTGCTTTATAGTGTCACAAGAGTATAATAAAGAATATATACCTTCAAGAACCATCCTTTGGCATTGAAATAACCACACTACACATCATGCAATACTTGCATGTCACACAGGTAAGGTCTCTTTATTAGTTATTAGTTTAAGGCATATTTCCAAGTGTCGTTCCGGCTTATGACGATTTTCGGCTTACGACACGCCTCCAAGAACAAGAACGGACCCCCGTCGTAACCCGGGGACTGCCTGTATATATATACTATATATATATTATATATATATATATATATATATATATATATATATATATATATATATATATATGTATATGTACTATATATATATATATATATATATATATATATATATATATATATATATATATATATATTATATATATATATATATATATATATATATATATATATATATATATATATATATATATATATATATATATATATATATATAATATATATACATACAGTAGTACCTCAGGATACAAAATGAATCTGTTCCGAAGCGGCCTTCGTAACCGAATTTTTTGTATTTTTTGTATATTTATAATATATATATATATATATATATATATATATATATATATATAATATATATATATATATATATATATACAATAGAGCCTCGTTAACTCGGACTACATGGGGGAAGAGTGTCCGAGTATGCCCATTAACCGACTTGACCGAGTGGCCTAGCCGCCTAACATAGTAAACAATCACGAGACTCAAGTAAAATTACCAAGGCTATTTTGTCTTATTTATCTTACCTTCATAGCATGTAAACAAGTAAGATATTTCATAGCATGTAAACAAGTAAGATATTTACTGTATTTATTTTTTTTTTGTGTTTATGTAACTAAATAACCTCACGAATGTTAGGCTGTCCTAGCCTACCATGGTAACCAATCGTAAGAATCAAATAGAAATAAGATACCCTGTACCGTACTCACCTTTAAAGATACCGGCTGTTATAAACCTACCTACAAACCATGAAAAAACTGTAGTACACTGTAAATTAGATTTTATCTCTGTTTTGTTTTTGTCTTTATGAAAACCAAAACATGATGATGGCTATCGTCAATTTGTAAGTTACAGCGACCGAAAAGCTGATCGCATAGCATAAACAAATAAACATGACATATGAAAATGAAACAATCGTTAACACTGAATTGAGAATTTATTCATAACATAAAGCTATACTTTTATACACTGTAAATTAGATTTAATCGATCAAATTTATTTTTGTATTTATGAAAACCAAAACATGACGAAAACTATCGTCAATTTGTAAGTTACAGCGACCGAACAGCTGATCGCATAGCATAAACAAAAGAATTTATGTATTTATAACATAAAGCTATACTGTTATACACTGTAAATTAGATTTAATTGATCAGATTTATTTTTGTTTTTATGAAAACCAAAACATGACGAAGACTAAAGTCAATTTGTAAGTTACAGCGACCGAACAGCTGATCGCATAGCATAAACTAATAAAACAAAAGTCGTATGAAACTGAAGCAATCATTAACACTGAATTATTAATTTATTTATAACATAAAGAAAAGTTTTTATATAAAAAATAAAGAAAGATACTCAATCGAAGTTATAATAAAACAAAAACCAAAAATTTTCATCAGAAGTTTTTATTACAAAAATAACCTTCAAGAGTTTTTATATAAACTTCACATCACTCGTCATCAATGGTTGAGGAGAGTCAGGAGATTGAAAGCTTGTTGATGGTTGAGGAGAGTCAGGAGATTGAATGGTTGATGGTTGAGAAGAGACAACTGGCTCGAAAAAAGAATCAATTTTTAACTGCATTCCGTGTTTGTGTTGCTTTCGAATGATAATATCCCTCATACTTCTAAAATGTGGGTAAAACAGGTTGCTCTCCTCTTCTGCTGTTAAGTCTATGTATGTAATAATTGTGTCAAGGGCATCTCTAACCACTGAAAGTTTGGGAATTCGAACATCAGAATCCTTTTCCTCATCATCTTCCACTTGTTCTGCGTCACCTTTCAGAACTTCATCAGCTATTTCTTCATCATTCATAACGTGATGGCCTGGATCACCGTCTGTTTCTTCTAGCCACTCTCTTACATCATCCAAAGAAACTTGTTCCCCTACTCTTGTGAATAGACGATGAAACTGGAATACTCTTCCTTCAAATAAGAACCTGAGGTACTTCCGAGAGCTCGGGTGGATGGGGACATAAAAAGAAGCGTCTTGCAGGTCTAATGAGACCATCCAATCCCCCAGTCTTAACGCCGATAGCACTGATTGCGTTGTCTCCATCGTGAATTTCGTCTTCACAACGAAGGCGTTTAGGGCACTGACGTCCAGAACGGGTCTCCATCCTCCCGAGCTCTTGGGTACCAAGAACAGTCAATTGTAGAACCCCGGATTCTCTTGAGGTGAAACAGGTTCTATCGCCTTTTTTAAGAGCATAAGCTCTACTTGTTCTTTCAACGCGAATCTCTTGTTGCTGTCCCTGTAATTCGCTGTTAAGTCGAGGGGATCTAAAACTATGGGAGGTTTAGTGTAAAACAGGATCTTGTAGCCCTCCCTGAGTATTTGAAGGGTCCAGTTGTCTGCCCCTCTGTCTCTCCAAGCTTCCCAAAACAAAGAAAGCCTGGCTCCTATTTGTCTGAAGGACTGTCTGATCATGGCCTTCTTTTGGAAGGGAGCTTGCCGCCTTTCCTGGATGGCTTTCGAGTAGTTCCCGACGTACCTCGGGGCTGTTTTCCTCGAAAAAACTGTTGCTGCTGCTTCTCCTCTCTTGCTCTCTTGGCCGCAAACGAAGAAGGCAAAACCCCACTGGCTGCCTTTGATATTAGGTCCTGTGTTGTTTTCTGTGTCAGTGAAGTGGCAATATCTCTTATAATCTCTTGCGGAAAAAGAAACTTCGCAAAGGGAGCAAACAAAAGCTCTGCTCTCTGTACCTGCGTAACTCCTTTTGCTGTAAAGGAGCAGAGGAGGGACCTTTTCTTCACGATGCCTGCCATGAAAATCACTGCCACTTCATTCGTTCCATCCCGTAACGCCTTGTCCATACAAGACATCACACTCAGAAGATTTGGTATGTCCGGTGAGTCCTCTTCTTCCACTTTCTTGGCGAGAGCACTCAGAGACCAATCGAGAAAGTTCAGGACCTCAAAAACTCTAAACACGCCCCTCAGTAAATGATCGAACTCTTGCATCGACCACATCACCTTCGCAGCTGTAAGGCGTGCCTACGATTGGCATCGACGATACTAGAGAAGTCTGCCTGAGAGGAGGCAGGTACTCCCAGGCCCAGGACTTCCCCAGTCTCGTACCACACACTAGATTTAGAGGCCAATCTTGCCGGAGGAAAAACGAAAGCAGTTTTGTCTCGCTCCTTTTTGTCTCTCATCCAGTCGTTCATCCTCGCGAGAGCTTTCTTGGCTGAAATGGAAAGGACCATCCTCGTAAAAGCAGTCTTATTCTGCATCCTTCCACAAAGGAACTGACACAGGGGAGAACGAGGTGCTGCGGGCTTGAAATCTGTTTCAAAAAGCTCTTGAAACAGAAGCATAAGGGTCTTATAGTCAGAAGGAGGAACTTGCTCTTTCGTCTCCTCTTCAGAAACTACTTCCAACATCTCCGAAGGTCTCTCTCTGTCCCGTTCCACATCGAATGAAGTAGGCAAAGCCAAAGCAGGAACGTCATCTGCTCCTCCTCTGGTCTCGATGCGCTCCTTGACACCATGATCCACCGGGGCGTCATGCTTAAGAGCGTTGGCGTCACGTACATCTCTCTCACACGCGCTGGCGTCACGCTCTTTGTTCCTACGCGCGCTGGCGTCACGCTCTTTGCTCCTATGTGCGCTGGCGTCACGCTCGGAAGCGTCACGTCCGAGTGTATCGGAAGCGTCATGCTTGTCTGCACTCTTCTTGGCGCTGACGCTTTGCGAAGTCTTCATAAATCCTGGGGCGTCATGCTGACGCTTCGGTTCTTGCAGCTTTTCCATTAGGGCTGACAGCTGCTGTTGCATGCCTTGCAGCATATCCTTGGCTTCATTGCCCCTCGAGGGCGAAGGTAACTCGTCAGATTCGCCCGCACGAACCGCAGCCGGAGGAGAAGATCTATCTAAGACTTCCTGAGGACGCTCGGTAGGAAGCTTCCTTGGTATCCTTAGTAATTCCTCCCAAGTCGATGGTGGAAGAGGAGCGTTCATCGAAAGAGCTGCCCTGCTCTGTTTAGCTGGCGAGGCTTCAGATGATGAAAACCTCTCCGGAGAACTCCAGTGACTGCAGCCCGGCAGTTGCTCCTCTGACGAGACCTCACTATCACGAGGTAACTTCCTCTTGAGAGGACGAGAAGACGTAGAGTGTCGCCATCCTCGACGCGAGGAGACGTCATCGGATGACGAGCCAAAAACACTCGACAAGCCTTTTCTACGGCTGTCTGAAGCAACCTGGGAAGCGTCAACAGGTTTGCTTGAGGGCACGCCCGACCGGATACTAGAGCCTCTCGCCTCCCTTAGACTTTCGACTTTACGTCTCCCATGGGTCCGGGAGCTTGTAAGAGGTCTGGGTCTAGGAGCGTGACAGGACCGATCGGACACACCCTCCACTACACTGGCACTAACACTTAACTTTTCACTTACACTGACTTTAGTACCTGCACTCAGGGCACTTACAACAGTCCAGGTGCGATTGCCTTGCTCAGTAAGAGAGGCAATCTGTTGTCCCATTTTTTCAAGAACTGCTTGAATACCTGCAAAGGTTGAGTCCTTAGCCCCCGACTCGGAGACAGGATCGGGAGCTGATACCTCTACTAAATGACCTTGAGAAGGAGCAGGGGAAGGCACTATGGGGTTATCTACCACTTCCTGACTTGTAGATGAACGGGAAAGGGAACTCTTAGTTCTTCTAATCCTATCTCTCTCGAGCTTACGGACATACCTGTCCAACTCCTTCCACTCCTTATCATCCAAAATCAAGCACTCATCACATCTATCCTCAAAAGTGCAAATTCTACCCATACAATTCACACAAAGTGTGTGAGGATCGAGAGAAGCTTTGGGAATTCTAACCCTACACCCCTCTTTACTGCAGACTCGATAAACAATTCCCGAGTCCGACATTGTTAATAGAGAAATCCAAAAACAAATCCAAAATCAAACTAAGTCAACAACAGCGAAAGCTAACAAAATACTTCACCAAACGATGAAATACTCTAGTGAGTACGAAAAACCTATCGAGGAACCAACAACAACAGTGTTGTCGGCCCGGGCGACAGAGAAAATCTGAGGTTTCCAGGTAACTATCTAGAGGGCGTATGGGTAACGATCACCTGACCGACAGTCGGCGATTGCCGCGAGTTTTGAAAAGTCTGTCGTGACGTCATGACGTCAGAGAATATAGCCATGTATATAACTGCCAGGTCAGTTACATATTTAAAAAGGACAAAGTCCCGGCTAACCCCGGCATCCCGTTTCCAGTGGCTGGGAATTCAATGGGGTTTGGATTTGCATACTCTATCAATCCCGCCGTTGAAAAGGAGAGAAATAGCCAAGGCAACCAGACAATTTCTCAAGTGCAAACAGACGTCCCGGAGAAACCAAGAAAGGATCTTAGGTTCTCTCCAATTCGCTTCAGTGACGGACGTCCTGTTGAAAGCCAAACTAAAAGATATAAATCGAGTTTGGCATTCGAAAGCGAACAACAGATCCTGGGACAGACTAGCTCTGATTCCGGCGATCTTACGGAAGCGTCTCCATCCCTGGACGGAAGTCAAGAACTTGTCAAAGACAATTCCACTACAGTTCCCTCCGCCGGCCTTAGTGATCCACACAGATGCATCACTAACAGGTTGGGGCGGGTACTCACAGTACAAAAAAGTACAAGGAACATGGTCCCTTCCATTCCGCCAGCTTCATATCAATGTGCTAGAAGCTATGGCAGTGTTCCTCACCCTGAAGAAACTTCATCCAGCCAAGAAATCTCATATCAAGCTGGTGCTCGACAGTGCAGTGGTAGTACACTGCATCCAACAGGGGTAGGTTCCAAGTCAAGCCACATGAACCATGTCATGATAGCCATCTTTTCACTAGCAGGCAAGAAACAAGGATGGACACCTATCGGCCACTCACCTTGCTGGAGTAAGGAACGTGGTGGCGGATGCGCTATCACGTTCGGTCCCACTGGAGTCCGAATGTCCCTGGACAAGAAGAATCATTCAGTTGGGTCTGTCAGCTAGTACCGGGGGCTTCAGGTGGATCTCTTCACCACGGAGTTGAACCACAAACTCCCTTGTTATGTGGCCCTCAACCTGGACCCTCTGGCTTTTGCCACAGACACGTTGGCTATAGAATGGAATCAATGGAAGAAGATTTACCTTTTTCCTCCGGTGAATCTTCTCCTGAAAGTTCTGAACAAGCTCAGGACAGTCAAGGGTCACATCGCTCTGATAGCCCCCAATTGGCCCAAGAGCAATTGGTTCCCTCTTCTTCTGGAGTTGGGATTTTGCCCTCAACGGATTCCCAACCCCAGACTATCACAACTAGTGCAAATGTGGACTGTGTTCGCTTCCTCAGGAATTCAGAAAGCCCTAACTTTATGGACTTCATGAAGTTTGCAGCACAGAGGGATGCTGATATCGATCCTCAGAACATCATGTTCTTAGAATCTGATAAACGTGAATCAACCCTTCGTCAATATGATTCAGCAGTTAAAAAACTGGCTGCATTCCTGAGGGACTCTAATGCACAAACCATGACCACAAATCTTGCAATATCCTTTTTCAGATCATTATTTCAAAAAGGTTGGCAGCTAGTACCATTACTACTACCAAATCGGCATCTTAAAAAAGATTTTCCAATTCGGATTCAAGATAGATTTAACAGATTCATACTTTACATCTATCCCCAGAGCTTGCATCAGACTCAGACCTACTGAGAGGCCCAAGTCGGTGTCATGGTTCTTAACCCTTAAACACCGAAGCGGTAAAAAAAAAATGTCTCCCGTGTGCCGGAGGTGTTTCAGAGTGAGCGCGGAAGCGGAAAAAATTTTTTTTTTCAAAAAATCACAGCGCGCTTAGTTTTCAAGATTAAGAGTTCATTTTTTACTCCTTTTTTTTGTCATTGGCTGAAGTTTAGTATGCAACCATCAGAAATGAAAAAAATTATCATTATCATATATAAATAATGCGATATATGATAGCACAAAAACGAAATTTCATATGTAATTGTATTCAAATCGCGCTGTGCTCGCGCTGTGCGCGAAACGGTTAAAGGTAACAAGTTACTTTTTTTCGTTGTAATGTACACTAAATTGCGATCATTTTGGTATATAACACATTGTAAAATGATAAAAGCAACACAGAGAAAATATTATCACAAAATAATGCATGAATTCGTAACGCGCAGACGTAAACAAATATTTTTTTCAAAAATTCACCATAAATCTAAATATTGTCCTAGAGAACTTCCAATTTCTTTCAAAATGAAGACAAATGATTGAATATTACTATACTGTAAGAGAATTAGCTTACAAATGCAGTTTTTGACCATATCTGATGAGTTAAAGTTGACCGAATGTCGAATTTTTATATATATATTTTTTTATATGTAATTATTTCGGAAATAAGAAAAGCTACAGCCTTCAAATATTTTTTGTTTTATTCTACATGAAATTGTGCACATTTTTATATATAAAACTCTATGAAATGCCTAATATGAAACGGAGCAAATATTCCGAGAATGGGACGTACGCATTTCGGAGATTTGTGGCGGAGAATCCGCGCGCGGAGGGAAGGAAAGATTTTTTCTTAAATTCACCATAAATCTAAATATTGTGCTAGAGACTTCAAATTTGTTTCAAGATGAAGATAAATGACTGAATATTACTAGACTGTAAGAGTTTTAGCTTACAATTGCGTTTTTTGACCATTTCAGTAGAGTCAAAGTTGACCGAACGTGGGTTTTTTTCTATTTATCGTGATTTATATGCAAATATTTCAAAAATGTGAAAAGCTACAACCTTCAATTATTTTTTGTTGTATTCTACATGAAATTGCGCACATTTTCATATATAAAACTTTATGTAACGGCTAATCTAAAATGGTGCAAAATTACCACAATCGCATGTATGATTTTTTCGGAAGAGTTACCGCGCAGACGTAAAGAAAATGTTATTTTTTCATAAATTCACCATAAATCGAAATATTGTGCTAGAGACTTTCAATTAGTTTCAAAATGAAGGTAAATGCTTGAATATTACTAGAATATAAGCGTTTTAGCTTACAATTGCGTTTTTCGACCATTTCGGTAGAGTCAAAGTTGACCGAAGGTTGAAAATTTGTCACTTATCATTTTTTATATGAAAATATTTCAAAATTGATAAAAGCTACAACCATGGGTTGTTTTTAGTTGTATTGTGCATGAAATTGCGCACATTTTCATATATAAAACTTGAAAACTTTATGTAATGGCTAATTTAAAATGGTGCAAACATTACCACAATCGCATATATGATTTTTTTCGGAAGAGTTACCGCGCGGACGTAAGGAAAAAGTTTATTCATAAATTCACCATAAATCGAAATATTGTGCTAGAGACTTCCAATTAGTTGCAAAATGAAGGTAAATGGTTGAATATTACTAAAATATAAGAGTTTTAGCTTACAATTGCGTTTTTCGACCATTTCGGTAGAGTCAAAGTTGACCGAAGGTTGAAATTTTGGCACTTATCGTTATTTATATGAAAATATCTCAAAACTGATAAAAGCTACAATCATGAGTATTTTTATGTTGTATTCTACATAAAAATGTGCAAATTTTCATATATAATACTCCATGTAACAGCTAATTTAAAATGGTACAAAAATTATGTCAAAGTGACGAAATAATTTCCGAGATGTGTCACAGATACTTTTTAGTGCAGCAAGAAAGAAATTCGCGCTTGCGCGCCTGCGTAATGATTGTAAACAAAACAACACATTGATCCGTGAACTCCCAGCATCCCCCAAGGCGCGTGATTCAAGAGGTTTTTGTTTTGGCTGGTAGGCCTAAAAGTATTTTTCCGCGGAATTTTAAAAAAATTAAAAAACTTTTGTATGTCAACGTAAAATACGTCCAGTCGGCACCCGAGAGACAAAAAATGTCGACGTAAAATACGTCCAGTCGGCGTTTAAGGGTTAAATGATGTTATTAAGTTAGCCTCGGATACTAATAGTACCTCGTGTGACTATCTAGCCCTACTGAGGAAAACACTATTCCTTATAAGTTTGGTCTCAGGAGCCAGAATATCAGAACTGTCGACTTTATCTAGAGACCCAGGTCATATAGAGTTTCTCCCTTCAGGAGAAGTGTTACTTTCTCCAGAACGCCAATTTCTTGCAAAAAATGAGGATCCATTAGATAGGTGGGCCCCCTGGAAGATTGTTCCGCTTCCACAGGACCCATCCTTATGTCCAGTCACTTCATTGAAAGCATACTTAGACAGGACCACCCTGATATCTTCTGGCCCCCTGTTCATTAGAGAAAAAGGTGGCACTATTTCCCTAAAAGGAATTAGGCAACAAATTTTATATTTTATCAAATAAGCCAACCCGCAGTCCTTCCCACGGGTACATGACATTAGAGCTATAGCTACCTCAATAAACTTTTTCCAACATATGAAATTTGAAGATCTGAAGAAGTACACTGGCTGGAAGTCTCCGACAGTATTCAAACGCCATTATCTTAAGTCCTTAGAAGCCCTTAAATTTCCAGCAGTAGCAGCGAGAAACACAGTTTCCCCCGATACTGCTGGAGATAGTAGTAAGTAGTCCAGCTTATGTCTCTCCTTTGCCTTCTCCTTCCTACCGGCCTCATTAGTATTCTTGCCTTAGCCCAGTTACGTCACAGTCGTACTGGTCCTTGGATGTAATATATTGTACATATTGTTTATTTCATAAATGACTTTCATCTTAATGTACGCTACTACCATAATCCCTTGCAATCTGAGTTGTTGAACTACTACTTCCGCCAGCTTCGTAAACACCCTGGGTGCTACGTTGAGCCCGAAAGGAACTACCTTGAAGGAGAATGTCTGGTCTCCTATCTTGAAGCCCAGATACGGACGGAAGTGTCTTGCAATAGGGATATGATAGTAAGCGTCTGTAAGATCGATAGAGGTGGTGACGGCACGGGGAAGTAAGGTCCGTACCTGCGAGATCGTGGAGCATCTTGAACTTGTCGCAGCGAATGGCTAAGTTTTAAGCGGGACAAGTCTAAGATTACCCTTCTTTTTGTTTTTGTGAGCCTTTCTTGGTTTGGCACGCTGAACAAGCGTCCTTGAAATTTTAATCTTTTGACTCTCGCTATAGCTCCTTTCTGAAGGAGATCCTCCGCATACTCCGTCAGTTCCTTGGAAGGAAGTTGGCGGAAAGGTCTGGATGGAGGTGGGTTCGTTAACCAGCTCCAACCCAAGGCCTTTTGACACAATGCTGTGAGCCCACTTGCGAAGTTCCACCGGTGGCGAAAGTGAAACAGCCTCCCTCCTACCTGAAATTCCTCATTGGTTCTGGTAGCCTCCCCGCCTCCTCTGAAATGTTTTCCCCTATTAAAGGGACCTCCCGATCCTCTCCCACGAAAGGATCGCTTACCTCTGCCTCCCTTACCCGAGCGGTCATACTTCTGTGAAGCTTGACTCTCGAAGGATTGATTGTAAGCTGGAGAGAGGGCGTAAGAGGTGGAGGGCTGAGGCTGAGGGGAGATAACATAAATAGGCTGTGATTGAGCCTTTGAGGTGGAAGGTTGGGCTGTTTGCACTAAGGGAACAGCCGGAACTTGCTGAGAAAAGCGTGGCTGCTTTTTCTGATAGGGCTGGAAACGTCTGGGTTTTCCTTTGACCTTTACCTCTAGCTGCTTGATCTTGCCGCCTCTTGGCCGTAAGACCCCAACGGTCCTTAAGGCTCTGGTTCAACCTCGTAGCCTCTGATTGAACCTCCTTCACCATCGCTTCTGGGAAGAGGTCTGCTCCCCAGATGCTCGACGCAAGTAACCTATTCGGCTCGTGCCGAATAGTTGCTTCTTGTAGGACATGCTTCCTACAATTCGTCCTAGCAGTGGCAAACTCAAACATATCTGACTGTACCGTTTGAGTCAGAGATTTGGTCAATTAAGTTTGAAGAGCGGTTCTGAGCCATATGCTATGGTAGCCACCTCGGTCATAGCCATGGAATTAATAGATCTGGCTAACCGCGATTGGCGTCAAATTCAGCCTGAATAAGGCTATCTGGAAGCCTAGGTAATTTTTCACCAAATGCTCCATAGCACAGTCCGGTTTGAGTTTGCCAGCTGAGAAGGTGTTAGGTAAGTCTTCCCACAATTCTCCCGGCTGAAGGAAGTAACGGAGATGTAGGATCTGCTTCCTTCAGTTGAGGCATGGGGTCCCCCTTCTGGGCGGCCGCTGGAATGGTAGACGTCGCGATCTTGTCAGGAAAGGGAGCGGGTACTCTCATCCATCTAAAAGATCGTAAACGGACTCTTGAAAGGCTGATTTTCGTATTGGAACAATCCATGTCCTCTAGACACCTGAGCCATTCTCTCTGAGCCTGGTCACGTGAATAGAGGACTGTATCTCCTTTGGAAACTTTATCATCCCGAGTCATGGCTGAGGCCGGTGAGCCTTGCGAGTAGCCGATGAACGGAGGCTGAAGGTCTTCCGGGTAGAACTCGAAGTCCTCGATCCTCCGAGTTCCACATTCCGGGATAGAAATGAGTCCGTCTTGGAAGGGGGCGTATGACGCTCTCTCCAAGGGTTGTTCATTGAGAACGGAGGTAGAGAGTCATACGGGGGGGGAAGCTGGGCTCCACCTGTATTGAAAGGTGGAGGAGAGGCTAGAGGAGCTTGGCTCAGTCCGGCTATAATGCTGTCTTGGGAAGTAATCCTATCCGACAACCGAGAGATCATTTGTTCCATGCTACTTTTCAGAGACCCAACCAGGTCGCCACCTGTTGTAACAGACCAGCATTGGAGTCCAAAGCCGGAGCTGCTGCGGAGGTGGAGGGGTGGCTCTGAATTGGAACCAAAGGTAGCGGAACTGACGACTCTTGCCCGGAGTGTGAGATCTCTCTTCTGGAGGATTTACTCCTCGAGGAACCTTAGGGGAGCCGGACCCAGAAGCTTTAGATCTCTCTGTCGCCGGGATTACCTAGCCGGAGACTTACGAGAGGAAGATGACGCCGAAGCCGTCTTCTTAGACGACGACGACGTCTTTGTCAAGGATTTCACTGCTTGACCCTTGACCTTGGGTCTAACTGAAGGGGGGCGTCAGGAGGAGTATATAGTTCGTCACCCCGTAAAGCCTTGGAAGGATGGAGAGGTTGCAGGAGTAGAAGAAAACAGTTGCACCCAAGGGAATCCCTTGGGTGTCCACCTTACCTACCTCGACCACAGGTCGTCTACACCTACCAATAGGTTCTACATTGATATCCAACGTCGCGACTTCCGAGGAGATGTCCTGCCTTGCCTTGGTCAGTCATGAGGCAGCCAGCTGTTGCTGGATAAAGGCGATAGTCGGGGCAGCCTCTACTGGATCGACATATCCTGTCGCCTTGCCTCCGGGGTGAAGATTTAGTACCGCCAACCTTTTCTCCAGGATGTAGGGCATACCCTTGGCGGCGTTTTTCCCGAAACCGCCGCCACCCAGGCCCGCAGGGTTGCCAGTGCGGTATCCCTCACGGCCGGCGCCTGGAAGAGAGGGTATTGATTAGATTTAAGAATAACTTAAAACTAAACTAACTTAAAGCATAACTTAAAAATTATAGGGGCTATAAGGCCCCTTGAATTTACCTTAACCGTTAGAGTGATTGATGTAAAACTTAAGCACTAAAACAGATGAGGACCAGCTACCGGAGATGGTATACTTACCCCGTCTAAAAGCTGGCTCACCAGATCGTAAAAAACATATGGTACACGTCTCATGGTACCAGACCTGGATGTCCCCGTGCGGAGTCGCGCATGGAGCATGGACCGGCAAACTTCGTTGTCCACATGGGTCCTGAAGTGTGGCGGCGCATCCCGGATGCTCACAGTTGGTGGTCTGTAAGTGGAAAGACACATGAGTATCTTAAAGAACATCACTTACAGGCTAAAGGACAGAAGAACTCCGTTGCATGCCGGAGCTCGGAAAAAAATTTGGGCATAGCCCCTCCCTTAATCGCCTGAATAGGCTATAAACCCCGGAGGTATCCGGTGAAACATGAAGGGAGGGGGAATGGTTTAAGGTACTTAAGATAAACTTAATAGTTAACATAATAGAACTTAAACCTAAAAGCTCGAACGTACCGGACTAAGTCCAGTGCGTGGCGGAGTGTATAACTCAGTGAAACGGAGAGGTTAGAAGGGACCGACTGTATGTTCGGTCCACCCCGTGGGGTAGACTAGCACCTTTCCGCTGGATGCCAGGTCTCCGGTGGTAAAGGAGCCCTAGTAAGGTGGGAAAAGAGCAAGGGGCATACAGATGGGCTAGTAACGGAGAACGACGACGTAGTAGTAACGGAGGGGGGGAAAGGCCAGTCCCCCCCACCTTACCATCCGACCGGACCGAGAAGCCGGAGAGGTCGAATCCAGTCTGGGTCTGTCCCGCCCTCTACCCCTCCGCCCTCCGCCTGGGGGGAGAGAGGGAGGCAGGCTCGGGTATGCGGAGCGAGCATGGGCAGGCCTCTAACCACCCCCCCCGACCCTATGGAAGAGCGGGAGGGGGGCAAGGGACTGGACTGGCAGGCGTCTTGGCTGCCTCGTGATCACATAGTGACCACGGGGGCGATAAGAACAACAACTAAGCCTAGACCACAACCAACTGATCAGAGAGATGCTATCGGGAAGCAACCGAGCTGAAAAGCGGTAACATAAAGGCCCAATGGGCCATGACCTAGGCTAAGCGAGCCAGACGCCTAAACTAACCTAACAAAATCACATAAATATACAAAATGAATACAAAATGAAAGAAAGAAAACAAAATAGTAGGAGAAAAAATCCAGGAGTGTACGACTAACCCGAAGGCAAGTCTACCACTCAAAGCTAGCCGAGGCCGATACTAAGAGCCGTGGCTAGGGTCTGGATGGAAGAGCCTACATAAGGTAAAAGACATGCATGCATGACAAAACCGTGTAGACCTTACCCTAAACAAGGCGGATAATAAAAAATAGAGCGTACAAAAGCCAGGGGAAGTTCTTTGGGTATGGGCGACCCAGAACGGACCCACCACGAGGCAGAACCATGCTGCCATGCTTCCGACCTAGAGACCGTATTTATACTAAAAAACGGCAAATACGTGCTCAGGGCCGGAAAAAAACCCAATTAGCAATAAACATTGAGTACTTAACTTAGCTGCTGCGATGGCTGCACGCTCCATGGTAATGAAAATCCAAAGGAAGGCACAAAAACACAGAGAAGAAAAATGGCACGTGTGTCTCGTGTGCGCTAACTGAAAAGGATGGCCACCAGAGGCGCAGCAGTCGGCAGCATGGGATGGAGTAGTAGTAGTAGGTGCTGCCCACTCTGTGGGTCGGCTCTCCTCTTGGGGGATTTTGTAGTGGGAGAATTCTATTGGCATTTGGCTCGTGGTAGTGGTCTCACTCGCCATAGTGTTCATACCGACACTCTCTGGGAGAGTGAGACGAGTCAGTTTATACTGACCTTTTTCTTTTTTTTATTTATTCTCTGGTATGTGTTAGTACATTTACCCTAGAAATAATAGATTAAAGGATATTTGCGCTGGCCGCAACAACGAGCCAATCGGGCCCAGAAATAGAATGTTTTTTCCTTACGTCAAAACCCCTCCCTTTTTTATGTATTCCTTATTCTCAAGCTTGGCGATTTTCTCTGGTACTATTTTCACAGGAGCAAAACAAACCAGGCTGAAGGCCCAAAAAAAAAATTGGAGATTTTTAGACGAAGGAAAAATCTATTTCTGGGCAAAGGACCTGTGTCACCCAGTGAATCAAATCCCCCCCCCAACCCCCCCACCCCAACCCTTACCCTCCCCCCCCCCCCCCCCCCCCCCACACTGTGGCTAGGCCCAAGCTTGGTTGGTGCTATCTGCAGGAATGACGTCAGAGGCGCTAGCCGTAATGGTAGTGAGTAGTGAGCCTTAGGTCGGCTCCTCTCTAGTTGAGGTTTTTTGATGTAGGAAGAGGCTAAATGGAAAAGGACCTGTGGTAGTGGTTTCACTTGCCCCAGAAACCATACCGACACCTTATAATAAAGGTGAGCGAACCAGAATAATCTGGCATTTCCAATATGGGAATTTGTCGAAAATTGCATTTTTCCTAACTATACAAACCTGAGGGCCTTTAACAATAGGAAGTAGCTAGCGGCAGCTGGAACGGTCGTAAGCTTCGAACAAGGGGAAGAAGCGGTAGTTAACTGCTTGTCTGACAGTGCGCGCGCCGCGCGCTGAGAGGTGAAGAATCACTTTTTTGCTTTATGGCCCATGCAAAAAAATGCAGAGTGAGGGGTAGCATGAGGTGGGACTATATGTAAAGGACCTCAGGTTTGTATAGTTAGGAAAAATGCAATTTTCGACAAATTGCCATTTGTTCCGACACGAATACAAACCCTCGGTCCTTTAACAATAGGAAGACTCACTTCTTGGTGGGAGGAATCTGAGTCTTTTTGGTGAACAGACTGGTGTTCGTCCAACCTTGGAATGCCTCCCTGGTCGTAGGAGCGAGGGAGGGATCCAAGCCTCTGTCCAATTGATAGGGGTGTGCACCGTAGGATCAATGGTCAGACCTCTGGACCAAGTACTAAGAGAGAGGCAAGCGTATCTCTTCGTACCAGCAAGCAAGAACTTGTTCCTGTTTGCAAGAGGCAACATAAAGTATGGGTTTGTCTCAAGTTGGCATCCACTTCCTCCCCCTTGTTGGAGGAAGTGTGGATAGAAGCTCCTATCCCTAGTGAAAGGGATAGGATGGGCTCTGTTGAGTAGCTCACCTGCATCTCGTCCTTATCCAGCAGGGTGACGACCGTGTCCCTTTAACCACAGGTAGAGGGGAAGAAAAAGATGGGAAGAGGAGCCAGTCACACTCTCATTCACTCATCCATTCTTACAGTCACACCAGGACTCGATGCTGTTCAGCCTGCCGAGGGTCCTTGGGTTCGCTAAAAAACCACAACGTGTTGAGCACCACCACGGGTCCCAGGAAAAAGATCCAAGGACCTGTGGGCAATATCCCGAAGGTAGAAGGAGGTGCATGTGGTCTGGTTGGACCAGACCCCTGCCTTTAGTACCTGCGCCACGGAGAATTTCCTGCGGACAAAGCAGCATCTCCTTCGCATCGAAGGCAGTGAAGTCCATTAGAGAGGGGATTGTGAAGGACTCGAACCGATCGTCAGGGACCGAAGGGTTCTGAGTCTTCGCTACGAAGTTTGGTACGAAATCAAGCATCACGGATCCCCATCCCCTGGATGATTGACTTCGCAGGAAAAGTCATGCAGTTCCCTCAGAGGAAAAGAAGGGAATAGTCGCATGACCTATCCCTCTTCTCGACTTCGGTGATGCCCAGTACCCATACTGGTCTGTCCGTTTGCAACGAAGAGTCTCGCATTCTCCTATCCCCATGCAGCGAAGTTCTCGGTAGTGGATAGGACACCGACACTCCATGGTGGGTGTCGATGGTATGGGTACTGTGACAAGCTATTAAGACGAAGTCACTGATTACTCTGTAACAACCGAACTAAGTCCACAGCGTGAGTTCGTAACTGACTCGGGGCGCTCTGACAGCTGCCGACTGACTGGTTTCGGTCATCGGAAGTGAGGCAAGTTGTCCAAGATCCGAGTAAGTCACGTGACCTTCGCCTTTTAAAGGGTTATGCCGAGAGACCAAACAAATAATGTATTTGTTTGTCACCAATGCCGGACGGCGAGGTGATGATTCTCTTAAGGCATATGCTCAAAAGGCGAAAGTCAATTGCCTTTTAGAGACCGAGGTCCCTGAAGGCAAGACACTCTCATAGTAGTTGAATCTCAGCTAAGGAGAAACAACACTATGTGACGTTGAAGACGAAGGTAGGCAATGAATGCAACCTACGTCTTCCAGCTGAATCGAGAGAAGGAATCTCAAGATTCGGAACCTGTGCTTACAAATGACTGAAAATGCTAACCGCTATTTCATTGCTGTCCGGTGAGAAGTCGTAGTTGCAATGAAAGCGGGGCGTTCTTCAGTAATGAAAACACAGGGGAGAGCCGCCTGAAGAACTGCTTCTCATGGGCTGAACGTTTGGAAGTAGAGCTGGCAGGTCTGGGAGTAGGCGATGTCTTTCAATACATCTGCTAATCCGGGGTGAACAATGAACAATTGCACACCTCCGAATACGAGATATTTTGAGGACAAACTCAGATTCCGCAAAAATCATTCGCATTATCGCAATGCGATGCAGCAAGAGACTATTACAGAATTCTGTTACCGTGCGGTAAACAGAAAGATGAAAGTCGAAGAGATATCTCAGTTGTAAATTCTTGCAATACTGAAGGCGATGAATTCGAGCGTCACAGCAGTAGATGGTCATTCATGTATGCGAGAATCCCAGTTAATCAGAGACTTAAGTCCGTGATTGTTGGGCAGAGATATGGTTGGTATTCAATCAAAGCAGGGGAGAAAGACATAACCAACCGTGCATCTCGAAGCGGCAGCTGGTACTGAGTTGCCTCAGGCAATTCAATACGCAGTAGCTATCGCTGACTCGTCATCCTGAGTTGCCAAGTAATCCATTCCATGAAGGAATGCGTTTGACTAGAACCACCGAGCATAAAAAGATATGCTCGAGCAACAATTATATTTAGGCAAAACAAATTTCGGTAAAATACAAAAGATGAATGGTGTTTGTTCGTGACAAAACCCATTAAAGTATATAAAATTGAAAAACTGGAAACTCCTAGGAGGGTTTGCAGGCAACCCCGAGTTGCAGTTCAATTAGAATACTCCTCGTCTAAGTCGCAATCCGTAGAGTAACTAAGATATGCGCCTACCCCTCAGACAATTCAACTGCTTAGCAGAATCATGTCGCGAGGTTTAATATACGTAGTATATATTTGTAGGATTCTGAACAACGATCTCCATACTAAATTCTTTTCCTTCAAGAAAACAAAATAAGGATTGGAGATCGACCACCTTCGATCTCTAACAAAGAGAGTGAAGGAGAAGTCTTCCCCGAAGAAAAGCTTCAATGGTGAACAGAATACCGAAGACGATAGTTCAAGCCAAACTGGATGTTCCCATCCGTTCTCTCTATTCCAGGGTTGGCCGCCTACTGTGAGATATCTTCCTTCAGCGGCAGTCTTCTTCCAACGCTAAGAATTCCAGGAATTCGAGCATTCGGCGAGATCCCCGATTATCGTGGTAACAATTATCGGGAATACTCATCTAACTCACTTTTCACAGTGGTCTCGCCTGTGTGTGCTAGAAATTCTGCAGAATTCTAAGCACCCAGCGAAACCCCCACCGGATTTGTTAAACGAATATCGGTTGGTGGTCCTCTCGATTCAAGTAGAAATCGAGGATGGGGCAGAATCCTTCCTCAACGACCTGGCTTACGTCAGGTAGGAACCCGGACGAAGGTTCCCCCCCGGTAGCGCAGTCCGCAAACGTGGGAACCTTCAAAGAAATCTCTGTAGGATCCCTCCCCTTTCGCTCGTATCCGTAAGGAGAGAGGGAATGGGGGAGGAATTGTATACTCGCTCGCCTTCCCAGTGGAACTAGCAGTTGGAGAAGAGTAGGAGCAGCCAAAAATGTATTGTCAGAAAACGTCCCCCCCCCCCCCCCCCCCCCCCCCCCCCCCCCCCCCACCCCCCCCCCCCCCCCCCCCACCCCCCCCCCCCCCCCCCCCCCCCCCCCCCCCCCCCCCGAGGAAGGTTACGAACTCGCACTGTAGGTAAGGATCTGTCGCCACTGTCAACGTCGTCTGGGTGGGGCTGATCGACACCTGACAGGAGAGAGCCGATACCGTCCTCTGATCATTCCAGTCCTCATCGAGATAGAAACCTCTCAGGAGGACCGAGGAGGGGGAGGGGGAGCGCTGCAATACTCTGTAGAAACGCCGCTGTCGCAGTAGAGGAGGTGGAATTAGCTTGTTCGACCGGCCAGACCTGAGCGAGCCATCTTGTGCGGAGACGAGAGGCTCTACCTGGTCCAGAACCGAGTTGAGAAGCTCCGATCGCGGCAAGCCCACTGTCAGTCTGGGTTCCCTTCTTCGGGCTTCAGAACGACTTGAGCCGTGACGCGGGCTCTGCCGGTGGGAGCGGCGATGTTTCCCCGAGGTCGTTGTGCTGACGAATCAGCGCAATAACCTCAGTACAATTCCTCTGGATCTCGGAAGTCACAGCATCTTGCAGAGTAAGACCGTCAAGCCCCTCGAACAAGAGCATTCCGAGAACCTCCCCCTTAAGGAGGGAGAACTGCGATAGACCCCTCTCGGATTCTCCGCCACATTGCGCGGGGACGGTTCCTGGTCAGTCCGAAGATCGTACCTGGTACTTACGGCGTCGTGGCGGGATCGTGCGGGGCATGCCCCTCACTATCACCCCGCTGTGCCTCGCTCTTCCTGGTGCAAACCGAGGAAGTTGCAGGCACGGGAGAGGAAGACATGACGCTCCTCTTTCGCTCGCTGGCAGAACCAGCGGGCTTGGAGGCTGCAGGCAATCGCCAACTTGCAGGTCCTAGTCAAGCTGTTTCCTAGGGAAACGGCTGACCGAGAACAGCGGCCCCGATCTCGTGTGCAGAGGATGCTGCTGCTCCCCCCTATCCGCCAGGTCCCTGTGGGAGCGGCGGTCAGGAGACCTGCAGAGACCAATGTCGCGGTGAGACTGGTGCGTGTCCTCGCGGCGCGTCATACTGCTGGTACCAGCCGAGGCTGGCACCAACGATCAGGAGGGGGGAACCTCTTCCCAGCCTCAGCCCGTGGCTGGTCAGAGACAGTCACGTCTACCAGGGTTACCAGCTGGTTGCTGCGAGAGCGGCCGCTGGCCTGGCAAGAGTCACATGAGCGGCTCTCACCAGCTTCTGCTCCGTGCCGCGGTCCTGGCGCCGAGCAAACTCTGGCGCCAAAACTTTGGCTATAGGGTCTCCCGCGGGAGATCGTATACTCGGAACCTCTCGCGAACGAGAGACCGAGCCGGAACCTGGCGTAGCGGCAGCGCCGCAAACACCAGGCGAGGAAGTACCGGTGGTAGCCGGTACCCCTCTGGTCCCCATCTTCTTCCTTGCGGAAGGGGAGACGGGCCCTGTTCCCGAAAGAGCAGGAGGACCGGCAGAAGAACCCCCCCCGTCCCACGGGAGTGGGACGAGCCCTTAGAAGTTCCCAAAGGAGCCTTCTTAGGGGGGAAACCCGGGTTACAGCTGGTCGCTGCGAGAGCGGCCGCTGGCCTGGCGAGAGTCACCTGAGCAGCTCTCACCAGCCTTCTGCTCCGTGCCGCAGTCTTGGTGCCAAGTGAACTCTGGCGCCAAAACTTTGGCTGCACGGTCTCCCGCGGGAGACTGTACCCTCGGAACCTCTCGCGAACGAGAGACCGAGCCGGAACCTGGCGTAGCGGCAGCGCCGCAAACACCAGGCGAGGAAGTACCGGTGGTAGCCGGTACCCCTTCGGTCCCCGTCTTCTTCTCCTTGCGGAAGGGGAGACGGGCCCTGTCCCGAAGGAGCAGGAGGACCAGCAGAAGGAACCCCCGTCCCATCGGAGTGGGGACAGGCCCTTAGAAGTTCCGAAGGAGCCTTCTTAGGGGGGGTTTTGGGGGGGGGGAGGCAGCCTTCTTCTTCTTCGGCTTGGTAGCCTTAGAAGTCGAAGGGGAAGAGGTGGCAGCAGACGACGAAGACGACAACGACACCCTCCTCTTCTTCTTCGTCAGCTCCTGCAGGACAGACGTCAGATCCTCCATCCAGGATGGAGCCGGGGCAATTGCCGAAGCAACACGGCCCGGCTGCACCTGTCTGGAAGGACCTGTGTCTGGGGCAGCAGCACCGTGGACAGGAATGACATGGGCAGGAGCGGGAACAGCAGGAGCGGCGAGAGCGGCTGGGCCAGCAGCAAGAACAGCGGTAGCGGCAGGTACGGCCGGTACGGCAGGCAAGTCAGGTAACCCAGGAGGCTTAGCTTCAGCCATCGATATCCTGGGTACCAGTGGCAGGTCCAGGGGAGGTTTGGGCAGCGGAAGTCTGGGGTCGACAGCACAAAGAACCCAGGTGGAGCGGCACACCCCTCCTTGGTACGGCAGCGATCGGCGTCACCGTCATCACATGTGGGGTATCACAAGTAGAGGAGGGGCGGCGTACCCTGGGGTAGTGATGTGGTGGTCACACCGCTCCATGGGTGACCGCCCCCGCCAGACGCTGAAACAACCCCTGGACACTAGGCACACCCTGCAGACCCAAGGACGCCCACACCTGTCCCAGGTTACTCGTTCTGCAGAAGCAACAAAAGAGTGATTAGTGGAGGGGTACCCTCGCGTGGGGGGAGGGGGGGGGGCTAGCGCCACCCCGAACGAACGGGAGACCCCAACAACAATTGTACGTCGGGGCACCGAGAGCCCTCCTCCACGCTCGACAGTTCGGGCGAGGAGAAGGATCCCCCCCGTA
Source organism: Macrobrachium nipponense (assembly GCF_015104395.2). Taxonomy (NCBI): domain Eukaryota; kingdom Metazoa; phylum Arthropoda; class Malacostraca; order Decapoda; family Palaemonidae; genus Macrobrachium; species Macrobrachium nipponense. Next base: position 33,324,512 of record NC_087202.1, on the reverse strand, counting down.
GGGAAAGGTGCCATTTGTGGGAGCTGAGCGGAGAGGCAGGAAAAAAGACGAAGAATCAGTTACCAAGGGAGTCGCAGGAGAGCTTCCGACGACTTCTTGGCAGACCTTCGCTTCCCCCACCCCCACACAGCCGTGACAATAATGTGAAAATGAAACAGGATACTGCACTTGCGATTCACTTTCACACAACATAAAAGGGGAAGGATCAATCACGGGAAAGAGCGGAACCTTGATCCAAAATGAAAATTATGCAATCATAATAATATATGAAAATGAAAAACAATACCGCACTTGCGATTTCACTTTCACACAAAATTAATAGAAGGATCAAATCCCGGGTAAGAGGGGAAACTTGATCCAATAATATGATGCTATCATAAAATACAGGCGGTCCCCGGGTTACGACGGTTCCGGCTTACGACGTTCCGAGGTTACGACGCTTTTTCTTAAATATTCAATGGAAAAATCCGTCCTGGGTTACGACGCTTGTACCGAGGTTACGACGCTGACGCTTCCAACGCTCGAGTTACGACGCTTTTAAAAAACGCGCATACTATGATAAAAATCCTTTATAGTTTAGCACAGTATATTAATAAAAATAAGTTTCTGGTTAGATTACACAAAAATTTTGATTATGATGATTTTCGACACTTTTTATGTTGTATTTTTCTATGTTTTTTAGTGACGCCTCATATGCGGAACTAGTTCCGAGCGAATGATACATACTAGTTTACATATAACAGTCCAAAAGCGCAAATAATGAAAAAATCATTGCTTGTTTCCAGTAATAATAACAAAACGAAGTTTCTGGTTAGATTACAACGCAAATTCCAAGTATCCAAAGAGAGACATTATCCAGTAATTTGATCAGAGAGAGAGAGAGAGAGAGAGAGAGAGAGAGAGAGGAGAGAGAGAGAGAGAGAGAGAGAGAGAGAGAGAGAGAGGCGTCTTCCGACGCTCCGAGTTAAGGACAGAGAAGGTGTTCGTTTCGTTAAACGGCCTCTGACTCATGCCAGTAAATGTTTTGTTGATACTAATCAATATAAGCCTATTTAAAGATACGGGTTTATTTAATTAGTCTATATGATACGTAAATAGTAATCAACTGTTCTTGTAGCCCTCAATATTTGGCAAAATCGAAGTATCCAAAGAGAGACATTATCCAGTACGTAATTTGGCAACAATGGTCTCGGGGGTTTTTATAGCTTCCTTCTGCTTGATGATCGTGGATATTGTAGAAGGATTTCGACCTACTCCGTTTGCCCAAATCGACGATACGAACGCCACGTTCATGCTTTGCTATAATTTCATGTTTTGCTTCCATCGAAATCATTTTCTTGGGTTTTTTCTTATCACCTGCTTTGTCTTTAGCTTTGAGACCCATGGTTAATAATAAAATAGACAAAATAACACGAAAAATAGGCGCAAATACCACGAACTAAACAACGACGTGTTAACATGCAGCACCAACAAAACAAACAGACTGAACGCCATTTATCGGTCGCCTATACAACTAACACTCATCGCAAAATCGTATCTCAAATATTTCGTTGTATATCAAAGCTTGTATTTTCGCAAATTTTCTGTTATATCTCAAAACATTCGTATATTAGGGCAATCGTATGTCAAGTTTCCAATGTAATTTGATCAGAGAGAGAGAGAGAGAGAGAGAGAATCGAGAGAGAGAGAGAGAGAGAGAGAGAGAGAGAGAGACGCTTTGGCAACAATGGTCTCGGGGATTGACGTAAACGTTTATTTTCTGAACAGATAGGACAGAGAAGTGTTCGTTCATTAAACGGCCCTCTGACTCATGGCAGGAAATGTTTTGTTGATACTAATATATAAGCCTATTTAAAGATACATTACTTTAATTAGTCTATATGATACGTAAATAGTAATCAGCTGTTCTTGTAGCCCTCAAGATTTTGCAAAATCACTCCAGGTTGTACATAAAACTTCAAGAATGTAGTGTCACCAGAGGATTACAATAGTTTTTACCTTCAAGAACCAGCATTCTTTTATGAAAATAACTCCAGGTTGTACATAAAAGGTTTTTATAACTTTTTATTAGTTTAAGACATATTTCCAAGCGTCGTTCCGGCTTACGACGATTTTCGGCTTACGACGCGTCTCAAGAACGGAACCCCCGTCGTAACCCGGGGACTGCCTGTATATATGAAAATGGGAAGGATCAATTCCCGGGTAAGAGCGGAAATTGATCCAAAATGAAAATTGATGCAATTAAATAATAAATGAAAATGAAAAAGAATACTGCAATTGCGATTCCACTTTCATCGCAATCTATTATACAAAATAAGAGGCTCGTGCCGAGTGCCTTCACACTCTCGGCAACGAACGCACAGGGCAAAATATAATGAAAGGAGTACTTACATATTAATTACACACTTTCGCCCAAAATATATGTCTCGGCGCGAGCGCGATCCCGCCCTCGGCACCGAGACATAATTCAAGGGTATCAATTTCATGAAAAGAGCAGAAACCGCTGTATCTACGGCGATAGCTCCATCTTGACCCATAATTAAGTAATGAAAATGAAAACAGAGTACTTACAGTTCATTTTCAACTCAAACAAACCGTTAGTAGAAAACACAATAGTATAAACAAAGCATACGACGATGAAGCGGGCGTAGAGTCGATTACGAACACGTCCTTCACACCCGCGGCCGAAAGCAAAAGTGATTCTTCACCTCTCAGGTGCGCGGCGCGCACACTGTCGGACAAGCAGTTAACTACCGTTCTCCCCTTGTTCGAAGCTTACGACCGTTCCAGCTGCTGCTAGCTACTTCCTATTGTTAAAGGACTGAGTGTTTGTATTCGTGTCGGAACAATTAGCTTTTCTCTGGTATTATAGCAATATTTTACCTTAGAAATAGTGCTAAAGGAACCTATTTCACGGAGCGACACAGGCCAAGCCCAGCAATGAGGTTCCTGTCATCCAACCACCAGCCTAAATCCTCTCTCACTTCCTCTGGCAGAGGAATTTGACAAGATTGAGGATCTCAAGACTGGAACCAATACTCCTTCATTCTCCACTGGAGCGAATGAAGGTGAAGGCACCCATGAGAGATCAGCTTCTCCATGCCTTCCTGAACTTGCTGATACGAGATTCTGAAGGAAAGATTCTTGCTACTCCCATACCTATCAGCATGTCCAGGTATTTCATCCTCTGCTTGGGGATGAGATCGGACTTCTTAAAACTGATCACAAACCCAAGGGTGTATCAAATTTGAGGAGTCAATCCCTGTCCTGAAGCAACTGCTAGCAGCAGCTAGCCAGGACTAACCAATTGTTGATCTACCTAAACAAATGTATCCCGTGTGAATGGGCCCAAGCTGAAACAAGGGTGAACATTTGCATGAACACCTGAGGATCAGTCGAGAGCCCGAAACAGAGTGCCCTTATTTGGTATACCTTCTCCCTGAGGATAAAAACAAGGTAGGTAGTTGCGGGAGGACTAATGGATGGGGATTTGAAAATACCTAGCTATAGCCCCTTAGGAAGGAGCCACTTTGGATACTGTGATCGACCACAGATCCAACCAGGAGACTGCTGGGAGAACTGCCATGGTGGTAGCCTCCAGAGTCATTGCTTCTTGCTGAAAAAGGGAGACTCCTTCTGCAGTAAGCCACTGCAACAAGAGACCTGGCCTTAGTCTTTTCACACTCTTTCCCTTGAAGTTACTGGAAGCCTTGCCTAATGTGATGCTATAATTTGATTTTAAACCATCATCCCAATTTGATTTTGGAAATACATATGATTTTCCTAATCATGTCTTATTGTATGCTTTGAACATTTCTAACATTCATTTCATTCACAAATGAACTAGGGTAAAAAACCGCATGGTACAGGAGTGGACCATGTACGATCAATGTGTACAACCCCAAGAAAAGTACATTATAACGCGTCCTGACACCAGAGTAGAGGTCTTTAGCTCCGTTTCTCACCAACAAGTAGTGTCTGATGCCCATCTCCGATGTCAGGACGCGTTATAATATGACAATTTGTCGAAAATTGCATTTTTCCTAACTATACAAACCTGAGGTCCTTTAACAATAGGAAGGTAACTAGCGGCAGCTGGGACGGTCGTAAGCTTCGAACAAGGGGAGAACGGTAGTTAACTGCTTGTCCGATCGTGCGCGCGCCCGAGAGGTGAAGAATCACTTTTGCTTTAGGCCCATGCAAAAAGTTGCAGTGTGAGGGGTGGCATGAGGTGGGACTATATGTAAAGGACCTCAGGTTTGTATAGTTAGGAAAAATGCAATTTTCGACAAATTGTCATTTGTTCCGATACGTAATACAAACCCTCGGTCCTTTAACAATAGGAAGACTCACTTCTTGGTGGGAGGAATCTGAGTCTTTTTGGTGAACAGACTGGTGTTCGTCAACCAACCTGGAGTGCCTCCCATGGTCGTAAGAGCAAGGGAGGGATCCAAACCTCTGTCGATTGATCGGGGTGTGCACCGCAGGATCAATGGTCAGACCTCTGGGGCCAAGTACTAAGAGAGAGGCAAGCGTATCTCTTCGTACCAGCAAGCAAGAACTTGTTCCTGTTTGCAAGAGACAATCATAAAATGATGGGTTTGTCTCAACGTTGGCATACACTTCCTCCCCCTTGTTGGAGGAAGTGGTGGATATTTACTCCTATCCCTACTGAAAGGGATAGGATGGTGCTCTATTGAGTAGCTCACCTGCATCTCGTCCTTACCCAGCAGGGTGACGACCGTGTCCCTCATACCAGAGGTAGAGGAAAGAAAAAGATGGAAGAGGAGCCAGTCACACTCTCATTCCTCATCCATTCTTACGGTCACACCAGGACTCGATGCTATTCAGCCTGCGAGGGTCTGGGTTAAAATACACAACGTGTTGAGCAACCACCACGGTTCCCAAGGAAAAAGATCCAAGGAACTGTGGGCAATATCCTGAAGGTAGAAGGAGGTGCATGCGGTCCGGTTGGTTGGACAAGGCGCCTGCCTTCATTACCTGCGCCACGGAGAAGTTTTCTTGCGGAACGCGAGAGAATGATGAAGAGGCGTCCACACTCATCCTGGGGTGTCGAGTTTCTTCAGACAGCTCGTCGCGCCTTCACAGGGACAAAGCAGCATAGCCTTCGTATCGGAGGCGGTTGAAGTCCATTAGGGAGGTATTGTGAAGGACTCGAACCAATCGTCAGTTACCGAAGGGTTCTGAGTCTTCGCTACGAAGATCGGTACGAAATCGAGCGTCACAAATCCCATCCCTTGTGCTTGACTTCTCAAGAGAAGTCATGCAGTTACCTAAGACGAAAAGAAGAAGGGAATAGTCGTATGACCTATCCCTCTTCTCGACTTTGGTTATGTACAGTACTCATACTGACAGCTATTAAGACGAAGTAATGATTGCTCTGGAACAACCGAACTAAGTCCACAGCATAGTTCGTAACTGACTCGGGCGCTCGACAGCTGCCGACTGACTGGTTCGGAATCAGTAGAGGCAATTTGTCCAAGCATCGGGTAAGTCACGTGACCTTCGCCCTTTAAAGAGTTATGCTGAGAGACCAAACAAATAAAATATTTGTTGGCACCGATGCCGGACGGCGCGGCGATGATTCTCTAATGCATAAGCTCAAAAGGCGAAGTCAA